>NC_135336.1:80011280-80617811 GCF_023851605.1 Tamandua tetradactyla | reverse complement strand
TAAGAATTAGTTTACTTTAATATTTTTAAGGGGCATGATTTTTCTCGATTCTTCCAGCTCAGATAATATTGAATATAAAAAATAAATAAATATTTCCCTCCAAATAAACCCTGAAAGATATTATTTAACATGTTATGTTATGAAATTTTTATCTTTAAAATAGAACGTTAGATACATTTGCACTGAATTAACTATATAAAATCATGCATTCTCTTATTTTTTAGCATGACTCACAAACTTGCAAATGAGTGCAGATTCAAGTTATAACCATTTACTATTTGTGTGAAATTAGTAGCTATAATTATCATGATCACTCAAAAAAAACAACAATTTTACATAACTTGTATAGAAGTATGGATTCTCATTTCAAAATTGGTTTCCAGAATCTTAGAGATCATGAATGTAGTAACTCTTCAAGCTATTTTCAAACAACTCAATGAAAATGTTTGCCAAACAAGACTTCTGATCTGTTTGTTCTAATATATGCTAGTTTATTGAGTTTAAAATTTCCAGGCATAAAGAAATAAAAAGCAAACTTACCATATCAATGTATACATATATAACAATATTTATTAGCACTTATATCCTAATTCATTGAAAAATAAAAGAAATATATCAATTGATTCTTAAATTCAAAATTAAAATTTGCATTTATTTGATATCTTAAATTGAGTGATTTGGGGGTTAGTGTTCAACACTAATATGAAATTTGAAGAACCAGGAAATCATTTCATTTTAAAATATAGCTAACTTTTTGGGAAAAGGATAATTTTATTTTCCCTCGAATGACAAGTTATATACATCAGCATTTTCAGAAAGCTTAAATTCCAACAGTTAGCAAAATTTATCTGAGTGACATTCATACTGAGTCAGGGTTTTCAGAGATAAAGTCATTATCTGTCAGCACTATGACCTTAGGGTAAAGAGCAAAGAAAGGATTGTCTCATTGACTAGCCTTAGGAATAATCTTGAAGATTTCCTTGTCACCTCATAGATCATCATTGTGTGAAATCTGAACATAAAGTGAAAGTCAGCTTTACTTGCATGGCTTCCTTTCAATACAAATGTACCTATGAAACAGTGGTCCTTTAAATCAATGCTATTCCATTTGATTGAGATTTAAGCTTATCATATTAAAGTCCATTGAAAAAAATATTATGGAAAATATATTTATATTGAGAAGCAATTGGTTTATTGAGCTTTGTGCAGCAATGGAGAATGTTCTTTGAGAACGTCTGAAGACATCTCCAAAAGATTTGGGGCACAAAAATTTTAATCTTTAACTAGGTAAACTGATATCAAGTCAGATTATTATGGGGAATGTGTGGATACACTCAGTGTCCATCTCCCAGCCCTTGCCTTTCCCCTCCTTTCCCCTTCTTGCTTCTTTTTGCGCATGTGATCTGCATGTGTTTTATTTTCTTTGGCTGTTCAAGAAAATACCATAAAATGGGTTGGGTCAAACGATGGAATAGATTAGCTCATGTTTATGAGCTTAAAAGAAAATCCAAATCAAGGCAATGCTTTCTCCCTGATGACCATGGCACTCTGGGGCTAGCTGATGCTGATCCTTGGCCTTAGCTATTCATATGGCAAGGTACATAGTGGTATCCCCTGTCTCTCCTTTCACTTCTAAGTTCTGTTGAATTTCAGTTTCTTCCTTCCATGGCTTTCTTTCTGTGCCTGTCTCAATTGGAGTCCACTTATAAAAACTCCAATAATATGAGAACCCTCCTGATTGAGGTGGACCACACCTAAACTATTGTAACATCATCAAAAGTTCCTATTACAAATGGGTTCACACCCACAGGAATGGATTAAGTTTAAGAACATGTTTTTGTTTTGTTTTGTTTTTCTGGGGTATATTGCTCCCAACAACCATGGTATGTTCACATTTGTTTGTGTGCAGATGTTTGATGCCTTCTATTTGTTTGAATACAAGGGTTGTATATGTTTATTTCACAAGAGACCACAGGTAGTTTAATTGTTAACCAGGCCTAACTCCTAGGGCACAAAGATTGCTCACTTCAGGGATCCCTCCTGCTGGAGTATATAAAAGACCATTGCTCAGGCAGAGCACTTTCCCTCATCTCACATGTGAGACAAGACACATTGGGTCGCCAACCATCAACCCTGACTCTAGCAGTTGGCCTCCCTAGGGGACCTGCCATGGTGGGTCATATTCCCTTGCTCTTTTGGAGGCTTTGTGTTGTGTTATCTTGACAGCTGCATCCCATCCCCCCATGCTGCACAGGTGCACATCCTTGTCCACCCCATGGCACAAGTGCCCTTCTCCCACACCTAGCAGGCACACCTGTACCACACAGCCTTTATCCTGCACAAGTACCTCTACCCCACCCCCAACCTGGAACCACATCAGGACCCTGCCCACCTAATATCACCTACACCTAAAACAGGTCCTGCAAACTCCATGACTTGTGCCCTTCCCTTACATACTCATACATCTGCATCCCACTACCCCTGGGCCCCTGCCTGTGCACAGGGACACATGCACACCCCAACCTTCCTGTGTCCTGACTTCTGAGCCCTGTACCCCACACCCTAACACACATGACCCACATGATTCATGCACCCACCTGCATCCTGCTCACATACCAGACCCGCACAACTGCTCAGCACCACCATCTGCCTACGGACACACCCTACCTCTGTGCCCTGATGTCTCACCTTTCTCCTGTGCTCCAAGGCCTGCCTAAGATGCACCTCACCCCCACAGCCCAGGCAGCACACATTCACAACACCGCAACATGCAATCCATGCACATAGGCACAAAAGTAGGGTCCCCAACTTGTGAATATACATGCACCACAACCTGTTACCTCACTGTTGTGCCCCTCCCCATGCACCACATCCTACTCCACACCCATCCCTCAAATACAAAGCATTGGACTACTGAAGGGAATCAACATTCAATGTAACCTTATCAAGATATTTAAATACTGCAAAGACAACAGAAGATCACTAACCATATGAAGATGCAGATAAATAGAGCCAAATCTAATGACCAAATGAAAACACTGGAGGAGACACAGGCTTTTAAATAACTAACCAAAGATGTTTATATGATATTACTAAATAAAATCAGTGGGATGACTAATCACACAAAGGTGATCAAAAAGACAGTAGAAGAACATAAAGAGGAATTGGAAAGAATAAATAAAAAATAGCAGTTATCACAGAGATTAAAGGTACTGTAGACCAAATCAAAAATATGCTAGAGACACACAACAGCAGATTTGAAGTGGTAGAAGAAAGAGTAAGTGAAATAGATGACAAAACAATTGATTATTAACACAGAAAGGAGTAAATGACAAAAGAAACCTAAAAATTTGAATTTGATCTCAGGGAAATGATGGACAAAACAAAATGCACAAATATAATAATCATTGGTATCCCAGAAGGAGAAGAGAAGAGTAAAGGGCTAGGAAGATTAGTGAAGGATTTAATGGGGGAAAACTTTCCAAACTTTATAAAAGACATAGATATGCAAATCAAAGAAACCCAATGAACCCCAAATAGAATAAAACCAAGTAGTTCAACCACAAGACACATACTAATCAGTCTATCAAATGTTAAAGAGAATCAGGAAATCCTGAAAGTGGCAAGAAAAAAACAAATAGACTACATATAAAAGAAACTACACAAGACTGAGTTCAGACTATGCAACTGGCACTATGGAGGCAAGAAGGTAGTGATATGATACATTTAAGATCCTGAACAAGAAAGATTTCCAGCCAAGAATTCTGTACTCAGCCAAAGTGTCCTTCAAAACTGAGGGCGAGGGTGGGCCACAGTGGCTCAGCAGGCAGAGTTCTCACCTGCCATGCTGGAGACACAGGTTCTATTCCCAGTGCCTGCCCATACCAAAAAAAAAAAAAAAAAAAAAAAAAGAAGCCAAAAAAACAAAAAACAAACAAAAAGAAACAAGGGACAGGTTAAAATTTTCAGACAAACAGAGGTTGAAAGAATATGTCAAGAGACCAGGTCTATAAGAAATACTAAAGAGTTATGTCACATGAAAGAAAAAAAAAAAAAAAGACAGGAGAGGGAGATCTGGAGAATGGCACAGGATTGAAGAGTACCAGTAAGGGCAACCTAAAGGATAAAAAAGAGAAAGAAGGAAAAGAACATATAGTTCTGGCAAATAAAATTCAAAGGATAAGATGGTGGATTTGAGGAATGCCTTTATAGTAATAACTTTGAATGTTAACCAACTAAATTTACCTATTAAAGATACAAATTGGCAGAATGGATTTAGAAATGTAATCCAGCTATATATGCTACATACAAGAGACTCATCTATGACACAATGATATAAATAGACTGAAAGTAAAAGGATGGAAAGAGATGGTTCATGTAAAATATAAACAAAAGAAAGCAGAAGTAACTATACTAATATCAGACAAAATAGACCTTAAATGTAAAGACATCGTAAGAGACAAAGAAGGATATTATACATTTGTAAAAGGGACAATTAACCAAGAAGAAATAATGATCATAAGCATCTATGCTCCCAATCAAGGTATTCCAAAGTACATGAGACAGACATAGGGAAAACTGAAAGGAACAATAGGCATTTCAACAATAATAGTAGGAAATTTCAATACACTACTTTCCTCCATAGACAGAGCAAGCTGACAGAGGGTCAACAAGGAAATAGAGGACTTAAACAATTTGATAAATGAATTAGACCTAACAGACATATCTAGGTTGCTATACCCCAAAACACCAGAACATGCATTCTTCTCTAGTCCTCATGGAACATTCTCCAGGACAGATAATATGCTGAGGAACAAAACAGGTCTTTATAAATTCAAAATCATTGAAATTATTCAAAGCATTTTCTCTGATCACAATGGAGTGAAGTCGAAATCAATAACCACCAAAGAACAAGAACTTTCACAACTGTATGGAGATTAAATAACACATTCTTAAATAATGAATGGGCCAAAGAAGACATTACTAGAGAAATAAGTAGCTACCTAGATATGAATGGAAATTATTAGGCAACATATCAGAATTTATGAGATGCAGAAAAAGCTATGCTGAGAGGGAAATTCATTGCCTTAAATACCTTTATTAAAGAAGAAAGAACAAAAACTGAGGACTTATTTACTCACCTGGAAGAACATAATAAAGAGCAACTAACACCAAAGTAAATATAAGAAGATAAATACAAAGATTAAAGCAGAGTTAAATGAATGAGAGAACAAAAGAACAATAGAAAGAATCAATAAAACCAAAAATCGGTTCTTTGAGAAAATCAATAAAATTGATGGGTCACTAGCAAGGCTGACAAAGAAAAAAAGAGAGAGTATGCAAATAAACAAAATCAGAAATAAAAGGAGGGTCGTTACAACAGACTCTGAAGAAATAAATTAAAAAATTATAACAAAACACTATGAACAACTATACACCAACAAATTAGACAACTTAGATATAAATGAACAAATTCCTGGATCACATGAACAAGCTACACTGACTCAAGAAAAAATAGAAGATCTCAACAAAACAACCACAAGTAAAGAGATTCAGTCATCAAAAATCTTTCTACAAAGAAAAGCCCAGGGCCAGATGGCTTCAAAGGGGAATGTTATCAAACATTCCAAAAGAACTAACAAACAATCCTGCTCAAACTTTAAAAAAAAAACTGAGGAAAAAGGAACACTACCTAATTAATTTTATGATGCTAACATCATTTTAATACCAAAACTTGGTAAAGATGCTAAGAGAAAGGAAAACTACAGACCAATCTTCCTAATGAACATAAATGCAAAAATTCTCAAAAAAAAAAAAAAATTAGCAAATTGAATCCAACAGCACATTAAAAGAATTATACACCACAAGTGTGGTTTATACCAGGAATGTAATGATGGTTCAACACAAGAAAATCAGTTAATGTTATGTAGCACATTAACATATTGAAGGGAAAAAGATCATATGATCATCTTGATTGATGCTGAGAAAGCATTGAACAAACTTCAACTTCCTTTTCTGATAAAAACACTTCAAAAGGTAGAAATCAATGCTAAGTTCCTCAACATGATAAAAGGCATATATGAAAAACCCATAGCCAACAAAACCAAACAAACAAAACAAAAATGCAGGTCAAGATTGCAATGAGATGCCACCTCACACCTGTAACAATGGTTGTTGTTAGACAAACAGGAAACTACAAATGTTGGAAAAGATTTGGAGAAATTGAGACATATGCACTGCTGGAGAGAATGTATAATGGTTCAGCCACTATGGAAGTCAGTCTGGTGGTTCCTCAGAAACTAGATATCAAGTTGCCCTATGACCTGGCAATATACTACTCATATATTCCCAGAATAGCTGAACGCAGTCACACAAACAGAGATTTGCATGCCAATGTTCATGGTGGCGCTATTCACAATTGCCAAAAGAATGGGGCAGTCAAATTGCCCATTGATGGATGAATAGATTGACGGAATGTGGTTTACACATATAATAGTGTATAGCAGTGAGGCAAAATGACATCCTAAACCACATGATGAGATGAATGAGCCTTGGGGATATAATGCTGAGTGAAATGGGCTAGGGGCAGAAGGATAGATACAGTGTGATTCCATTTTTGTGGCCATGGTAAGAGCAAAATAAGAGGCTTATGGCATGGAATGTAGGGGACCTAGAGATGTGCAGAGGCTTGAGATGGGTGAATGGTTTGCTGATGAGAATGAACTTGAATGTAGGAGAATGGATAGAAGTGGAAGTGGTTCACTGGTGGGTCTATGAATAACATTGCCATATTAAGGGTGGACATGATTGAAATGGGTTGTATAAACTTATGTGTTCCATCAATTAACCCTACAAATATAAATAATTTCTTGCATGAATTACTGCAAATAAATGGATCTTGTACAAAGAATACATAATTTGGGGGGAACAAGGAAAAATGTTCCTGTTTTCCTGTTAAATATAACCCATAGCATGCAATAACATTTTCCTTTGTTCACAGCAATATCAGGAGTACAGAATGGGGGGAGGGACAAGAGTCAGGGGAGGTTTAGATTTTCCACTTAGTAAAGTTTTGTTTATTGGTTATTTTCCTCTTGGAAACATTGAAACTATCTAAAATCGAGAGTCTTGATGGTCTGTTGATTGTGGACATCATACATGAGGCCTAATAGATGGAGGTGGCTGAACAATGCACTGACTGAGAAGTAGATTGGTGAATGATGGTGTAAACATATGATTGAAGATAGTGCTGCTACAAAAAGGAATGAAGTTGTGAGGCAGGCAACTATATGATTGAATCCATAGGACATTTGGCAAGGCAAAATAAGTCAGAAACAAAAAAAGCAAATATTGTATGATCTCATTTAGAAAATACTTTTAAGAAAACTGGGGCCTGGTTCGAAGCTCTTATAGCACTCATATTTAGCCCAGAGTGGTAATTGTCATTTCCGGATTTTGAGGGGCTGCTTTATATATGTATAACCTGGTATTTAGAAATAAGAATGAAGCTGATTGGGTTGGGATTAAGGCAATTCAGTATAAAGGTTTAAGAAAGACATTGCCTATATTTTAGAATTTCACCTACTTTTTGAGACCAAAGGAAGAAAATTTTATGATGTTCAGAACATAAATTTTCTGTAGCACATAATTTAACTCAACCTATTTAGATAGATCATTTAAACAATCCAAAACACAAGGAGCCAGGAATAAGAATGAGAGCCTTTAATCCTGTATAGCTTAATAAGAAGCTTATGTATGTAGCAGAGAAATTTAGCATACCTATAGGTATGCCTAAGAGTCACCTCCAGAGGATTTCTTTCATTGCTCAGATGTGACCTCTCTCTCTAAGCTCAAGTCTATTTGTGAAACCATTTCCCTCCCCCTTACATGGACATAATATCCAGGGATGAAAGTCTCCCTGGAAGCATGAATATGACTCCCAGGGATGAGACTTTCCCTGGCACTGCGGTATCAGCAATGCCATCCTGACAAAAAGGGGGACAATAAATATAACAAATAAAGTAACAGTGTTTAAGAGAGTTCAAATAGAGTCGAGATGCTACATTGGAGGTCACTCTTATGCATGCTTCAGTTAGACTTTGCTACCTATCATAACTTGCCAAACCCAAACCAAAACTATTCCTGACAATCCTTAACAATCACTAAGGCATTATACTAGATTCTACCAAGGTACCAAGCACTAAGGTATCTTTCCAAAGCCTACAACCTCCAGATGGATCCCTGGACCAGATAAGTCCTGAAATACAGAGGGGCCAGCCCCTCCAGAACACCAACCAGTTCCTTCCCCCATCCCATAGTATCACCAGCCCTTCCAATATGAAAAATTTAGACTGGGCATAGCCCAAATACCACTAAAGAATGGGAGAAATAACAAAGATGATGGTGGAGAAGGTCAGGTTTAACAAATGATTATGAGTGCTGAATCATTATACTGATATTTATTTTAGCTTCCAGTAACTTAAAGCAGTTAGAAATAAAACACTAAAATTGTGGAATTTAACCCATACTAAACTTTGATATCTGTTTTACAACTAAATGTTGCAATGTACTTTGACATTTATTGCTTTATATATATATATATATATATATATATATATATATATATGTTATTTAAAGAGGAGGAGTATAACAGAGAAGATAGGATTTAACAAATGAGTATAATTGCTGAATTATTATATTGATATTTCTGTTGGCCTCTAGTGTCTTGGAGCAGCTAGAAGAAAAAAAAAAAAAAAAAAACCTTGGAACTGTAATGCATACCAAACTTTAAAATCAGCTCTACAACTACTTGTTAAAATGTACTTGGAAATTTATTGCTTTCTGTATATATATATTTCATTTCATAATAGAAAAAAATTAAAAATAAATCAAATTTAGATAGTGTTTGATACATTTAATGGATCAATGTGTTATATTTTATCTGTTTTCACACTCAGGGTTTATTTCATTATGCATATTGTGGGGCTGCTTTAATTCTTAATTTCCTTTCATAGTCTTGTTTCAGGCTGATGCTTTTTTAAATTTATTTATTAATTAAAAAAATAAGAAACCAAATAAAACATCAACATAATCAGTAATTCACAATATCATCACTTAGTTGCATATTCATCATTTCTTAGAACATTTGCATTAATTCACAAAAAGAAATAAAAAGACAATAGAAAAAGAAATAAAACAAACACAGGAAAGAAAAAAAAAGATTATACCTACCCTACCCCTTACCCCTCGCTTTCATTGATCATTAGCATTTCAAACTAAATTTATTTTAGCATTTGTTCCCCCTATTATTTATTTTTATTCCATATGTTCTACTATTTTGTTGACAAGGTAGATAAAAGGAGCACACACTGATGCTTTTTTAATTTACCTTTCCTTCTGTTAACTTTTCAGCCTAAACTAGTAGATAAATCATGATCTTTTGGGGACATGAAAATTCTACATATTCACTGCTCTTCAATGATAAGAAATATACCGTGATTATCAAATGATAATCCCATAAAATATAATAGTTTCATTGGTTTCCATTTTGACCTTTATTAGAATCTGGTTTTATTTTTCTATCTTCTCAAATGTCAGACATTGAATCATACGAATGGAGAGAAGTTGCATGCCACTAAAACAGAAATTATTATCTTTATTTCAAACATTCCCCATGTGTCCCATATCTATTTGCATCATCTTTATATAAAAAGTGGTGTTTCACCATAATTTTAGATATAGGTTGTTTAATTTGCCAGTATCTGGAAATAGAATCTAAATCTAGTGGATATCAATGCAAAGGGTCTTGGGAGTTACAGGAATAAAGGGTAGGGATGTCAAACCCCCATTATGGAACCTTGAAACCATGGGGGAGAAATAGTATAGAGGAGAAAGAACAAAAAAAAATAATTAAGGCTATCTTTGAGAACATTCTCTAATGGACCTGCTTGTAGTGGTCCACCTCATAGACATTTTTTCCCCACTGTAAATCTTGCAGTAGTTTTCTGTTTGTGAAATCTCACTTTTGGAGATTCTCTAGAGAATTTCATCTTAAAGGTTTCAGTATTTGTAATGTATCAATTTTTTAAAAGAATGGATAATGTCATTTTAAGTTTGGGACATGTATTCCAGAATAAGTCAGTTTGAATTTTATTGTTCCAATGTTAACATTTCCTGATACATTCATTCCATTCAGCATCCAGTGCTCTCTTTCTCCAATATTAGTTCCAAAACATCCGTTGTCTAAGTCTAAGATCATGTAGGAGTTTCTTGGTTAGCTTGCAATGTGTGGTGATGCAGACCTCTTGGTGATAAATCTGAATGGCTTGGCTATTTTATTCCTAACCTACATCTTCAGAATCATAGAAAGTTGAAGCCTATTGGCTATTGAATCATCTTACCTCTTAATGACAGGCTGAAGTCCAAACCCAAGTTCCATTTGTAAATAAGATATTTAAAAATGCTGTTGTTAGTGAAGATGTTGTCAAGTTGAATGAAAATGGGCAAGAATCTAATATGGCTGAGGTACTTATAAGCAAAGGAAATTGGATATGGAAATAGAAGTCATAAGTCAGTAGAAGTTAGAAGTCAGAGGAAATCAGAGATTGTGGTTGACAGCCATGTGACAGAGATAGAGATGCAAATCAAGAAACCCCAAGAATTGTGGCAAGCCAACACCAGAACATTACAAACTCTGGGAGAAAGCACACCTGTCTGATACAGTGGCTTTGGATGTCTACTCTCAGAGATTGTAAGTTAATAAATTCCTGTTATTTCAGCCAACAAAGTGTGTGGTATTTGCCAGAACAGCCCTGGCAAACTAAAATAAATCTCCCGTCAAAATAGATTGGGAGAGGGATCAGAGGTGAAGGAGAAGGTATGACAGAGAAAATAGGATTTAACAAATGAATATGATTGCTGAATCATTATATAAATATTCCTCCTAGCCTCCAGCATTTTGGAGCAGCTAGAAGGAAAATGGTAACCCATGACAAACTCTGGGAACTGTTCCATAACTACTTGCTGATCTGTGCTTGGAAAATTACTGTTTTCTCTTTCCTTGCTTTGTCTGTATGTTATATATTACAATATAAAACAGTATAAAATATCACATAATTATATACTAAGATTAAATTTCTGCACGTTTAATCTGTCACATGAAGTATACTATGAAAATTGCCAATTTGTAATCATATTTAATCCTAAAATCAAAACATTTTTGTAGGCAGTATTGTAACTGACTTTGCACATGATTAATTATATTTCATTTAACCAAAGAAGGACACAGTTTAATTTTTGCTTAAGATTTCCTTTGACCAAAGAAAGACACAATCATTGCAATATAGTTATAGCAATTTTTTTGCATATAAATAATTAACCAAATGACTTATCTTTTAATGGGCAAGTATATTTCCTCTTTTATGGTAACCTGGTAAACAAGAGTCATCAAAATATCATTCCTTTTTATATTGAATGAGAAAAAGTATGTTTTGCTAATGGCTATTTAGGAAACAAAAAGATATTTTAGGCGTGAAGGACATCTTGATATATTTATATATAGCCTGTGTTTGGGGAAAAAAATCAAAAAGAGTTGACAGAGGAGAAAAGATAAGAAAGAGTTAAGTTAAAGGAGATAGTTATAAAACAGACATAATGACAACCACGTCTTTCTTCCTGATGAATAAACCTGTCATATTTATCCAAATGTAAAACAGAAATTTTAACACGTTTAATCTCTCTTCTTCTCAGATATTATATCATTATTATATAGTTTCAAATGTGTCTTTTAATGTTTTTCTTTCATACTCTTGAACAATGAAGATATTTCTTATTTTGAAAAAATTGTTTTCTTATTTTCATTAATAAAAACAATTTAAAACATCCATTATTCTGATACCATATAATTTTTACATTATTTTGAAGATGAGCAAATACATTTATATTACCTAAAGTCATTTATGCATCCATTTCCTATCTTAATATATTAAATAAGAATATAGGTATATTAAAATCATGTTGTACTGATAGTCAAAAGTAAATGATATTGTTTTTATAACTAACCAAAAATACTCCAAAACTCATTATAATGATAATTAAATTTCTTAAAATTAAATATTTTGAAACTGTATGTTGAAGTGACACATTTAGGTCATACCTGTTGAACAATTATAAGGATTTCTTTTAAAAAATGTTTTTGATATTCCAAGTCATCTGCACTTCAGTATAAAATTATAGAATCTCCTCAAGAATTTACTGGAACTTTAATCAAGATTGCATTGATTCTTTGGATCTGTTTCAGTATATATGGCATCTCAACAAATTTAAGTCTTACAATATTAGAACATGGCATATCTCTCTATTTACTATTCTATAATATCCCTCAACCATGCTTTACAGCTTTTAGTGTACAGGTGTGCAGGTCTGAATCTGTGGTGGACCCCAGAAAAGCCATGCCCTTTAATCCTCATTCAGTATTGCTGGGTGGGAGTATTTTGATTGTTTCCATGAAGATATGAGCCACCTAATTGTGGGTGGTAACTTTTGATTAGATGATTTCCATGGAAGTATGTCTCCACCTACTGAAGGTGGGGTTGCTTACTGGAGTCCTTTAAAAGAGGAAACATTTTGGAGAGAGTCCCTTTTTTGTAGAGCCGCATGAAAGCCAGCAGATAACACCATGTTCACCACATGCCCTTCCAGCTGAGAGAGAAACAGTGAACGTCGTCGGCGTTCTTGAACCAAGGTGTCTTTCCCTGAATGCCTTTGATTGGATATTTCTATAGACGTGTTTTAATTAGGATATTTTTTCAGCCTTGGAACTGTCAATGAGCAACTTATTAAATTCCCCTTGTTAAAAGCCATTCCATTTCTAGTATATTGCATTCCGGCAGCTAGCAAACTGTTAAATTCATACAAAAATACTTCTTTGGGGACTGTGTCATATATACCATTGAATTACTGATCTCCAATTATTTGTTGCTAGTACAGAGAAATGCAAAAGACTTGTGTATATGAACTTATTTCTAATCACCTTTCTTTAACTCATTCATTCAGGCAACTGCTTTATTTTCAGACACCCTAGGATTTTATGTAAATGATAACGTTCTTTGGGGATAAAGAAAATTTTACTCAAAACTTTCCAATTATTTTGCTTGTATTTACTTTGCTTATTTTACTGCACTGGTTGGGCTCTCTAATACAATGCTGAATAGAAGCAGTGACTTTCCTCCCCATTGCCAATCCTAGGGGAAAACTATGACCAGTCTCTCAACATTAAGAATGACATTAATGGTAAGCCTGTTGCAGATATTTGTTTTGGGTTGAATTGTGTCCCCAAGAAGATAATTAAAGTCCTAACCCTGTTAGCTATTAATGTGACTTTCTTTGGATGTAGGATCTCTGCAGATGCAGTCAAGTTAAGTTCACTTTCAATTAGGGTGCATCCTAAATCCAGTAATTAGTGCCTTTAAATAAGAGAGGAGATGGAGATTTGGGCAGAGGTATTGGAATAGTGAGGACTCTAAATCCCTTGACTGGTGTCTTTATAAGGAAAGAGAAATTCAGAGATACAAACATGGAAAGGTATGACAATCATGTGATATTGGATGTAGAAATTAGTGATGCAACTGGAAGCAAAGGAATTTCAAGGATGGCTGGCAGTAAGAGGCAAGGAATGTTCCTCCGTAGAGCCTCCAGAGGGTGGATGATCATGCCTTGATTTTGGATCCCTAATTTTAAGAACAATGAGAGAATACATTTCTGTTGTTTTATATCATCCAGTGTGTGGTACTTTGTTACAAAAGCTAAAGGAAGCTAATCTAATGCCTTTTGTACTGGTTAAGTGAGTTCCATTTTATTCCTAATGTTCTGAGATTTTTATAAATAATTGGTGATGAAGTTTTTTCAAATTCTGTCTTCTCTTCTATTTTCTTCATCAATTTAGTGACAAAATTATGACTTTTTTGATCTTATCATAAAATCAGCTTTTTGCTCCATCTATTCTCCTTATCATTTTGATTTTTATTTTGCTAACTTTTCCTTTTATCTTTATCATTTCCTTCTTTCTGCTAATTTTTTAGCTTAATTTTATCTTAGTTTTCTAAGTTCCCAAGGTGGAAGAAAAATTCAATGTTGTTAGATATTCTTGTAATTTAAGGGTTTAAAGTTTTAAATAAGTTTCCATCTAAGTATGTTTTAGCTGCTCCTTACAAATTTTGTTGACTACCATTCAGCTCAATAATTCCTACGTCCTCTCATGGTTACTTCTTTGAGACTTGAGTTGTTCAAAGTGAATAATTTAATTTACAAATATTGTTTTATTTTCCAGATGTCTATTAGCTTGCCATTTGATTTTTATTATAATCAAGGAGCATAATCTGTAGTATTTTAATACTTTGAAATTTTTTGTGTCTTGTTTTAAAATTCAGTATGAGGTGAGGCAATGGTGGCTCTGTGGCAAGAATTCCTGCTTGCCAAGCTGGAGACCTGGGTTCAATTTCCAGAGCCTGCCCATACCAAAAGACAAACAACAACAACAAAAAAAACCCCTCAATATGTGAGTTTTTATGGTTACTGTATTATAAACAATTAAAAGATGGTATCACTTGCTGTGTTTGGATATAGTGTTTATTATAGAGTTAATTTTATTTTTCTATAACATTTCTGGATTTTTTCCATTTCTAAAAATTACTGAGTTGAAGTGCTAGAAATTTCATGAGTTTGTAGATGTGTGTATTTCTCACTTTAATTGTCATTATTTTTCTTCATGTATTTTCAATTGTTTTTATTGTGTGCCTACACATTTATATGCATTATGAGCTTCTGGGGCATTAACACATTTTACACTATTAAGTTATCCTAACACTGTTTATACCTCACTTAGATTGTCAATTTTTCCTGCTAAAATCATTTCAACTTTAATAGGATTAGTTGTTAATGATATCTTTTTATTTTATATTAATTTTCACCTTAGTTATAATATTTATTAAGTGTGTGTGCAGTTTGTGAGCAGAACATAGTTGTGTCTTGCTTTCTTTGGTGTTCTGATAATCTCTGCCTTTTAATATAGTGTTTATTCTGTTTACAAACAATATGAATACTGATAATATTTAATTCTGCCAGGTGGTCTTCAATTTATTTTATGCAATGTTTCTTTCTTTGTTTCTCCTACCCTCCCTCTTGTTTTGTGATAATTCAATATTTTATTGATATTCCCCTTTGATTCCCCTTTAGCTTTGTTTTAGTTGCTAGTGCTTCTTCTTCCTTTTCTTCTTCTTCCTTTCTTTCTGCTTCCTCTTCTTCATTCTTTTCTTTTCCCACTTCCACTCCTTCTCCTCATTTTTTTTCATATAACTTCTATTTTCTTATTCTTGTTCCTATTATATTAATGGTAAGCAGAAGAATTGTAGGCTGGGCTGTTTTGAATCTGTTTTGTACCCACGGAAAAGTCTATGTTCTTTTAATCCAATCCATGGTGGTTGACCTTTTGTTGGATGGGAGCTTTTGATTAGATTGTTTCCATGGAGATGCCACCCCATCTATTCAATATGGGTCTAATTTATTTGCTGGAGTCCTTTAATAGAGCTCACAGAAAAATAAAATTTCCCAGGAGAAGCCAGAAGGAACTGTGGAAGCCCTTTTGACACCAACCCAGGAAGGAAGGACTGACAGACATCGGCATGTGCCTTCCAATGTTACAGAGGAACCCTAGATGCCTCAGCCTTTCTTCAGAATCAAGGTATCTTTCTCTGGATGCCTTAATTTGGACTTTTTCATGGCTTAGAACTTAAGTTTGTAACTTAACAAATTCCCTTTGTAAAAGCCAATCCATTTCTGGTAAGTTACATTATGGCAGCATTAGCAAACCAAAGTACAGAATAATCTTAAATTTGCATAATATTCTCAAATTTAACATTTTGTTTCTTCATGTTTAATATGGGTCATGCACACATCTATCTGTACTGTGTGCTCTCAGATCATGTATATTACTTATACAAATGCTCTAAGCTACATTTTTTTTTACTTTAAATAGTCTATGGCTTTGAAAGAATTTATAAGAAGCCAAGACAAGTCTGTGCACATAGAGATATTTTTATATACTTTTATATTTACCCACATATGTTGCTTCCTATTGAAACAGAGCTCGAAGGATATTAAGGAATGATGAGAAAAAAAGAAAGGAAGAAGGAGAGAAAGAAAGACACAGATGGGCTCAGGGGGTCTGAAGCTTGAGTTTACTTCAGACAGACTTCAGACAATTTTATTCTTAACCAGATCCTGGTTATATACCACAGGATGACAATAGGCATGCATGCATTTCCTGAGGGAACAAAGTTCTTATCTTTCAGTGTTCTTCCTTTGTACTTAAAATAACCATTTGCGGTAAACAAACATTCTCTTCCTCCTAGACTGTCTTACATAAATCAGATAACACAAAGCAGCTTACTGCCGCCACCACCCTAATGCCATCTACTCCCAAGTAGTTCCACAGGTCTTATGTTAATCCTATCTCCTACATTTCCCCCTTTTTATTTTATAAGTCGAGGTGACTGCACCTGTCTTAGGTTGCCCTTAGGCTCTGAAGGGTCTTGCCCGTCATTGGCTGCCAGTCAAGCTCTCTGACTTTGATTCAGGAGGGAGCCAAGAGTTTTCACAAGAATCCCATTGTTAGGGTGGTTATAAGCAGAGGTGACCACGCCTGTCTTAGGTTGCCCTTAGGCTCTGAAGGGTCTTACCCATCATTGGCTGCCAGTCAAGCTCTCTGACTTTGATATAAGCAGAGGTGACCGCGCCTGTCTTAGGTTGCCCTTAAGCTCTGAAGGGTCTTGCCCGTCATTGGCTGCCAGTCAAGCTCTCTGACTTTGATTCAGGAGGGAGCCAAGAGTTTTCACAAGAATCACATTGTTAGGGTGGTTATAAGCAGAGGTGACCACGCCTGTCTTAGGTTGCCCTTAGGCTCTGAAGGGTCTTACCCATCATTGGCTGCCAGTCAAGCTCTCTGACTTTGATTATCTGTTGTTAAACACAGCTGAGGAGGAAGCAAAGTATAAACAGCCCCAAACCTAAGATTATTTAGCTCTTGGGTAAGTGATTGTGTAATATCACCTCCCTAGGCTACATGTAAATTATTCTGAGATAATTCTAATACCCCTTTTTTGTAATTCTAAGATATCAGGACTTAGATCTGAAAGCCTTAAAAGATGCCTTTTCCCTTTTCCCATTCAATTTCAGACAGGCCATATGTTAAAAGAGGGTAATACAAAAATTGCTCTCATTCCTTTTACACTTTAAACTTTGTAAAAAATTTAAATTATACATTTGATCTCCAATATGAACCAATATCATTTCTATATCATTTAGTCTATTATTAATTTGCTCATCTATGAGATTGTCTATGCCACAGTTCACTGGTGTTTTTTTAAGAATGTTGCATCTGTATAGTTTGTTGTAATGCAGTTCCAGTGACTGCAGCCACTGTGATGCTTCCAATGATTCCAATGGCAGCTGCAATAATGAGTCCAATTAGTCTCTTAGTCCTTTTTAGATATTCTTTTGCCAAATGGATCAGGACTTGTGTTTCTGGAGAGGATTGCCAGGATCTTGACATCTGCACCAGCAGCCAAATACCTCTTCTTCTCCTTGCTGCTAAAATCATCTCATTTTTCTGCAATATAAATGCTTGGAGACAAGTGAATAGAGAATAATTCTTATAATTAAAAGTTTGATTTCCTGTATGTGTATAGTGTTTATGGTGGCTATTTAGAGAGAAGTTATAGTTACTAGAATATGCTGTAAAGATTGGTCCCAGTCCTAAGAAAAATTTCCCATAAATTTCTCTGACTAATGTATTTATCATCCCAAATTTTGGCACAAATCATCCTCTATGTAATAACTCTGGTTTAACTTGCCTATCCATATAGTCTCAGTTATCTTCAACCCCACAGGGGAATCTTACAATTCCATAGGAATCATTAATTATGATAACTGCTTGATCCATATGACATGACTGCCATCCATTCCAACTTCCTTTCCCATCTATCAGGCAAATATCCTTTGTATCTGTAGAGTTATGCATACAGGTCTTTCTAAAAATGGAAGAATTAAATTTGACACCAGTTTTATTCTTACTGGACCTGGGAATCCTAAACTTGTGTTCAGATTATTTTGGTAAAGTTGGATTGGCCCATGTTAGGGCTCACAGATAAACCCAATAAGTATAAATATGTCCCTGTCCTTCATCAATTAAAATTATATATCCTATGATATACATTACCCATTTAGTTATTTTTGTCCGGGTTGACATGTCTGGGTTTTATTCTCTTCGAGGGAATCCAAACCAAGTTTCTGTCATCTGCAATGACAAGAGCAAATCCCCTACCCCACACCTTTACCATTTCTGGTTTCCATAGATCATCTTTAACATCTTTCCAATAGATTGGCTACAGCTGCAGTTCTGTTTGGGTTGTATCATTTTTCTTTCCCAAATTACTAAAATAGTGTTCTACAGGAGTCTGTGATGAATTATCATAAATGTTTAAAAAATTTAAAGTAAACAGTGGTTTTGTTAATTGATCTTTTGGTGTACATATTTTCATAACATCATCCTGATCATCATCTCCCCCTTTTTGTTTCAAGAGCATAGACTTTAGCATCTGGTTTGCTCATGTAATAATTCCTTGCCTTGAGGAACTATGTGGAATTCCTGTGATATGAGTAATATTTAAAGTAGTACAAAATTTATGAAATTGTTTTCCTGTATAAGCAGGACCATTGTCCATTTAATAGGTTGGGGGCACTCCATAACAGCAAAACCATTAAGTAAATGTGATTTAACATGGCAGAAATGCTCTCCAGATTGTGTGGTAGCCCAGATGAAATGAGAACAAGTGTCTATGATAACATGTACATATTGCATTTTACCAAAATGTGAAATGTGAGTAACATCCATTTGCCATAATTCATTTGCTTTTTGACCTCGAGGATTAACCCCTGATGCAAATGGGAGTGCATTTAAGGGTCCACAGGTTGGACAAGTCCTAACAATGTCCTGAGCTTGCTGTTTAGATAAAGATGGAAATTTCTTTCCCAGCCCTTTGCTATTGATGTCAATTTGTGAAGTGTTGTGGGATCTTGAATTAAACTCACAAGACTATCTGCTTGCTGATTTTGTAATGACAAAGGACCCTGAAGATTGGTATGAGCTCTTATATGCATGATAAAAAGAGGATTAATTTGACTTCTGACTAATGTTTGTAAATGTAAAAACATTCAGGAGAGTTCATTTCTTTCAAACAAAGAAGCTGTCTCAATGTGAGTAACTTTTTGGCAAACATATTTAAAATCAGAAACAATATTAAGAGATTGTGGAAAACTTTGCAATATTTGAATTACAGCTGCTAATTCAGTATGCTGGGCTGAGGTATAAGGCATTTTCTAACTTGTTTTCCACTGGGGTGACATATTCCCATTAATATTATTATCAGTAAAGACAGTAATAGCTAGCGGGGAAGCTAGAACTATTTTAGGCAAAATCCATTGTGTTCATTTTTAAAAATTGTAAAAGTTTTGATATAGCAAATGATTATTCATTTGTTCTTTTAAATTATTTAATGCTATTTGCCAAGAGGTATTGAAAATATATATACTTTGAACCTCTTCCTTTGTGAGATCACACACTATGCGATTAGGATTATGACTTCTTAATTGATAATATTTTGGTGACTTTTGGCTATTAAAGAAATAATCTTTTGCAAATATGTATTTAAACATTTTTGTCAATTGTTTGGTAAAAAAATCCATTTTAAAACACCATCTTGCTAAAATAGGCCTGTGGGAGATTGTAAGGTAAAGAAAATAATAAAATCAACAGGCCTTTTAAGATCTATTTGAACAAGCTGTCCTTTTTTAATGCATTGTTCAATTAATTGTAACTCTCATTCAGCTGCAGCTGTTAACTGCCTTTTGCTTAATAAATTGGAATCTCCTTGTAAAATAGCAAACAAGTTTTGTACATATAATTAGGAATCCCTAAAGTGGCAGGTAGCAAAAATGAATGCAGAGTGCCAATAGTGATGTGTACCCATAGTAAATAACCAGATTTTTTAAATTGAATTCATTGGATTGATTTAAAAGGAATGCAAATGTGGATTCTTTATAATTGGTTGCACGTTTTTGCTAATTTTAAATTTATTGCATGCTGTTTTTATGGTATTTTCTCACAATAGTGGCCAAATTTCGATTTGCTTACATGACCGGGCCCAGTTGGGTCCTCTGGGAACTGGCTCGGGACCAAGAGGAGCTTCCTGAGACCTAGATATCTTTATTAAAGTACACCTCCTTCTGGGGGGATAGCCAGTCCTCCCAGCTAGAATGTACATTTTAATTATTCCTTACCAAGGTCATGTGATAGCAACATCAGTTGCATATAATGGCAACATCAGGTGAAAAAAAGATTCCACAGGTATATTTTTTCCTTGCATTCAGCCCTCAAATCTGATCTGCTCCCAAAATAAACCATGATTATTTTAGGATAAATTTAGTTTATATATATGTAGTTTATATAAAGACTGGACAAAGCCTTAAGATATTTTGGCTTAAAGGAATATAGGTATTTATATGATTTGAATATGATTTATCCAGTAATAGACTCATTTATAGTAATAGTATTTAGATTAATAGATTAAGACACCTGGTTTAGGGCAAGAAAAGAAGCAGTTTTTGCCAGTATAATGATACCCAGGAGAAAATCAGTATTTTTTATACAGATAACAACATGATAAAATTTAACATGTTATTTTGATAAAACACAGACTCTTTGCTTTTTAACTAATTATTTAGAAAAATTTTTTATATCTTTTCATTAGAACAGGCTAAGAGTCCAAGAAAACATTGTCATTTGAGACTCATTAAATCTTTCTTGATTTTAACCATAATTTCTATTTTTACAAACCCTCAGCACTTATTATATTAGTTTAGGCTTGTCATTTAGTAACAGTTATTCATTTTAGGATAAAACTATTCTGTTTTCCTATTAATAAAAATACATCTTTCATATTTTTCATACTTAAATCATTACTTTGAGCAAATATTTTACCACATATAATTACCATCAAAATTAAATTTGTTAGAATAATGTTAAATACTTAAAATACTTTAATTAATGTTTCAAATATGCATTAACTATCAATATATAGTTTTTAACAAGAATTTTCCATTTTAAAGTTCTTAAAATATATTTCTTTTTAAAATATGAGTAGGAGCTAAACTCATGGCCAGTTTCCAAGTTGCTGTTTGTAAAAGGAGATGGGGTTACTATTCCCATTCCTTGTCACAAGGTTTTATTTGTAGCATAGGCATAATTTCAGTAGAATAATTCTTTAGGTTAGACCAAGGTAACTTAACAGAACACTTTGAGTCAGAACTACAATCCTGAATTGCATACCCCTTAGGGGACCGATCCATTATAATTCTACAGGAACCATTAATTAGTACTGACTTTTGCTCGGCATGGCATTGTTTCTATTGAATATTTTCTGACTCAGGTGTATATGAATTTTTATATGAAGGCAGCTCATATTGATGTAAAATTTTTATAATTATGCATCCCATCTTAAATTATTTATTTGCTTTCCTTTTCCTCATTTGCCTCAGGTTTACACTTCTGTGTTTCTATTTTGAAGTTTTTTTTTTTTTAAGAAATAGCTTCTTTCTTGAAGAAGCTTTTTAACCTCTTTTTCCCAATTAGAGTTACCTTGTCCCTGGCTGTTATTTCCTGGCTGTGTCATCTTTATGCTATTAACTCTTTCCCTTTACTATTTTCTTCCTAACAACAAGAACACAGTTTCTTTATTTTTCCTAAACTCCCTTCTGTTATTGCCCATGTGGCCTCACTGTATTGTCATGGAAAACTGTTTTCAATTCAGAACTTTCTTCACTCCTTTTCCCTCAATGTCTCCCATCTCACTATGGGGAGTCTGCTTTAGACTCTTCTCTGCTTTATCCACAAAGTATTTTTTCCTTTAAAATACAAAATAACTCAAACTTTATTAGAACCTTATTTTAGTAATGACACCCTGATGATGTTTTCAACACATAAACATACAAACATACATACATACGTACTCCATACTTCTCCAGCCGCCTATTATGATTACCCGTTACCCTGATGATCCAAGGAAAATGCTTACTTTACCAATATGACTTGAGTCCTTTTCTATCAGCTGGACACACGTGCCTCTAATGAGACTTTTCCTTGGTTCCTTAATATTGATTTGGAGTCTTCTTCTTCGAGCCCCACGTTGGGCACCAGATGTTGCTTCCTATTGAAATGGAGCTCGAAGGATATTAAGGAATGATGAGAAAAAAAGAAAGGAAGAGGGAGAGAAAGAAAGACACAGACGGGCTCAGGGGGTCTGAAGCTTGAGTTTACTTCAGACAGACTTCAGACAATTTTATTCTTAACCAGATCCTGGTTATATACCACAGGATGACAATAGGCATGCATGCATTTCCTGAGGGAACAAAGTTCTTATCTTTCAGTGTTCTTCCTTCGTACTTAAAATAACCATTTGCGGTAAACAAACATTCTCTTCCTCCTAGACTGTCTTACATAAATCAGATAACATAAAGCAGCTTACTGCTGCCACCACCCTAATGCCATCTACTCCCAAGTAGTTCTGCAGGTCTTATGTTAATCCTATCTCCTACACACATATGTACTATTTCTTGTGCTTTTCATTTTTTCAATCCTTTAAATCCAAAGTTCCTAGTGTCTTCAGCCTGAAGAACTTCCAAAATAGTTCCTATAGACCAAGAATGCTTGCTACAAAATCTCTTATCTGAAAATGTCTATAGTTCACCTTGACTTTCTGATGAGAAGAATTTTTGGATATAGAATTTTTGCTTCCACCTTTTCTTCTTCCCAATTTTTTAACTATGTTGTTTAAATGCCTCCTGGTTTCTGTTACTGTGAAGATCTCATCCACCAATTATTTTCTTTTTCCCTGGAGAATTCTGTGTCTTTTTTTCTATGACAACACATAAAATATTCTGTTTATCTCTAGTTTTCTTTGTCTTTAGGTTCAACTTTGATAATGTTCGAGTAAAGAGTGATCTTCTCTCAGTTTATCCTGATTGGGAATTTTTGATCTTCCTCTAGTTATTAATATAAATGAATGGCTATTCTTTCTTTCCTAAATTTTCCATTTCTTTTTTTATTTTTATTTTGTTTCCTTATTATTATTTTTTAATGAATGGCTATTCTTAACCAGCAAATTATTCTAGAGACTAGAATTGAGTTTTGAAATGTATATTCCAAACATTTAAGCTTTATCTCCTTTAAAATCTCCAAAACATCTTATTCTAAGTGATCAGGTGAAAAAAAAACATTTATGAGACATGATAAACCAATGTCATCATATAGCCTGATATTAAAATAGCAGTGTGTGATGGTTTGAAATTATGTATGTACCCTAGAAAAGCCATGTTTAATCCTAATCCCATTTTGTAAAGGTAGCCACTTCTTCTAATCCCTATTCAGCACTGTATGCTTAAAAACTGTAATTAGATCATCTCCCTGGATATGTGATTTAATCAAGAGTACTTGTTAAACTGGATTAGGTAGAAGCGCGTCTTCACCCATTTGGGTGGGTCTAGATTGGTTTATTGGAGTCCTGTAAAAGAGGAAACATTTTGGAGAATAAGAGACTCAGAGACAGCAGACAAGAATGACATAGCCATGAGAAGCAGAGAGCCCACAAGCAGCGACCTTTGGAAATGAAGAAGGAAAATGCCTCCAGGGGAGCTTAATGAAATAGGAAGCCAGGAGAGAAAGCTAGCAGATGGTACCTTGCTTGCCACATGCCCTTCCAGCTGAGAGAGAAACTGACTGTGTTCACCATGTGCCCTCACCTGATAGAGAAACTCTGAACTTCGTCGGCCTTTTTGAACCAAGGTATCTATCCCTGAATGCCTTTGATTGGACATTTCTATAGACTTGCTTTAATTGGGACATTATCTCAGCCTTAGAACTGCAAACTAGCAACTTATCAAATTCCCCTTTTAAAAAGCCATTCCGTTTCTGGTATATTGCATTCTGGCAGCTAGCAAACTAGAACACAGTGTATGTGTACTAAAAAATATGAAGCAAACATGTTTAAGACAAAGATTTTACTAATGGAGATAGAATAGTTTATTCTGGGAGAAAGTCACAAAATAAACAACCAACTGAAAGGCTAAAGAACAGTGGATATAATTTATTTTATGAATAGCTTCTGATATTTTATAGATCTAGATGATGATCATAATGATGAATAATGATGATGAGGAGGATGATGATGATGATAATAGCATCAACTTCTTTTTCTGTAGCACCTTGTAATTTTAAGTACTCATATATGAATCACTTTATCTAATGGAAGTTCTTAGTCTGGAAGATAATGCTAAGACAAGGCGCAATCTTTTGTCTAAATGTTTAACTTAAAAATTGAGACTTTATGTACATTTAAGTTATCATATTAAATCCACATAAGCAAGTTACAAGCAATACCTTAGTTAATGGAAACAAGCCAATAGTGTACTCTTTCTATGCCGTTCATTTTCTAGAGTAATTTACTTTTTTTTTTTTACGTTTTTTTTTAATAGATTCTCCTTTTATTTATTTATTTATTTATTTTACATGGGCAGGCACCGGGAATTGAACCCCAGTCCTCGGGCTTGGCAGGCAAGCATTCTTACCTGCTGAGCCACCGTGGCCTGCCCAAGAGTAATTTACTTTTAATGTATAGCTGCAGGTATTATTTTTCATAGGATTACAGAGGAACTCTCAAGATGCATTAACCTAAAGTGAACTAATCAAGCTTTACCATCTCTAATTTATGTAAAGCAATTTATCTTCTTGAATATTTTACAGTTGTGGCTGTTCAGTACACATTATCTAATTGTGCCTCCCAGATGCAGAAAAGGATAAAATGTGTACTGAAGATAGAAACCATGTATTATACTAATTGTAACCTATTGTTTTAAGATATACTAAAATCAGATAACTTCATACTGGAAGTTCTGATATAGAATTTTTACTTGGTCATATTATAAACTTTAAGATAATGAGTATAACTGATTTCAGCAATATAATTTCAAGGCCTTGAGGTCACTATTAAAAATATCATATCATTTAGAATAATTTTCAGCATGAAGAAACATTTGTGAAAAAAAAAAAAGAAAGAACTATATCAGATTTAAAATACCCTGAAATTGCAAAGCTGTAATTTTGTGTGCTCACATCTTTTATTCTTATCCAGCTCTGACAGAGTAATCTCCTGATAATATTTTAATAGATAGATTTCTAAGCCAGTTCTGAGCAGAAAGTCAAAATCCATTTTGCGATTCAGATGCATTATAGTTTAAACCCCTGGAGGCTCTAATTATTATTCTCATTTTACTAAAAATCTGCATTTTTTTCTTTTTGTTTCCATTTCATTATGTTATTGAAAGGGCAACTTTGGATAAGCACTAATTTTATGAATACTAACAACTGGAAAGCATTTTCACATTTAAATAAAATTCAATAGTCAAACTTGAAATAACAGCAAAATTTATTTCCCTGGGCTTATATTAAATAACATTCCTAACAGTTATGTTTTGGATGACCTGTATCATTTTGATTTTGGAAAACTACAAAAACTCATCAATATGAAGTTTTTGGTACAAAACTATTTTAATAGATAACTATCATTATCAATACGCTTTTACGTCCTTTATTCTTACCATGTTTTGAAGTTTTGTATACATTTCTTGCATTTTTTGTCCTGGTTTGGCAAACTTTGAAACACCAGGTTTGAAGCTTGGTGGAAGAGTTACATTCTTATTTCATGGTGTTCTAGTTTGCTAGCTGCCGGAATGCAACACACCAGAGACGGATTGGCTTTTAATAAAAGGGGATTTATTTTGTTGGTTCTTCAGAGGAAAGGCAGCTAACTTTCCACTGAGGCTCTTTTCTTACGTGGAAGGCACAAGATGGTCTCTGCTGGTCTTCTCTCCAGGCCCCTGGGTTCCAACAACTTTCCCCGGGGTGATTTCTTTCTCCACCTCCAAGGGCCCGGGCTGAGCTGCAAGTGCTGAGATGAGGAACGCCAAGCTGCTAGACTGTGCTACATTGCGTTCTCTCATTTAAGCACAAGCCAATTAAGTTAAACGTCACTCATTGCAGCAGACACGCCTCCTAGCCGACTGCGGATGTAATTAGCAACAGATGAGATTCACCTACCATTGGCTCATGTCCACAGCAACAGAACTAGGTGCTTTCACCTGGCCAAGTTGACAACTGAATCTAACTACCACACATGGGAAGAAAGTTATTTTGTACATTTATTTTCTTTATCAGTGGCAAAATCGATAGATCCATGACAGGAATTTGGGGAATAGTTTTAGCTTTTTCTTCTCCTTTACTCCAAGCATCAAAGTGATCACCAAATCTTATAGTTTCCACCTCCTTGGTAAATAAAAAACTCCAACATATACTTTTCACCCCTACCATCACTCACTTAGCTTTAATACCCATCACATTTTCCCCAGACTACTACCATAGAAATTCATCTCTTCTAGCCACTAGTCCTTAACATAGCTGCAAAAAGCAATCATTCCAAAATGCACACCTGGTTATCTCACTTCATTTATATCATCTGTCAATAGTGGCTTATTATATTCAGGGCAAAAGTCCAAAATCCTTTGTCAATTATACTAAGACATTCATATTTTATCCTGTAACTAATATGGTAGCCACATCTTCTGCTGGGTAGCCATGGTTTCCATAGTTCCCAACACACCAGTAATTTTTAATAATGTCTTTTATTTGTTAGAAGTAGTTGAGACTGAGGTTTTACATAGAGACAGGCTAAGGCAATGTTCAATGAAATTATGTTGTTTATCAAAATATGTAATCAAAATTACACTTCAAATAAATGTATTCAGTATTTTTCACTGCCTAGAGACATCTGCTCCATATTTCCTTTACCTTTCTGTAGCAAAGAGTTAGTTTAAAGCTCATATTTTTTTAAGCAGAACATAGATGTTACAGTCATCCTGAGTCCTAATAGAAACCATCCACAAGTATAGGCTCAGTATCATAAGACACAAGAGGGTCTAGACAAAGAAAGAATCTTGAGAAAACTATGGGGTCAGATCAGACCAATAGCAGAGTGAAAGAAGAAGAAGACATCAAGAAATAAGCTTTAATATCTGGGAAATAGAGCAGACAACTAAATACAGTAGATAATACATGGACAGAAGAATATACACAATAAAGAATATTTTTCTCACTGTTATCTAGCTGAGTGATCTTAGACAAACATCTTCTACACTTGGAATCAGTTTCCCCTACTTCAGAAATAAAAAGTTGAACCAGATGACTTGTCAACTTTCTTTACTTGCCAAGATTAATTGAACTTAGAATGGATTGAAGCAAAAGAGTTTATTTTTGTTTGTTTGTTTAATTTGGAAGGAGCAGCCCAAGGCCAGGGTCATTTTCTCTCTTTAGTGAGTGCCCAATCTTCTACATGACTAGTAGTTCCTCTCTTTACCTTATAATTATTATTGAGATATCTGTCTCAATGGGCATAGTTGGCAAAGTTCTGACATCAAACAAGCCCATCTTGGTTTAGTGTTCCAAAGGCATTGCACCAGTGAAGAGACTGTACCTTTTCCAAATTCCTGACCTGTGCTTGTAATTTTTTATTTCCCTTTATAGACAAAATGGGAAATGCCAGAAGTATCCCTAATGATTTCCCCTGGGTTGCCTCTGAGCAACTGATCTAACTGATCTAACTCTGTCTAACTGATCTTAGACAACTGAGATCATTTACCCACAGAAGGCCTAAGAAAGAAAAAAAAATCATCTTCTTCTGTAATACTTCATGGCTACAAAATAAGCAAAAAGATACAAAAGAATAGCCCTCCAGTGGGACTCTCAATTTCAAACCCTTTCTCCCATTAGATTTGTCCTGTAAAAGACAGGGTATGTGTTCAAAGATTCCCTGTGCCCAGATACTTATCACTCTCTATAAAGAGAAGAACATGAGAAAGACTCATTGCTAGTGTTGTGCCCATGTCTCAATTTCCATTAGAAGAGAATTTCTTCTTGATGATTCCCTTTTAAGCCAATAGTGGACATACAGTCATCTGTTTGATGGAGGGCATAAGAAAATGTACCACCAAGTCAGTTAATTATATTGAGCCAAGGGAGATCACTCAGGAGAAAGAGGAAAATCAAACCTATACCAGGGGAGTTTAGTGGAAGCCCTAAGGAGGTATATTAAGATAAGCCCAGATTCCTGGGAAAGGCAGAATTTTCTGGACACTAATTTGACAAGCCAGTCCATCCCTGACATTTGGAGAGAGCTACCAAAGTTTTCCAAGGGCCTGCAAACTCCAAGTAATGACCTCTTAGAAACTTTGTTTTCTGTTTTTATCAGGACAAGGCTGAGAAGAAGGAGAAGGCAAAAAGTGGTGTGCTAGTTTGTAACTGTTATGTACCACAGAATAGCCATGTTCTTCAAATCCAACCTTTTTGGAGTAGACCTATTGTTTGATGGAATTTTTTCTTATTAAGATGTGTCCATGGAGATGTGGCATTGCCCTATTCAAGGTGGGTCTTAATCAGCTTACTGGAATCTTTTAAGGGAGAAACTTTTTGGAGAAAGCACAGAAGCTAAGTGAGGATCCTCAGATGCTTAGAGAGAAAAAGCAATATGCCAGGAGCAAGGATCAGGAGACATCAGCCATGTGCCTTCCTATGAGATAGAGGAACCCGTGAATAGATTGGCCGTTCATCAATGAAGGTGTCCTCTGGTTGATTCCTTAATTTGAACATTTTCATGGCCTCAGAACTGTAAATTTGTAACTTAGTAAATCCCCTTTGTAAAACCCAATCCATTTCTGATATATTGCATTCTAACAACATTAGCAAACCAAAACAAGGGCTAGGCAGAAAACAGGCACAACTTATTGCAGTTGCTGTTAAAAGTGCCATGTTCCCCTGAGGTCACTCAAATCATGCCTTCAAGCCTCAAGGGCCTAGCTTCAACTATGGATCAAAGAGTGGCTGGCAGAAAGAGTGCCAGAAATCTTGAGATGTCCCTCAACCTCGGGTTCACCAGCAATGGGTATTGGGCCAGGAACTGCACTCTCTCCTGAAGGGCAGAGATGGGACAGCACCTGGAGCCTTGCTCATGGCAAGAGAAGAAGACTGAAAGTGGATGAGGCCATGGATAGCTCCCCGACTTCAAATCTGATCATCAACCTAAGGAGCCTTGAGTGACAGTCAACATTTGTTTTAGTTTGTTAATGTTGCCGGAAATGCAATATACCAGAAATTGGTTGGCTTTCATAAAGGGAATTAATTAAGTTACAAGTTTATAGTTATAAGATCACAAAAATGTCCAACTAAGGCATCCAGAGAAAGATACCTTTACTCAGGGAAGATCTGGGAAGGCTTGTGACTGGCATCTGCTGGCCCTTTGGCTTCTGGTTTCAACAGCTTCCCCAGGGGATTTTTATTTCTGCATCTCCAAACATCACTCTCAGTGTTGTCTCTGAAGATTTTTCCAAAATGATTTCCTCTTAAAGGACTCCAGGAAGTGACCCACATTGAATGGGTGGAGATACATCTCCATGGAAACTGTCTAATAAAAAGTTCCCACCACAATTGGGTGGGTCATATCTCCAAGGAAATAACTTAATCATTATGATCCCACCCAACAATATTGAATAAGGATTAAAGAACACAGCTTTTATGGGATACACAACAGTTTCAAACATGTACAACATGGCAGGTAAAGTGTTTTTATTTCTTAATTGACACTGGAGCCATTTCTTCTGTCTTGAACTACCACTAGGACTTGCCTAGTGATGAGAGTTTTAAAGCCAAAAGTAGGAACATTACTACCCCTCTCTTTGTAAGCTTGGAGACAGTCTGTTGTTCCATCAATTTCTCATTGTCCTTGAATGCCCCACCCCCCTTCTAGGAAAGGATCTTCACTCTCTGGAAGCCCCCTTTTGACTAGTAAACCCAGCTAGTGTTTATTCTCTTGTTTGCCACAAGGGTTCTACTTTATTAAGGACTCTTGGCATCCCAAAGGAGATCCTTAAGCAAATAAAGCTATACATGTGGGATAAAGGAATCCAGGGTGAGCCCACTAAGTAGCCCCTATCTGTATTCATGTCCTCAGTCTTACAACTTAAAGATATATTTTTTTGTAGCCCTCTTTACCCTGACTTTGCTTTTAAATAGCAGGGACCTAACAATAGGATGCTCATCCAGTTCACTTAAGCAGTGCCACTCCAACATTCTCTAAGATGTCCCCATATTTTACTTAATGTCTTAGCAGAAGACCTTTCTAACCTCCAACTGCTTCAAAGCACAATCCTGCGATATGTAAATTTTGTGATGAAAATAAACTTTGTTTGTAGCCATTCATGATCACAAATGCTAGATTGATGTAGAAAGTTGTATAAGGTTTTGGAAAGTAAATTTCATTTATTGTCATTGCTGACTACCAACACTGAATAGATATGGAAAGTTGTAGAAGGTTTGTGGAAGTAAATTTTGTTTATTGTAGTCAATGCTGACTAAAATTTGGTAAGCATATCTAATGCGGTATGGTTTGCCCTAATATAAAATAGCTCATTTTAATTTGTAAGACAAAACCTGAATGAATATGCTTTATCTTTAGTAAAATAATGTAAATTGCTGCCCTGCTCTTAATTAAAGGTTATAAATTTTTTCTTAACCATATTAGTACTACATCTGGAAGAAAACGATTTTATATTATATCAGAGTAATATCTTGGTTGATGTTTATCTTCACCATAATAGCCTTTACTTCAAAAGACAAGTCTTCTCACTATTAAAAGGAAAACTGTTACCAAAGATTTGTTCTGTCTCCTTATCAAAATGAGGTGTTATATAAAAAAAAAATTGCAAAAAAAATTTTTAACATAGTAGATAAGAAGTGTTTAAAAATTACGATAATTGAATAAGGCTTTCTATCCTTCTGTTAAATTAAATTTGCATAAGCAAAATTTGTATGTTTAGAGACTGTATAAAATTCATAAAGATTTAACAAGGTTCTCACTGTCCATGTTATGTTCTAAAACTGATCTGTATGATGTCAGACAACCAAATTTACTTGTCAGTTTACAGTACTTTGCTCTATTGCTACACTAAAATTACATGTCAGCTATAAGTCAGAACTTCATCTTTTTAAAAGAGAAGGAAGTCAAATATATACCTGTTGTATTAGGCACGGTTCTCTAGAGAAATAGAAATAAGAAGAGATAGCTGTATAGATGAGATATATGAAGGTGTATTATGCAATCCTGGGAATGGAAGAGTCCAAAATCCACAGGACAGACTGTGAAGCTGGCAACTCCAATGAAGGGTGTGGACAAACTCCACAGGAGAGACTTGCTGGCTGAAGAAGCAGTGAGAAAGTCTCTCTTCTTCCTTAAAAGCATTCAACTAATTTGATTATCTCATTGGTAGAAGACATGCTTTAGTTGATGGCAGATGTAATCAGCCACAGATGTAATCAGCTGACTAATGATTTAATGTTCCAGGGTTTTTGGTTTATCAACCAACCAAAAAATATCCTTGCAGCAACAGTCAAGCCAGTTCTTGCCTCAAGAGACAACTGGGCATCATTACTTGGCCAAGTTGCCACCAGAATCTAACCATCACACATGTTAATTAACATAATCCTAGTAAATGTATAGACGTGAAACAAAACAAAACCGCTATGGTTTGTAGTTGATGGCCTCAATATAAAACAAGTTTCTAATGTTTTTATTTTTTAAAGTAACTTCATTTAAAAATTATTATAAAAAACTAAGGCTTAGATTGTAAACTTATTTCTGTATAACAAAGCTAAGCCTACTTATAATTAATACCTAAAAGTCACTCCCAGAGAAGCTCTTTTGTTGCTCAGATAGAGTGTCTCTCTCTAAACCAAACATTACAGATGAAATCACGAACTTTCCCCCTACATGGGACATAACTTCCAGGAGTATAAATCCACCTAAAAATGTGAGACATGACTCCTAAGGATGAGCCAGGCCCTCGCATTAGTATTAGTTGACAAAAAATGGGAATAGGGTGCACAGGTAGTTTAGTGGTTAGAATACCAGCCTTTCATGTGGGAGACCCAGGATCGATTCTAGGACTGTGCACCCCCCCCAAAAAAATGGGAATAATTTAAGAAATTTCAAATAGTCATGAAGTCATTTTAGAAATATCCCTCTCTAGATTTCAGTTGGGTATTGCAAGCTGCCACTCTATGCCAAGTCCCAATCAAAAATATTCCTGAAAACTCTGAAGAGTACCAACTTGTTCCTGCTTCTGTTCAAATGATGTATACTTAACTTTCTCATCAAGATTTTTCCAGATTAGAAGTTTTTCATGATAGATTGCTCCTTGCCAAAAGCTATACTCCTGCTCCCCACACTCAACCAGTCACCCTCAATACTATAGCCAGAGACCTCTATGCTACCATAAGTAGGGCCTGTGATGCACTGATAGCTTGAACCAATTACAGAAGATTGAAAATCAGCTCAAATTCTCTTAAGATTAAGGAGAGGTAGAACTTTCTGAGGGGGAAGTTGATGCAGGGTTAGATAAGGGCAGTGGCTGGTTGATGACAAAGGGAAAATTCCAAGAGGTGGTCAGGCAACAAGGAGAAAGATAAACACCCCCTGGGGCCAAATGACCCTGCCTAAATGAGTTACTATGATCAAGATTATAAAAGGAGGAAATAGGATGGACCAGCCAATCTCACGTAAGTGAGTCATTCACAACCTAGCATAATCAAAGGAAGAAAAAGGGGAGAGTATTAAAATATTAATAAAATCTACAAAAGGAACAAAAATCTATAAAAGAAGATGCTTCCACAGTGTTGGAGTCTCTCACCTCCCACCTCTTTTCTTGAGTGTCTGCATGCCCTTCTGCCTGTGTACTTAAAGAACTTACTGCCTACTTGCTCTATCTGTGCTGTGTCCTTGAATTATTTCTCATTGCATGGCCAAGAACCCAGGAACCTGATGCCAGACATAGTGTTAAAATAAGATGTTAAACCATAAACATCTACTGGTCCATTAACAAATATAGAATTCTTTATGGTATGTGTTAAGTCCTGGTAACTGTGGTTCGTAAGACTATAACTATTCAAAGAAGAAAGCTCCTATGCCCAAGACAATGAGAAACCTGAAATGATACAATATGAATTCATCAAAGAGATAATGTTTCAGGAGTCATATTATGATAAAGTATTTCTCCATTTTCAAAAATAATTCTGACTCATTTACACTGTACATACCCTAGTAGCATGAACATCTTTTTCAGGAATTTGATATACACATAAATTGTCATGAGCTCTGTATTCATGACAAATTCCCTGTGGGGACAAATTTCCTGTGGGGACTTGACATAATTTTTTCCTGTAAACTACTTTTCAATGTAAGCTAATACCAAATAATTTGAATATTCTTTATTTAGATTAAAAAAAAAGAGAATATTCAATGCACTTATTTTGGTAATAAGAGTATTGATGGAATAAGAGTACTGATGAAATAAGCTATTATAATGTGAATGCAGCAATTTTCACAATTTGATTTTCTACATTGCTTGTTTTACTAGTGTAATTATTAATTTATATTTTCAGAAGGTTAAATACATTATATGCTATATATGGTCATTTCCATATATATACTCTATATATGTCATTTTTTAGATTGCATTATATTTTACTGCCTGACTTATCTGACCCTTTGAGGTTATTATTGGAAAGTGTGCAATGTACTACAGAAACTACAAATGCAATGGCACAGATGGATGTTTTATTTCCATAAGTTGTGTAATTAATCAAGAACTTTCCAATTACATTGTTGAGTAGTCACTATAAAAATTGTTAAATTCTTTGCTAAATCTTAATTACTTCATCTGCCAATACACATATGGAATAAAGGAAAACTAACAGCACAAATATAGTTGAATAAACAATAGTTACAGAAATTAGTAGTTATAATTCTCTAGAGAATTTTGGCTTTTCTGAATTTTATTCCTCCATGTTTGTTTCTTTTCTAAGTTAACATCACTGTACTAAAATAATACAGTGCCTCCACCTCATTTTATGAATCTTTCATGTTAATATTTTTAGTGCTTATCCTACAAATCTATTTTATTTCTGTTTTGCTAAGCTTAATAGTTAAACTTTCAAGAAATAAATCACAACAACAAAGAACTGTCTTTGAACCTCAGTTCCACTAAACTTACTATTGTTCAACAAGTCATAGAGCATCTTTTTGCCTTCAATTCCTCATATGATCTTTTACTTAATCCATAAGACTGCTACATGAACTTGTAAGAAAAACAAGAACTAAAATAAATTAGCATAAGGTCATGAATACAATAGTGAGTTTTATTATTCAATAGTGCTTTATTATTCAATAGTAAGTTTGTGGAATTATTTTCCAAATCAAAAGCTCTTTATATTTTTTCAGCACACAAACAAAACACTCCTGCCACTCTTCTCTCACCTAATACAGTATGCTTCACACACCCATAATATAACTATTAATAGTTAGGGATGTATCTTCCTGATTTTTTAAGAGCAGATAAGGTACATATTTTACTATGCAGATACAAAGGCAGATATACAGTTTTAAAAAAAAACACATCATAATATATACACTCTTTCAAAATTTGTTTTATATCTGTGTCAAAGAATACCATTGAAAGATTTCCCTGTCCATGAATTAACACACCACCATCATGTAATGATTTCACAATATTCCTGCTATAATTAAACGTAACTTTTTGGCCACTACCCCATTGTTTGAATCTGTTAAATATCTGAAATTTGGTGTATTTTAAAATAATATTTAATACTTGTTTATTTTTGTCTAATTTTCTTGGATATTTAAAAATGTTTTTTTATTAATTGTATGACTATTAATCCTATCTTAGCATATCAGCTTTCAAGTTATATTTCAGTTTTCTTTTAATTATTTTTATATTCTCTTTTGGAATACACATAGTATTTAAAATTTATAGAAGTTTTATATTTTAGCCAAATCAGTCAATACTCTGTCAAGTTTTCTAATGTTGGTTGACTTAAGATACATTTTTTCACTCCAGAATTATATATAAAATACTTTCACTTCACATTTTCTTCCTTTTCATAAGTTATTTCCTCACCTGCCTTTTTTGTTTGTTTGTTTTAATGGTATTAAGGACATGCTTGTGATTACAAGTAATTCTTGGGATAACATGAAGTAATTTTTCTGTATAGTATAAAGCTTGTAGGAATTGAAATGTGTAGGATATATATAAAAGAAAATGAGAAGCATCTCTGTTACCAAATGAGAGAGAATATTTTGTTAAGAATTTTTAAACATATTACAAATGAAAATGAATTCAGGGCTCAGGGGCAGAATTCTCACCTGCCATGCCAGAGACCCAGGTTTGATTCCCGATGCCTGCCTATGCAAAAAATAAAATAAAATAAAATAAAAATAAATTCAAGTGTGAGTAAAGCAATATCAATAGTATATGTGATGCAAATGGATTCTTTGTGTCTTTCGATAAGATCCCATCTATTTGTTTTCATTTTCCAAACCTATAGTTATACAAGAATAAGTAAATCATTAAATCAATATGTTTCTAGGCATTCCTAAAAATCAGTCTGGTCAGTGACTGTTCATTATGTTCAGAATCTTACTATATTATTCCACATAATACACCAAGACAAACTCCCCTGTTTTTATAGAAAAATGATGGCTGATAAACTGGACTAGTGCAGCAATATAATCTTGTAATACAAGCCTGGGCTTTCATATTACATTGCTTGGATACAAAGCTCAGTTGGTCCAGTAATTAATATATTCAGGGCATAGTACTTAAATACTTCACATATAAGTTTACACATTGGAAAAATGGGAAATAATATTAACCAGCTTATTTGATTAATGCAAAGCATAAAGGACTCCAAACATTTATAGATGTTTCTTAGATGGATAGAAGGATGATAGAGGATGGGAGAGAGGAAAAGAGAGTAGGAGGGAAGAAGATTAAATAGACATCCCTAAGGAATAAAGTATCAATTTAATATATTGTTTTTATTTTTCTTATAAGTAGTCTCTTTTTTCTTTCAGCTATTTATAAGAGCTTCTGTTCTTCTCAATCTTCCAATGTTTCATTACAACATTTCTAGGAGCAGACTTATTAAAGAGTTCATGTGATTCTTTAAAATGAGTATCTATGTCTTTCTCTTTCATTCTCTTGTTTCACCTCCGTTTTATTTTCAGATTGACAATTTGGCACATGTTCAAGCTTTTCATTTTGTCTTCTATGTTTCTTAAATTGTCACTTTTTTTTCAATCTCTTTCCCTCACTATTTTGTGTTACATTTTGGGTAATATGCTGAGATCTTCCATAAAAGCAATTACTTAATTTCAGTAGCTAATCACTTTATTAATATTTTCTCCTGTACTAATTTTTTTCTTGATCATTCTGTAGTTTAAACTGTTCTTTGAGATTTTAATTTCTCTCTCTCATCTCTCATCTCTATTTCATTTATAATCTTTCACTACGCTAGCATTTGTCTCACTTAAAATTTTCATTGCAATATTTTATAGAAAAATATTCTTTTCTAATATTTTCAATGTATTTCATTTTAATAACTATTTAACTCTAGTTATTTTATATTCATCAAATAATAAATATGTTTTGGAGGTATATAATTTCCTTTATGAAATTACTTATCCATAATGGCTTATGTCTCATATTTACTACTCAGGATTTTGAACTTACATTTGGGTGACCTTAATTTATTGCTTGCTTCTCCTGGTTGCTCCTGTGATGATCCCTGTAACCTGACATCTCTTTAACTCAAGTACGTGGCTTGTGATTGCCCAGACTGCATAGACAGTGTGAATCCAAGTGTGTAAAAGGTGCACTATTGCTACACATTTTCATGGGAGAAATTTTTCAACCTTGAGCTAAGATAATGAAAGACAAATTTTCTTTATTTCTCTCCTTAATGAATGGAATTTTATAACTACTCTTTTATTGTGTTACAAAAAAAAAATTCCTCTTTATGCTGTGTCTAATTTCATTGCCTTAACCTATAGTAACATTTTCTTTTTTTCATGATTGGATTTTGTAAAATTCAATAATCTTCAAGCCCCTGTAAGTTATGCCAAATTTAGCTATACATATGAGCTTCCATTGGTTCTCTCATTGTATTTCGCCTTAAGTATGTATTTCTTTGTACAGCTTGGCTAGTCATGTAATTAATAGAGTATTTGTTGAATTTTATTCAGCATGCTGAGTATTTTGAAGAAGAATGACCTCTTAGGTACTAAATAACCATAATGACCAGAACTGAAATAATGGTAAGGATTTCTTTTGCTCCTTGTCTAAGTTCTAAGTAAATTATTTTTTTTTAATGACAAGTTTGAAGTAACACTGGAATGGTTCATATATTGCTCAGCAAATGCATTTGTCTTATTATGATAATTTATATACAAGTTAATTATATACATATATTAATTATGTATTATAAAACATATTATATAATATAATGAATTTGTAATATTTTGCACATATGCACATTTCTCTCCCTGCCTCCCTTTATGTATCACTCTAACAGCAATTATTCATGAATCCTGTCCTTCATGCCAAAAATCATTCTGCATAAGGGTATGAAAATGCAACAATTTATGTCAATAACCATGATATGACTACTCTTATATCATTGTATGAAATTAAATGAATTCAAAACAAAGTTATAAATTTGAATCTATATTATCATGTATATTTTACAGTAAAACCTGCATTCCAGATTGTGAAAAACAGCTCACACATTAAAAATATCCTTAAACCAGCAACCGATGAACCTTAACATTTATGATGTACCATTCTATAAGTGGCTAATATTAGAGTTACATTTATTTACTTTTAGCTACCTTAAAAATTATATTATTCAATATAATATTTATATTAATGCAATATTGTAATTTGTAAAACACTTCCCTTTTACACAAGTATGATTGAAGAACAGTTACTCCCAAATTTCAGAGACAAGAAGTGAGACTCATGTATATATAAATTGCGTGATATCTCATGATAAGTATGCATGAGAGTTAGGACTCAATCTGGGTCTTTTTCACCATTCCAATAGTATTAGAAGTCTAATTTTTACTTTTAATGAGAGTGAAAAACACCAAAAGGGCTCTGTTTTCAGTAGAGTCAAACTGTTGGTATTGCATTATGCATTGTGGTCAAACAGCCATTATTCCAGACAGAGTGGACTGCCTAAATTGAAGGTAATTCCTTTTTCTTTAATAATACAATCTTATTCACAGAACGCTGACTCTGTTCTAATAAGGAATATTTCACTAATGCAATAATGCTATTTCAGTGTGCTTTGTTTATGAAGGTTTTAGTTGCACTTTATCCTATAGACATGAAGTTCTTATAAAAATAATTTTTTCTCAAAATAAATAAGATTTCTGCTTGCTTGCTAATTATTTTGTCCTCTAACTATGTCAGAAATTTCAAGAGCAAAATGTAAAAGATTTACTGGAAATTTTAGGTTTGGATTTTCTTTATTTAAAGACTTTTTTCCTTTTATTATTGTATGAGAATTGCAGGCACCTTGTCACAGTGTAATAATTTATGAAAGTGATATGCAACAAAACCTCATAGAAGAAAACTTTGCCAATAGAAGTTGCATATTATTTTAGTCCAATGGAAAAGCCAAATTCTAGATTTTAAGGCCACAGGCATCAGTCCTATTTCTAGCTATCACTATACTAGCTGGAACAGTCAGCTATTTTAAAAAGAAATTTGTCAAGAACATGTGTGGTTTGAGCAAAATACAATGCTAAGATTGGAGAATTAAGAAGCAAAGCTGGTGTCAGAAATAATAACTGCCTTATTTTCTTTCAATTTCATCCTCTCAATTTCATCATCTTTTTTCTTTCAATTTCATATCTTTTTTTCTTTCAGAATATGCTGCGTCCGGCTCTTGAAGCCGAGTCAGGAGTGGGGCGTCGAGGTTGATTTAAGAAATCAGCACTCAGGAGACAAGTATGGTTCCATCACTCAGGGCTCCCTGCTTCTTGGGAGTGAGCTCCTTATTAGTTCTTTCTTAGTAGTTCCCCATCTTAGTAGTAGTAGTCTTATGTTTTCTTGCCTCCCTTTTGTATCCTCAGAGCTTCCCTTATCTAGTGGGTCACCACCCCCAGGTCACACCCGCTTCTTCTCTACCCCCTTGACAGGGGGCAATCTTCTCGGAAACTTCTGCACACAATACTCCAGGAAGTTTTACTCCCTCCGGCCCGAGGGTAAACAACAATTGCAAATCAACTGGAACATTTGTTAGCTGTTTGCTCAACAGAGCTTGTAAAAGAGCTTACAGAAAGGCTTAACCTCATGAATGCCTGCAACTTCTCAAGACAGGGGAAGTAGGGGAATTACTTTATTCCCAGGCACAGATGTCCCTCTGGCCGGGAGGCAACAAGAATATGAAATAAATATGGTCATCTTGAGTCATGTTGAATACAAGTGGAGATGGACCACATCATTTTCTTTTTTCTAAACTCAAGTAGAGCTTTTCATGTCTCATCATGAACTAAGATGTCTCTGGTATTTTGTAGACATTTTCATTCAAGAAATTAAAACATGAATCTCTAACTTGCTAAAATATGTTGTTCTTACCTTTATCTTCTTTTCTCACCTTTCCTTAATTATTCCTCACTTTGATGTTTTTAAATAAATGGATTTGGATTTGATCCTCCAGTTACAGTTAACTTCAGCAGAATTGGTCCAAATCGACCAGACTACCATTAATGGAATAAGTAGAATATATTAATCTCACAAGTTATTTCTATGTTCATTGAAATGATGAAATATTTTTCTTCTTGTAACACAAGAAAGTTTTTCATTCCTGTGAAAAACCTAATTTGTTCATGGTGTACTATCTCCATGAGAGATAAATTTCTATTTTTTAATTTTATTCCCTAATATTTTATTAATAATATTTCTGTTTATGCTTATGAGTGGAATTATCTTCAATTTCTGCATTATCATAGTATCTTTCAGGTTTTATTATGACCTCATACATTAATTTGAGGAGCATCTCCTCTTATACACTGTAAAAATTCATGGAAAATTAAGATTATTTTGTTTTTTCTTAAATGTTTAATAAATGTGCTATCATCAAATTACTGCTTACACTCAGATTGGCATTCTAACATGAGACATCATAGCCTATACTCAGCCACAAATTTGATTAGCTTTTAGAAAGAATATAATGAAGCTTTTATGACTCCCAGGCATAGATTTTGTAGCCTTTAATTACACTGCATGAGAATGTACTTGGTATTGATAATCAATGTTGGGTGTTATTGAATGATATCAACTGAGAGAAAATGTTCATTTTTGTGTCTCTTCCACTTTCATACCTTGCTAGCCAAGTTGCATCCTCATGGGGGTTAGATTAGCTCTATTTTTTCAATTATATATAAACAAAGTAAAGAATCCTGACCTACCAAGTGCAATATACCTCGCAGATACATTCTGAGAAGAATAATCAGTACATACCCTCTTTAAGGCCATTCTTTATGTATATTTGGTATGACATTGTGCATTCCTAGAGTTGACATTGATCACAAGTAGGATGAGAGATTATATTCTGGTTCTTTCCAATTGAATATTTTGATGAAGCCATCTGAGATGAGGATTTTCTTTGTGGCAAAATTTTTTATAACTAATTTAATTCCTTTATGATTATAGGGTACTTCAAGTTTTCCATTTCTTCTTGAATTGGTTAAAATTATCCAAAATGCTGAAATGTTTCAGCAGAGTATTTAATCCATATTGAGTATTTTACCATTCTTGGAAATAAAAACCCTGCCTCCCACACTTCCTCTTACTAAGCTTTTTTTTTTTTCCAATTTGACCTCATTACCATCTTAAATATTAAACCTTTCTTTTTTAAAATTTTTCCTTTTTCTTTTCTCTACTTGAACATTAATTCCATCATGCAGAGACTCTGGTCAATAGAAAGTATGACCAAACTCTGTTTATAGTTTCTCCTTGTTATGGATAGAATTTTGCTCACCACAATATCATGTTCAAGTCCTAGCCTCCAGTCCAGTGAATGTGAACCCATTGGTAAATGGGATCTTTGAGGATGTCATAAATTAAGGTAAGGCTAAATTGAATTAGAGTGGGCCTTAATTCAGTATAATTAGGGTCCCTATAAGCAGAGGAAATTTGGACATAGTAAGAGACAGACAGGGAGATGGTCATGTGACAGATGCAGAGATGGAGTTATGAATTGCCAGCAAGCTACTATTAGAATGCTAGAAACCTCATATTAATCATGGTTCTACTGATACCTTATTTTGGACTTCTACCCTCCAAAATTATCATACTGTAAATTCCTGTTGTTTGGACCAAGTAGTCTGTTGTAATAATATGTTATAACATTTCTGGCAAACTAACCACTCCTTCACCTTCACTATCAGGATCCCAAATAAACTAAAGTGTGTATTTGTTCATTCTTTGGTAACAACCTCAATATCACATTTGGTATAACACAATAGTAATTGCTACTTCTCTATTGTTCCTCTAAAGTCTCATGATTTTGTAAAATTCTTTGGGGATTTTAAGGATGCCCACATTAGCAGCATATTAGTTGCAGAGATGAATGTGTACTTGGACTAAGGAATTTAAGCTTTAAAAAATAAAATATGCTATCATTATGTTTTATTATGTATAAAATTATCTACAAAATAATGAAAGTATATTTAGATAAAAGTCGATGGTCATTTAATAACAAATTTTAAAATTTTAGCAGAAAATAAAATTAGAAATTTCTCATGCAGTAATTTGGTCAGATTCATGTTTCAGATAATTTTAAATATGTTGGAAATATTGGAGGGATTTAATCATGGAATAATTGATCAACAAACGTTCTTTATAGCTTGGTTTTACCAATTTCCATGAAGCACCCATGATAGTGATGCTTTCTTCAAGAGTTCTGGACAAATCACATTTACCTTTCCTTACTTTAATTGGTACTACTGCTACTATAATTATTTTTGGTAAATCATTTATACCTAATGCTTTAACAAAGAGGGGTATAAAGAATAAAAATTGCTATGAAATTGAAAGTGCCATGTTGTATTTTTAAACATCTAGTATCAATTATTTCATAGGTATATTTCTAACACGCAATAATGATACTTAAGGGAATAAAAACTTAATTTTTATGATCTGATTTACATAATTTTTATACTCTAAACTGTTATCTTATCTTCATGAGACTTAGTTTTACTTATATAAAATTGGATGTTATATATGGAATATAGGGAGAAATACTGTTTTGGAAAGAAAAATTCCCGTGAAAAATAGCTTTGTAACCAAAGGTTATAGTTTTCACATTTTTTGATGGTTTGATATTAGACAACCCATATCTCAGTTCTCTATCTGTCTTTCAAATAAATATATTGGGCTACAAAATTCCTTCAAGTTATATAAAATTATTACAAATGTAACTGACAGTAATCATTCACACAGTCATATGTACCCTATTTTTCCTTTCCTTTATTAACAACATAAATAAGAGCATTATCATGAATGATTTTCAATATTAATATAAGGTACTCATAAATCTGTTAATTTTCCATGGTTTAATTCACATCAGAATGTAATAGCCATAAGAATGGGTCTCTCATGGTCTTACATATTTTTTCCCTTGCACCTTTTCTATTTCAGCTTGATTCTGATTAGTAAAGAAACGAAAACTATGCATTTTTTGCATTCAAAAAGAAGTTGTTACCTCACAAGGAATACAAACCTGTAAAAAAGAATTACAGGATTTTTTTTTAATATATATATGCTCTATGGCAGGGTCACATTTCATTATTTTTCCATGTCAGTATCCCATTATTGCAGCACCATTTGTTGAATTTTTTTGTTTGTTTGTTTTGCAGGAGAAGTTCATGAACTAGGAAATCTAACCCGGTTCTCCTGCGTGGCAGGCAAGAATTCTACCACTGAACTCCCTTCAACCTCCCAGGATATTGTTTTAAAAGAAGTCCGACATAAAAGATTACATTGAGTAAGTAGCACTGTACAATACAGAGATAGCGTATTATTTCAGCAGTAAGATTTGGAGTTGGACTAATGTCCCAGTCAAAATAACACAGGTAAGGAAAAAATGCATAATTCAACAGCCTAAATCATGTGAAAGAAATTGCATATCATTTATACGTGTAGCTGTAAGTGTAGCAAAATGTAACATAGGAAGGATGGGTAGGGATTTAGGTGTTTGAAGTTGATTCAGTAAACAGAACTTGAAGGTTTCTGAAAGTGGGTAAAGCAATTGTATATTTAGTATAAAAAGGTTAATCTGGTAAGAGAGATGGAAAGAGAGTCTTGAGGCAAAGAAACTAGTTAAAAGTCTAGGTAATAGCCAGGGATGAATTAACATATTTCCGCCACATTCAAATTGACTCCAAATATCTTGCAAGGAGATACTTAGATTGGACCAAGAGCAGTTTTTGTAGTAAAAAAAAAATATATAGTCTAATGTGGTCTTTTACATATAGCAATGTATACATTCACAAAACAAGAGTTTTAAAAGCTATTACAGTAAATTGAGATTGTAGTTGTTCTGAGGTATTTCCTTTTTAAAGTAGATGTCAAGCACAATGACACATAAACAGAATACAGTTCACAGATGTTTTGTTTGGCTTGTTTACTGCTCACCAATCAATTAATATAAAACTTTTAAAATAAAAACGGTTTTCCTAGTTCACTGATCAATACTCTCTTGTTCTGTTTATATCCAATTTATGATATTTACTCACTCAGTGAGATTTACACTGACTGTTCTATTTAAATGCGGGAGCATTGCTAACTCTGCCTTTCAAATCTCACCTATGTGGCTCACATTTTACATTTTTATTATTTTATTATTTTTTAACTTTTTATTTAGAAATAATTACTGCCCCAGAAGTTTCAAAAAATAGTATGTAAAGCTACATGTATATCTTGCTCAACTTTTAATTTTTTCATAGTATTTATCACATAAGAAATAATATAATGTAATAATTTAATATTTTATTTCTTCTGCCTCTTTCCACACCCCATCTGTGCTGGTTTGAAAAGAGGTATGTCCCCTAGAAAAGCCCTGCTTTAATCAAAATCCCATTTCATAAAGGTAGCATAATCCCTATGCAATACTGTATGTTTGAAACTGTAATCAGATCGTTTCCCTGGAGATGTGATTTAATCAAGAGTGGTTGTTAAACTGGATTAGATGGCGACATGTCATCCATTTGGGTGTGTCTTGAGAAATTTTTGGAGTCCTATAAAAGAGGAAATATTTTGGAGAATGAAGGAGATTTGGAGAGAGTAGAGAATGCTGCAGCACCACGAAGCAGAGAGTCCACGAGCCAATGACCTTTGGAGATGAAGAAGGAAAACGCCTCCCAGGGAACTTCATGGAACTGGAAGCCAGGAGAGAAAGTTAGCAGATGATGCCATGTTTGCCATGTGCCTTCTCACTTGAGAGAGAAACCCTGAACTTCATTGGCCTTCTTGAACTAAGGTATCTTTCTCTGGATAGATGCCTTTGATTGGACATTTCTATAGACTTGCTTTAATTGGGGCGTTTTCTTGGCCTTAGAACTGTAAACTAGCAACTTATTAAATTTCCCTTTTTAAAGGCCAATCTGTTTCTGGTGTATTGCATTCTGGCAGCTAGCAAACTAGAACACCATCCCACTAGAAAACAAAAAACAAAAAACAAAAAACTCCATATATGGAAAGTATCTTTGTTTAGTTGACTAAGGTTTAGTGCTCAAAAGTTTGAAGCCATAGGACTACAATAAACATTCATTGAATGTGGCTTATATAATAATAATAGCTAATGGTAACGAGGTGTTCATTTTCAATACATAATTCAATAGCATTGTGTATAACTTGCAGTTTAAGAGTCAAAACTCTATGAGGTCAGTACTCACAATATACTCACAGTTATTATTTGTGTGCTTGGATTCAAATTCAAGTGAATTTCATACCTCTGATAAAAAAAAATTAAACACATCACAATTTTTATTCAAGCTAGTTTGGCCCCAATTATTGGAAAGTTAATGGCATCTTCTAGGCAACATACCATTCCAAGTTTTGGTGTACTTGATATCTTCTTTCAACATTGTCAAATATTTTCTCTCGTCTCAAGTTAACTACAGGTAATATGTTCACTGTTAATTTGCATAAGCATTTTATGGAAAAATGCCAAATACTGATAAGCAAGAACATGAATAAGACAATTTCCCTGTTTCTTAGCAATGTATTATGTAATTTACAAAACAGAAATTACCATATCCAATATAATTAGAATAGAAAATTTAAAGCAACAGTATTTTGTTAGAATAAAGAGGATTTGTCGTATAGATATTTCACTGCCATTAACATTGAGTTTAATGATATAGATGGAGCAATTTAGCATTCATTTTCTATTTGAGAAAATTTTGGCTCATAGTTATTCATTATACAATGCTATGTCAACCTGTTTGCCCTATATAGACTATATTTTGGCTGCTTATTTGCATGATTACTAAAGATGACAATATTAATTTCAATTCCTATGCTTTGCAAAGGTCCCCATGAGATTCTCCAAAGTATTTATGGTGTCCTGACATTGCAAAAGGATCCAGAGACCAAGTTGATATTTTATCTTATTAATTGGATGAACTTTTGATTTATTATCTAAACTAGGACAGTTTTAAAAGTGAAAAGTGGCACTATATTAACTCTGGTCATCATTCATAAACTAGAAAAGTCTCATACAATTTTGATATATGATCATTCTACTTATAAGTGCTTAGTTGTTTTTTTTTTTACATAGAGTAAGGTGCAAATATTTTCATCTTTATATTCAAAGGTCCATAAAAATAATAACATTTGTTTCTATTTTTATAAGTCAGTAATTCTTGAAATAAAGTGTTTTCTTCCATTTATTTTGTATTCTTCCAACTTGCAAAGTCAAGTGTATCAATTCATTTTTTTCTTCCACCTCTCTTATACCTCTCTTCTCTGAGTTCTTACATTTCTACTTTGTGATCTATGTTTATTAAACTGATTTTTAATTTATGAAAATGAAAAATTTCATTTATGTAAAATTATTGTTTTGATATTTGTTCACAGTTTCCCTTTTCTGGAGAGTATGTTTCTGCCTTAGCATGTTGTCTTTCTCTTTCCTCTTTTCTTGGTATAATGCATATAGTTCTCAGGTAAGTTAACAATGTTAAAAGTCCTTTGATATTAAAAATTAGAATTATATGGAGAAGCTGTTTGCTCAATGAAAAAGTGAGGGGATAAAAGCCAAAGTAGTTTTAAAAGCTAACAGAATTATTTTAATTAAATTTTATTTTATAATTAGTTGAAATATATAGAAAAGTTGCAAAAATAATTCAGGGATAAAAATAATAATATGTATTAATGTTTTATATTAATATGGTACATTTCTTAAAACTACTGAACCAATACTAATATAATTTTATGAAATCCATAATTTTAAATTTCATTACTTTTTAAATACTATATTTACTATTCCAAGATCCCAGTCAGGATGTAGCATTACACTTGGTCATCATGTCTAAGGCATTTCTAGACTGTAGATGTTTCTCAGACTTTGTTTTAAATGACTTTGATAGTTTTAAAGAGGCCTGGCCAGAATATTTCTCAAATAACCTTTATCTGATGTTTTTATCAAGGCTTAATTGGAACTAGGAGTGTTTAGAAGAAAGGCCATATAGCTAAAATTCCACTCTAATCATACCATATCAAGGTTGCATATTTTCAACATGAATTCCCATTGATGATGTTTTCATCAACTGACTGAGCCAGTGCTTGTGAGATTTCTCTACTTCAGAGTTAAATTGTTCCCTTTCCCTTACAGCACACTTTGAAAGAAACAGACCACACCTGAGGATAGTACATCTAAATATTGTATATTATTAAATTCTTCCACATAGGATATTTATTCGTCCAATATCTCCCAATTATTGATTTATTCAATTATGTGTTTATATCAGTATGGACTTGTAGATATGTATTTTATAATTTTCATTACAATCAATACTACATTATTTATTTTGTTGATCAGATTTTTCCACCTTCAGTGAATAGGATTTCTTTCATTTGTCATCTATATTTTATTGTGGCTTCTGAGCACTTCCTTACTTTGTGACACTAGAAGAGGCTCTAGACTAATCTTCTATTTTCTTTGCCCCAGCCACAAAACCAGCAATTTCTCCAAAGAACCTGGGTCCCTTTTATTAAAGAATGATATAATTACTTTTAGACTCTCCTATCTGTCAGAGCAAGGAAATTTTTATCAGTATACTAACCTTTGTGTATACAACACCATCTATTTTTATAGGTATATATCTGAATTCATATTAGCTAAACATAAATTCATATTGAAGCATCCAGTTCTGATGCAATGCAGCCTCTATTACCCTAGCTGTCCCTCCTCCCTTTGCTTGCTGGTGACCTCACACCCCAGTAGTGAAAAATTTGACTCCCATCATCTGTCATTCATTTAATTATTTGTTCAATTACAGTACACAGTTATAATGATTTGAGAATTAACTCATATGTTAGCGGGAAACAAGATCATACAATTTAGATTACAGCGTTTATGAGCAGTTCTTTTCACCTTTAGTCTTATAGATTCTACTCATTTCAAGTTAGTTGTCATCACTTCTTTCCTTAAGCACTTCAGTGAGTTTCTTTCACACATGTGCAATGCAGTTGATTCTTTTGTCTCATTCTGTTTTCCATCCCAGACTGTGTCCATTTAAGATCTCTGTTTTGTGCTTTGTGTTTAGAAATAGAGGTAAGGCCATGTAGCTGCCATTATAGTTTCAGACAAAATAGTTTCACTACTCTAAAATAACCCTATGCTTTGCCACTTCTCCAAACACATGACAACCAGTTATCTGTTTCTCTATCATTTTGCCCTTTCTAGAATGTCATATAATCGAAATCATACACTATGTCTGAATTTTTTTTCACTTAAAGTCTTTCTGTTTTTTCCCGGCTTGATACCTCATTTCTTTCTTATCACTGAGTAGCATTCCACTGTATGAATGTCCCATAGTATATATTTTCTGTTCACTATTGAACACCATCTTGGTTGCTTTCAGTTTTTTAATTTTGAATAAAGACTTTATAAGCTTTCATACACAGGTTTTTATATGGACATAAGATTTCAACTCACTTGGATAAATGCCTAGAAGCATATGGTAGACTATCTTTAGCTTTGAAAGAACAGACAAATTGTCTGCAAAATTGGAGATCTATATTTTAATGATTAAAATTTTCTCTTGCTCCATATCCTCAGATGTGATTGATATTATTCATGTTTCTGACTTTCATTATTCTAATACATGTTTGGTGGTATATCAGTGTTTTAATTTCTCTTTCTTTAATGAAAAATTATGCTTAGGATCTTTTTTATATGGATAGTGTCTATACTTGTATTTCTTTAATAGTTAAATATATCTTCTGATCATTTGTCCATTTTCAATTGGGTTGTTTGTTTTTTAAGGTTAAGTTTTAAGAATTCTTTATATACTTTGGACTTTTATTTGATGTATTACTTGTGAATATTTTCTCCAAGTCTGTCCCTCTTCTTTGCATTCTCTGGACAGTCTTTTGCAGATCAGAAGTTTTACATTTTAACAAAGTTGTATTTATCAATTTGTCCCTTCATGGATCATGCTTTTAGTGGTATATATAAAATTCACCATCAAATCTAAATTCAGGTAGATTTTCATTAATGTTTTCTTCTTGAAAATTGTTTTCAGTTTACATTTGGACTTATAATCAATTTTGAGTTATTTCTGTCTAAGACATAGCTTTATTTTTTTAAAATATAGGTCTCCAATTATTCCAGCATGACTTGGTGAAGATACTAAACTTTATCCCATGATTTGACTTTGAACCTTTCAAAAATCCATTAACCACATTTATATATAATATATTTCTAGGCTCTCTTTTCACCAATAACACATTTTAGATTAATGTGGATCTATAGTGAATCTTGAAATCTGTTAGTGTGAGTCCTCCAACTCTGTTATTTTATTATTTCATTGGCTATTCTAGGTCTTTGCTTTTCCACTGTTGGATGGTATCCAAAAGTAGTTTGCTGAGATTTCTATTAAGTTCACTTTGAATACATAGTGAAACGGACATCAAGAAATTGAATCCCTGAAAAATGGACGTTAACAATATTAACATTCTGTGCCTTCCAATTAATGAGCATGGAATATCTCTCCTTTTATTTTGATTACATTTTATTTTGTATCAGTAATTTGTGCTTTCACACAGATCTTGTACACATTTTGACAGATTTGTACCTAATTAATTGACTTTTTGGTGAATTATAAATGCTAGTAGTAGTAGTAGCAGTAGTAGTAGTAGTAGTTATAGTAATAGTAGTAGTATTTCAAAATATGCTTGCTCATTGCTGGCACATAGAAAAGCCATTGACCTTTGCACTCTAATCTTGTACTCTGTGAGCTCGCTATATGTGTTTACTGGTTCCAATAATTTTTGTTCATTATATAGGGTTTTCTTCATAACAATTGTGCTATAAAGACAGTCTCATATCTTTCATTCTAATCTATATAACTTTATTTTCATTTCTTGTCTTTTTGCAATAACTAGGATTTCCATTATGTTGTTGAATATGAGTGATGAGACAGAACATTGTTTCCTTATGTTCATTCTCAGGAGGAAAATATTCAATTTTCACCATTAAATATGTTTGCTTTATGTTTTTCACAAAGATTCTTCATTAGGTTAAAATAAAGAATTTTTTTTAAATTTCTATATCTGGTTTTAAATAAAGTATTTATTATACTAAATGGGCTTTACATTTTGCCAAGTGTTTTTCTATATGTATTCATTAATAGGAAAGACTAATTGCTTTCTTCTTAAGACTGGAAACAAGGCAAGTATGTCCAATCTCAGTAAATTTATAGCCAATACCTTCAGCAATAAAAAAAAAAGCATTCAGATTGAAAATAATGAATAAAATATTTTTGTTTTTTGCACATGGCATGAAAACTATTTTCTACATAGAAATCCTACAAAAAAGTTACTAGAATGAATAAATATGTATAATTATAGCCAAGGATATAAGAGCACTATAGAAAAATGCTGGTGATTTATATACTAGCAACAAATCATTGGGAATTTAAATTAGAAAATCAACACTAATTTCAATGCCATCAAATTTTTAAAATGTATAGAAATAAAATATGCTCAATCTTTGTCTACTGAAAAGTACAAATACATTTCTGAGGAATAAGGAAAAAATAAACCTAAATAAGTAGATGTACATACCATGTTGAAGGAATGGAATGCTCTATCCTGTTAAGATGTCAAATCTCCCTAGACGTAACTATATATCAAAAGTAATCCAAATCAAAATCCTCACAGGAGTGCTTTGTAGTAATTAAGAGGATAAAAAAAGACCAATAGCAGCCAAAATAATTCTGTTTTGGTTTGCTAAAGGCTGCCAGATTGCAACATAGCAGAAATGCAATGGCTTTTATAAGGGAAATTATTGCTACAAGTTTACACTCCTAAGTCCATAAAAATGTCTAACCTAAGGCATCCAGAGAAAGATACCTTGCCTCAAGAACTGCTGATGGCATTCAGGATTTCTTTGTCAGCTGGGAAGGCAGATGATGATGTCTTCCAGTTTTCTCTCCTGGCTTCTCATTTCAAATGGTTTTCCCAGTGATGTTTTCTTTCTGCATCTCCGAAGGTCTCTGGGTGTGTCAGCTCTCTCTGTCAGCTCTCCAAGCATCTCCAAATGTCTGCACCACTATCAACTTTGAAGCAACTGTCAACTCTCTCAGCTCCTGACATCTCCTAGCATGACTGCATTTCTAAGTGTCTGTGTCTGCATCTTCATCTGAGTTTTCTCCAAATGTTTCCCCTTTTACAGTACTCCAGTGAACTAAGTAAGACCCACCTGAAATGGGCAAAGTCACATTTCCATCTAATCAAAGGTCACAATTGGGCATGTTACATCTCCACAGAAATAATCCAATCAAAGGGCTGCCATCCTACAATAATGAATCAGGATTTAAAGAAACATGGCTGCCCTCACAAGATTGGATCAGGAAAAACATGGAGCTTTTCTGGTGCTCAAAATAGTACAAATTCCAATCGTATTTATTTTCACAATAAAACTATAAATTATGCCCATACAAATACATGTATGCAAATGTTTATATAACTTTTTTACAATAGTCCAAAATTTATTAACAGCTCAAATATCTATCATTCTATGAATGGATAAGCAAGTTGCCATATTACAAATAATGATATACTTTTTAGCAGAGAAAGAGAATGTGAGAATGAAAATGAGAATGAACGATTGATACAGCAACAATATATCTAGATTGCAAATGCATTATTGTACTATGTTAAGTGAAGAAAACTAGGCACTGAAGACTGCATATTCTAGGATTCTATTTCTATGACATTCTGGAAAAAGCAAATCTACAAGGACGAAGATAAGTATTTTGGTTCCCATGAGCTCAGAGTGGGTGGAGTGGATTGATTAGGAAGAGAAATGAGGAAATTTCTTGGAGTAATGAAAATTTTTACATAATATTTATGATAATGTTTACATGGCTAGATATTTGTAAACATATTAGTAAAACTTTCCCTATTTGCAGACAACATGTGACTATGCAGAGACAATCATGAAAAAATACACATCAAACTCCTAGAGGTAATAAATGAATTTAGCAAAGTGGTGGGTTACAAAATGAATACCCCAAACTCAATATATTTTTTTATACATAGGCAATGAACAATCAGAAGAAGAGATCAAGAAAAAAAAAACACAATAGCAATTAAAATAATGAAAATCTAGAACTAAATCTTTACAAATAGCGAAAGTTTCCCCACTTCTTTTTCAATTTGTAGCCTTTTTATTTCTTTCTCTTCCTTAATTTCTCTAGCTACAACTTCCAGTACAATGTTGAAATAAAAATGGTGACACTGGCATTCTTGTTTTGTTCCTGATCTTAGAGGGAAAGCTTTCAGTCTTTCATCATTGAATATAATTTTAGCTGTGGGATTTTCATATATGTCCTTTATCTTGTTTAGGAAGTTTACTTCTACTCCTAATTTTCTAAGTACTTTTTTTTTAATGAAGAAAGTGGGCTGGATTTAGTCAAATGTCTTTTCTGCATAAATTGAAATAATATTTTTTTCTACAGTCAATTAATGTGTATATTATATTAATTGATCTTCTTATGTTAAATGCCCATTGTATACCTTGGATAAATCCCTCTTGATCATGGTAAATAATTCTTTTAATATATTATTGGATTCGGTTTACTATTATCTTACTGAGCATTTTCAAATCTATATTTATAAGAAATATTAGTCGGTAATTTTCTGTTCTGCGATATCGTTGTCTGGCTTTGGAATTAGGGTGATGCTGGCCTCGGAGAATGAGTTAGGAAGTGTTCCCCACACTTCGATTTTTTGGAAGTGCTTGAGCAGGCTTTTGTTGTGTTATTCTTCTTGGAATGTTTGGTTAACTTCACCAATGAAGCCATCTGATCTTGAGCTTTCCTTTCTTGAGAGATTTGGATGACTTATTCAATCTCTACTTGTTATTGGCCTGATATTCTATTTGTTTTTGAATCCCTACAGGTAGTTTATGTGTTCATTTCTTCTATGTGATATAATTTGTTATCCTCTAATTATCATTTTTATTTCTGAGGGATCGGTAATGTTCCCACTTTCATTTCTGATTTGAATTATTAGCATGTTCTCTCCTTTTTCTTCATCAGTAGAGATAAAGTTTGCCAATTTTATTGATCTTTCAAAGAAACAACTCATTTTTTTTCAATTTTCCTTTTTTTTTTGTTCTCTATCTCACTCACCTATGTACTTATTTTCATTATTTCTTTTTTCTGCCCTCTTTGGATTTTCGTTGCTTTATTTTCCTTGTTCCTATACTTGGGGAATTATTTCTGTGATTTGAAATATGTATTTTTTCTTAATGTAAGTTTAATGCAAGTTATGAACTGCCTTCTTCCACTGCTTTTGCTTCTTTCTACTAGTTTTGATACACACATCTCAATGTATCCCTAATTTCCCTTGCAATTCTTCTTTGACTCACTGGTTCTTTTTTTTTTTTATTAATCAAAAAAAAGAAAAGAAATTAACACAACATTTAGAAATCATTCCATTCTACACATGCACTCAGTAATTCTTAGTATCATCACATACATGTATGATCATCATTTCTTAGTACATTTGCATCGATTTAGGAAAAGAACTAGCAAAACAGCAGAAAAAGATATAGAATGTTAACATAGAGAAGAGAATAAAGATAATAATACTAATAAAAAATATATATATAAAAAGGAAAAAGAAAAAAAAACAAAAGATACAAACAAACAAACAAAAACGATATTTCAGGTGCAGCTTCATTCAGTGTTCCAACCTAGTTACATTACACTTAGGTATTATTGTACTGTCCATTTTTGAGTTTTTGTATCTAGTCCTGTTGCACAGTCTGTATCCCTTCAGCTCCAATTACCCATTATCTTACCCTGTTTCTAACTCCTGCTGGTCTCTGTTACCAATGATATATTCCAAGCTGATTCTCGAATGTCGGTTCACATCAGTGGGACCATACAGTATTTGTCCTTTAGTTTTTGGCTAGACTCACTCAGCATAATGTTCTCTAGGTCCATCCATGTTATTACATGCTTCATAAGTTTAGTCTGTCTTAAAGCTGCATAATATCCCATCATAGGTATATGCCACAGTTTGTTTAGCCACTCGTCTGTTGATGGACATTTTGGCTGTTTCCATCTCTTTGCAATTGTAGATAATGCTGCTATAAACACTGGTGTGCAAATTCCGTCTATGTCTTTGCCCTTAAGTCCTTTGAGTAGATACCTAGCAGTGGTATTGCTGGGTCGTAATCCATTCTGCCATTCTATGTCTTTTGATTGGGAAATTCAGTCCATTAACTTTTAGTATTATTACTGTTTAGATAATATTTTCCTCTACCATTTTGGCTTTTGTATTATATATATCATATCTGACTTTCCTTCTCTCTACACTTTACTCCATACCTCTCTCTTCTGTCTTTTAGTATCTGAGTCTAGTGCTCCCTTTAGTATTTCTTGCAGAGCTGGTCTCTTTGTCACAAATTCTCTCAGTGACTTTTTGTCTATAAATGTTTTAATTTCTCCTTCATTTTTGAAGGACAATTTTGCTGGATATAGGAGTCTTGGTTGGCAGTTTTTCTCTTTTAGTAATTTAAATATATCATCCCACTGTCTTCTAGCTTCCATGGTTTCTGCTGAGAAATCTACACATAGTCTTATTGGGTTTCCCTTGTATGCAGATTGTTTTTCTCTTGCTGCTTTCAAGATCCTCTCTTTCTCTTTGACCTCTGACATTCTAACTAGTAAGTGTCTTGGAGAACGCCTATTTGGGTCTATTCTCTTTGGGGTGCGCTGCACTTCTTGGATCTGTATATTTAGGTCTTTCATAAGAGTTGGGAAATTTTCAGTGATAATTTCTTCCATTAGTTTTTCTCCTCCTTTTCCTTTCTCTTCTCCTTCTGGGACACCCACAACACGTATATTTGTGCGCTTCATATTGTCATTCAGTTCCCTGATCCCCTGCTCAAGTTTTTCCATTCTTTTCCCTATAGTTTCTGTTTCTTTTTGGAATTCAGATGTTCCATCCTCCAGTTCACTAATTGTAGCTTCTGTCTCTTTAGATCTACCATTGTAGGTATCCATTGTTTTTTCCATTTTTTCTTCTTTGTCCTTCACTCCCATAAGTTCTGTGATTTGTTTTTTCAGATTTTCTATTTCTTCTTTTTGTTCAGCCCATGTCTTCTTCATGTCCTCTCTCAATTTATTGATTTGGTTTTTGAAGAGTTTTTCCATTTCTGTTCGTATATTCAGCATTAGTTGTCTCAGCTCCTGTATCTCATTTGAACTATTGGTTTGTTCCTTTGACTGGGCCATATCTTCAATTTTCCGAGCGTCATCCATTATTTTCTGCTGGTGTCTGGGCATTTGATCAGATTTCCCTGGGTGTGGGACCCAGCTGGTTGAAAGGTTTTTCTGTGAAATCTCTGGGCTCTGTTTTTCTTTTCCTGCCCAGTAGGTGGCACTCGTGGTGCTCGTCTGTCTGCGGGCCCACCAGTAAAAGTTGCTGTGGCTCCTTTAACTTGCCAATCCGAATCTCGCAGTCGGCCCGGGAAACCGCGCATGGAGGGTGTTCGCCGGCCGCTGTGGCTTGGGGGAGTGCCGGTCCAAATTGCCCAGCTGGCCCGAGACGCCAAGTGTGGCGGGAGGGCCCCACTATCCAACGTTCCCAGTCAGACCAGGGAGCCACGTGCGTGGAGGAGACCCGTCGCCAGCCGCCCCGGCCGGGAAAACGCGCGCCCCTCGATTTTCTCACCACAGTGGATTCTCCCTGACTGTTCAGCCGTTCCAGAATGGGTACGCTGTCTTTTTGGTCTCTGTCATGGCTCCGGGAGCTGTTTCGTATTGTTTCTGTTTCTTTAGTTGCTTTTCTGGAGGAGGAACTAAGACCCGCGCGTCTTACTAAGCTGCCATCTTCTCCGGAAGTCCAACTCACTGGTTCTTTATTAGTGTATTCTTTAATTTCCATATATTTGTATATTTTTCATTTCTCCCTCTGCTGCTGATTTCTAGCATCATTTTATTTTGGTTGGAGTTGATGCATTGCATGATCTTAATGTTTTTAAATTCATTGAGCCTGATTTTGTGAGCTAACATCTGATCAATCCTGAAGAATGATCCATGTGCACTGAAGAATAATATGTATTAACTGTTCATTCAGTATCATTCATTCAGATCTTCCATTTCCTTATAGTGCATCTGTCTAGATATTTTACCCATTACTGTAAGAAGTGTAGTGAAGTCTCCTGCTATTAATGTAGGACTGTCCATTTTTTGCTTAAAATTTGTCAATATTTTCTTCATATCTTTTGGGCATGTTTTGCTAAGTGTATATATATATTTATAACTTTAATGCTTTCCTGTTAATCAACACATTATCAGTATACAGTGTCCTTAAATGTCTCATGAAATTCTTGACATTAAGTATAATGTATCTGATGTTAGTATAGTTACCACAGCTCTATTGTGGTACTATTTTCATGGAATAATTTTTGCCATCCTTTCACTTTCAATCTATTTGTTTCTTTGAATTTAAGCTTAGTCTCTTGTAAACAGCATAGAGTTGGTCATGATTTTTTGTCCGTATTGCCAATGTGCCTTTTGATTAGAGAGTTTAATCCATGTATATTTCATGCAACTACAGACAATGGAAGACCGTCTTCTGCTATTTTGCTACATTTCTTTGTATGAATTTTTTGTCCCTCAATTCTTCAGGTAATGCCTAATTCAAGTTTATTTGATTTTTTGTTGTTTACCATTTGGGTCTTTTCTCATTTCCTTCTGTGTATATTTTTCAGATATTTTCTTTCTGGTTACAATGAGACTTAAACTTACCATCCTAAATCACATTTAATTTAATGCACACTTAATTTTAACAGTATGTAAAACAATATTCCTATAACCACCCATCCCCTCAACTTTTTGTTGTATTTACTATTAACCATATCTTTATACATTTTATGATCAAAATCACAGATTTCTTTTTATGCATTTTCATTTTAGAACTGGTAAGATATACAAAGAGGAATTACATATAAAAATACAATACAATCATGCTGGCATTTATACTTTTCTCAAATTATTACCAACACTAGATATCTTCACTTATTTATGGCACTAAATCCACTGTCTACTCTCTCTTCTTTTCAGTCCAAAACTGCCTTTAGCAATGCTTGCAGTTCAGGCCTAGAGAATATGGCATTTGTTAGCTTTTATTTATCTGGGATTCTCTTAATCTCTCCCTCATTTTTGAAATATGGTCTCACTGTATATAAAACATTTTGTTGGCAATTATTTGCTTTCAGCACTTTAAATATTTCATTCTACTGCCCTCTTGCCTGTATGGTTTCTGATGAGAATTTGGCACTTTATCTTAATGGGGGTCCTTTGTACATACATGTTGCTTTTCTCTTCCATCCTTCAGAACATTTTCCTTGTTCTTGGCACCTGACACTTTGACTTCAATGTGTCTAGATATGGTTCTCTTTGAGCTTATTCTTTTCATTTTTTTTTAAACTGAATTTATATATTCATATCTTTCTTGAAATTTGGGAAATTCTACCATTATTTCTGTGAATATTCCTTCTGCTCCTTTTTCCTCTTCTCATTCTGGAACTTATCTAGGTATTCTTGATGGTTTCCTACAGGTTTCTTAGGATCTGTTCACTTTTATCATTCTGATGCTCAGCCTGAATCATTTCAATTTCCCTATCTTTGAATTCACTGATTCTTCTGCCAATGTTAAGTGCTCTTGAAACTCTCTAGTGAATTTTTCAATTCAGTTTTTATGATATTCAATTCCAATATTTCTCTTGGTTCCTTTTATATAGTTTCTTTGTCTGTATTAGGATATTCATAGTGTTCATTCATTGTTTTCCTGATATCCTTTAGTTCTTTCTCTGCATTTTCCTTTATCTTTTTGAGTGCATTAAATATTAATTTTAAAGTCTTTGTCTCAGAGATAACACATGTGATCTGGTGTGCACATGGTCAGTTCTTTTTCACTGATGGCTCTGAATTTTCATTTTGTTCCTTTGAGGGCCATCATTTCATGTTCCTCATTTTTCCTAGCAATCTTTTGTCCTACACTGTACATGTCAACATTTTAATGTGTTATCTCTGAGACTTACCCCCTGTGATATCTGCTCCTTAAGTCTGTATCTTGTTAGTGATATGATAGAAATTTCTTTGAGTACCAAGAACTAACAAAAACAAATTAATATAGAAAATCTAATTCACATTCTTTGTAACTTGTTTCTATTTTGCCTGGTGCTGTTCTGTGAGTTAAATCCTCCTATCAAGAAGATCATCCAGAATCCATGACATATGCAGTTCCTCTCTGTCTTTTCAGAGCCTGTCTTGTCCTGGCTTTGCACTAAATTGTGGCTGTAAGAATCCCCTTGTTTATATGAATATAAATGGCCCCTCTAATCCCTGTGAAACAGAAATACCAGCCCTTCCCCTCCACAAGTGTTCTTTTGTCTTGAAGCCAGTAATCCTTTGCCCCAGGCTGTGTTGAGGTAATTGTTTCTTACACTGCTTTAGCTATGGGCAAGCTGTTTCTAACTGCAGGTCAAATTCCATTAAGGAAAGATAGACAGGAACGTCTTGGTTCAGTATATAGGGTTATGATGTGTATATATATACATGATCTAAAAACATAAACATTGTATATTCCTTTGAAAATGAGTAGATTCAGTATATATATATATATATATATATATATATATATATATATATATACTGATATATATATATATATCAATCATCAATCATGCACATGCAACAACCCAGTTATATTATATTTGGTTTCAAGCTTGAAGTGGTGACTATGTGCATAGCAATATAGTGTGTCCATAATGTTTGATTCAAAAGAATTTCATGAAAGATTTAACAAAAAAGCAAAATACTTATGCCAGACACCCTACCAACATTTATATCATGCCCTCTAATAGAAAAGTTTATTTGATTTTGAGCAACAGAACTAGTTTTGAAAGTTCTAGCTAAAAAAAAAAAAAAAAAAAATAAGCAGTTAATAGAAGGCCCTAATAGTTATTCACAGGAACAAAAAAGCGATTAATAATACTGGGAAGAATACAAACGTATATATTTATATGGCATATATATAAGTAATAACTTTTATACAGGAGTATTAACCTTTCTTGAAACACTTTCCTTGGGTCACCTAGAAGCATCCAGCTACAATACCATGTATCTTAGCTAAGAATTCTTTTACTCAGATTAAAAAGTCCCATTGGCCCAAATTGAGCAGCATGGAGAATGTGGCAAATATGCCTTCCTTTGTTATTACATGAGTATTTAGGTTGGGTAAAAAGTATGATGTCTTGACTGACTGCCTCAAAGAAATCACATGGAATTGGAGAGAAGTAATGTGTTGAAAGAGTTGTACTGAAAAGAACAACAACAGCAACTCCTTGGCCATATTTCTGATAGGGGAAAATTCTGGATTTGTTTTATTCTTATAACTATTGAGCTCTGTATTCAACCATTAAAAATCTGCTGTTTTTCCCTCACCCTGGATAGTATCCTTTCTCTTTCTTGTCCACTCTTTAACCCTTAGTACTTTTGTTGTTTTCCTTTTCTGTTTCATATTTGGGCTGCTTATAGATCATGATAATAGTCAATAAATGACAATGAAGTGTTCCCTTTAAAATTCATGTTATATAATATTGAAGTTTCTGCTTGGCAGAAATGAAATTTTCCTGAAGATATGTCTTTATTCTCACTCATTAGACTGCAAGTTATTTTTTCCTAGGTAACTTTGTTATTCAATGTACTTTATAGATGGGTAAAAGAATCATATCAATGATTAGATGATACATATTATAACTACAGTCTTTAGCATTTCTTCCTCTGCCTTTATTCAGCCACTTCATCTTATTAATTTCCTATCAGAACAATAAATATAGGGGAAAATTATTACAGAAAGCCACTGCATAAAATTTTCATTTTGAATCTCTTTTAAAAATGGAAATTTAGATGTATATGCTTTAAGCCATGAAGCCATAGTTCTACCACACCTCAACCCATTTTCATCTCCCCTTAGTTTTACCCACCATTTCTAAGACTATACCAGGATCCTGATTCATGTATGCTAAGAAAATGTCCTATGGGTCCTTTAGCTCAGGTCTCCTTCTTGCTCCCACAGCTGCCTTTTTCTCTGGCCCATGTGAGATTGAAAGATTTCTGTGCCCTAAAGGAGGTCACAATGCTATAGGGAACACTGCACTCTTCTGCATACTCCTACCTCACCCAAAATTTAGCATAAGACCAACGCTAATTTCTTTCAGAAAAATATAAATAAGATTAGCTATTTTAATAATAATAACAGTTCATCAATAGCAGAAAGGAATTGTGATGAAAAGTAATTTACAAATACTGTGTAGTCCTAAACTCATTCATTCAAGGTCTAGTCACAGGTCAACTCCTGGCTTTTTACATCTCTTCATCTGCCAAAGGAAATGCCCCCTCACCCGTCTCCCCACCAATATACAAGTGTCTCAGGTCTCTCTGGCCATCTCTTTACATATAGGCCAAATTAATTCTCCACACCAGAGCCAGCCTGTGGCCTGTCTTCCAAAGTAGAATTTCTAGACCCAGAATTTTCATGCTCAATTGACTGTCTTTTGGAATGTCCACTCCCTTTAGAAAAATAACTGATCCTTGCAAACAGAAATGCACCCTATTCTGATGAACTCTAAAAGAGAATCATCAGCAAAGCATTTTCAAAGCCTGGACAATTTGACCGAACTTAAAACACCTCGAGTGAGAATCCACATAGTCCTCTATCCTCAAAGGAAGTTCATATGCTTCATAAAATCTTCCCTTCAGTCTTGGATGAAGAAAAATTAATTTATGCTCTATTTTCGCTACTCCCCATCCAAGCGCCACATCTGAAAAGAGGTATGCAGTGCACAAAAGTCACACCTCAAAATCAAAAGATCAGAAAAGACAATACAAATCAGCATGCAGAAAAATAAATGTTTTCTAAAAGAACTTTATGTTCAAGGACAAAGTACTGTAAAAAGTTTACTAAATAGAACAATTAATGTCTTAGTTCAAAGTATTTGTATTTCTAGTACCTTATTTTGCTGAAGACTTCCAAAAGAACAACATATAGTATATCTTTATATGTGTATATATATAACTTAATTGTGTAATCTTTTACAAATACAATCACAATAAATTTTTAAAAATCATTATAGAATCTTGTCAAAAATTGGGCTCAAGAATGAGAATTAGACAACTTCTCTAGCTATAAACTGAAAACTTATAAAGATGTGGAGAATCAGGCAATAAGTAAAAATTCCAAAATAGGTGACAATTTATACATAAATTAGTAATTAATACTGCATTAGAGATTACTGCATAAATATTTTAGGAATCTACTCCAGTAACTTTTTTATAACCAGCATGAATATAACTTGGATGTCAGTTTTATCTGTGGAGATTTAGCTTCCAATCTCTTCACTTGGAGAGCTCAGAAACTTTCTAGGGTGAGGTAAATAGACATGTCAGCTTAAAGGAAATTTTGAGAGCCTAATGGCTACCTTTCTGGGTTATTACTACCTATGTCGCTTTATCATGCCTATGTTTTAAGGACAAACACTAAAAGTAAAAGCGAAACTAAAGGAGAAACCCTGGATGAGGAAGGTGTTAGTAAATTGAGACTCATAGGATGAGGGGAGGGACTATTTTGGAGGAAAGTACTACTGAAGTGAAGTGACAGCATAAGCAATGGTGGCTCATCAATTCTCAAGACTTACTCACATGCAACCATGGAGAGACTCAACGACTGCAGCACCTGTGAGAACAACAGCCCACCTCAGTTGGGCTCATATCTGGAATTCACCATTTATCATCAATATGATTTCAGATAAGCTCCAATTTCTTCATCTACAAATTGATGACAGGATCTGTTTCCCAGTGCTGCTGTTAGGAGATCCAGGCAAACTGTCAAATAGAGCAACTGGTTCTCTTACTCAATATATAGAGTAACTTCTCCGCAAATATTAGCCATTAATTCTCTACCTTCCCAGTAGTGTTCTTGGAGAAGACAGCAGTATCATAGTGATACTAACTAGTTTTCCAAATATTGGCACTTTATCAACTGAGAAAGAAACAGCTCACAAGAACCTGGCAGATTTGTGTATTCAGAAAGGTGCCTTTTTTCAAAGGGTTCTTTGATTCAGATATTTTTGCAGTAATGAAAATCACAAGAATAAACCCAGAAAAGAAGCAAGTAAAGTAGAGGAGTTGAGAATAATTAATTTTCTTCAATTCAACCATAATGCCTCCTTTGAAAGTTTAATACAATATTTTCTTTATTGCCTATTATTTCTCAGTTTAAAATTTTATACTATTTAAAATTAGAGGTTTTATATTTCTATAAATCAAAGTGTTTTTACAATTTATTTTATTTCTTCTGGATTATGAAGTTTCTATGTTAGATGCTTAAAACAATTATCTGTTCAAATATTTTCTTCATGTTTCTAATTTTATGTTTGTTTATTTCTGGGTTTATTTCTCTTTCAAACTATAATAATTTTTTATGGCATATTACAAAGATCTAAATCATTATTTTTCAGTCACTTTTTCCTTCAATATAAGACTAGTAGTAAGGGTATATGCTAGTCAATTAATACTAACACATTATTTGGGACCCAGGAGAGAGATAGTTTGATATAACTTCTCAGATGCTTTTCATGCCACATATACACCTGCACACATACCCATAATGATTGTCCTGAATTATATTTCCAAATATTGTCTCCCATTGCATAGGCTGCATTTTACTTTGCAGAAAAAGTCCTTTAATCCACAAAAGTGTCCAAATTTGAGGAGATTCCATTCATCTAGTTCTTGCTGCATAGATCATGTTTTGGGTGCAACATCTAGGAAATGACCTCCTATCACAGGATCTTCAAGATATTTAAGGAATTTCCCTCTTTCATTCTTTGGTTATGGATATTCTGTTCTCCAAACACCATTTATTATAGAGGTTGCTTTGTCCCAGTGGAGTTGACTGCCTTATCAAAGATCTATTGGCCTTAATGAGAGGTTCTATTTCTGAAGACTCAATTTGATTCCATTGATCAGAATATCTATCTTTATGCCATTACCATGTTGTTTTGAACACTGTAACATTGCAATATGCTTAAAAGTTAGGTAGTGTGAGACCTCCCAGCTCATTCCTCTTTCTCAAGATATTCTTTAGCTATTTGGGGAATTCTGCTCTTCCAAGTAAATTTGGTTATTGGTTTAATTATTTCTGCAAAGTAAGTTGTTGGGATTTCAATTGCTATTGCACTGAATCTATAAATCAGTTTGGGTAGGATTGATATTTTACTATATTTAGTCTTTTAATCCATGAACATGGTATGTCCATCCATTTATTTAGGTCTTGATTTCCTTTAGCACTGTGTATATGTTTTTAATGTCCTTGCTTAAATTTATTCCTCAATATTTGCTTCCTCTTGTTGCTATAGTGAATGGAATTTTTTTCTTAATTTCCTACTCAGTTTGCTCATAACTAGTGTATAGAAACACTAGTGGTTTTTGCATGATCATGTACCCTGCCACTTTTCTGAACTAGTAGCTTTTCTGTAGATTTTTCAGGAATTTTAATATTGTAATATGTCATCTACAAAGAGGTGAAAGTTTTACTTCTTCCATTTTAATTAGGATGCTTTTTATTTCTTTTTCTTGCTTAATTTCTCTAGCTAGAACTTTGAGCACAAGTTGACTAACAATGGTGTCAGTGGCCATCCTTATTTTGTTCTTGATCTTAGAGTGAAATCTATCAGCCTTTCCCTATTGGGTATGAGGTTAGCTGTGGGTTTTTCATATATTTCCTTTATCATGTTGAAGAAGTTCTATTCTATTCCTATCCTTGAACTGTTTTCATCAAGGGAGTATATTGAATTTTGTCAATTGCCTCTCCTGTATCAATCAAAATGATCATGTGGTTTTTCCACTTTGATTTGTTGATGTGGTATATCACATTAATTTATTTTCTTATGTTGAACTTCCATTGCATAGCTGGGATAAAACCCACTTGATCATTGTGTGTAATTATTTCAATGTGCTGCTGGATTCTACTTGTAACTATTTTGTAGACCCATTAGAGAAATTGTTTTTTTTTAATTTTCTTTACTTTATCTTTACCTGGCTTTGGTGATGTTTGCCTCATAGAATAAGTTTGGTAGTGTTTTCCCACATCAGTTTCTTGGAAGAGTTTATGCAGGGATTTTGTCAGCATTTTATACCTGGAATAAATCTCATTTGCTCATGATGTAAAATATTTTTAATGTGCTGCTGGATTTGATTTGTGCGTATTTTTGCATCTATACTCATTAAAGAAATAGGTCTGTAATTTTCTTTTCATGTAGTATCCTTGTCAAGTTTTGGTATTATGGTGATACTGGCTTCACAGAATGATTTAGATTGACTTTCCTCGCCTTCAATTTTTTTTTTTTTTTTTGAAGAGTTTGAGCAGTATTGATATTGACTATTTCTTGAATGCTCGGTAGAATTCGTATGTGAAGCCATTTGTTACTGATTTTTTCTTTTAAGGGGAGCTTTTTAATGATAGATTCAATCTCTTTACTTGTGATAGGTTTGTTGAGGTCATCTATTTCTTCTTGAGTCAATGTTGGTTATTCATGCTTTTCTAAGAGGAGGCCCACATTGTCTACATGTTAGCATTTAGTTGCTCATAGTATCCATTGATTAACTCCTTTATTTCTGTGGGATCAGCAGTTATGTCTTCTCTAACAGGTATGAATTTGTTTATTTGAATCTTCTTTTTCTGTCAGCCTAACTTCTCAAAAAAAAACACAATTTTTAGTTTTGTTGATTTCTGTTATATTCGTGGTCTAAAGTGTATTTATTTTCTGATCTAATCTTTGTTATTTCTTTCTTTCTATTTGCTTTGAGGCTAGTTTGCTGTTCTTTCTCTAGTTCCTCCAGATGAACAGTTAATTCCTTTATTTTTGCTCATTTTTCTTTTTTATATAGGCATTTAGGGCAATAAATTTCCCTCTCAGTACTGCCTTTGATGCATTCCATAAGTTTTGATATGTTGTTTTTGTTTTCATTTGCCTCAGGATATTTACTGATTTCTTCTTGTAACATCTTCCTTGTCTCACTGGCCATTTCCAGTTTTGCTGCTTAGTCTTCATATATTTGTGAATTGTCTGACCCTAAACTTGTTATTGAATTCCAACTTTATTATATTACTATCTGTGCCAGTTTGAATCTATTGTGTATCTCAGAAAAGCCAAGTTCTTTAATCTTTATTCAATATTGCTAGGTGAGGTATTTTTAATAGTTTCCATGGAAATATGTCCCACCCAACTGCATGGTAATTTTTATCTGATGATTTCCATGGAGATGTGTCTCCATCCATTCAAGATGGGATTACTTACTAGAGCCATTTAAGAGAAAATCATTCTAGTTTCACAACTAACAGAACCGAGACAAAAGACTTTTGAAGATAAAGAAGGGAAATGCTCCCAGAAGAGCTTCATGAAACAAGAAACTGGGAAGGAAAGCCAGAAGATGCCATCATGTGCCTTTCAAGGTGAGAGAGAAACTCTGAATGTCATTGGTCTTCTTGAGCCAAAGTACTTTTCCCTGGATGTCTTATTGTGGACGTATTTATAGCCTTGCCTTAATTTGGGCATTTTTACAACTTAGAACTGTAAACTTGCAACTTAATATATTCCCGTTTTAAAAACCATTTCACTTTTGATATATTTCATTTTGGCAGCTTTACAAATGTAAACCAGAGGATGGGGTGTTGTGCTTTGCAAATACCAAAACATGTTAGGATGTCTTTTTAAATGGATGAGGGGGAGATTCTGGAAGAGGTGTGAGGTGCTTGATAGAGAAGACCTAAAATACTTTGAAGAGACTATTGGTATAAATGTGGACTCTAAAGACATATCTGATGAGGCCTTAGACATAATTCATACATGTGTTGTTGCAAGCTGGAAAGAAGGCAATCTTTGTTTTAAAATGGCAAATAATTTAGCCAAATTGAGTACTGCTGTTGAATGGAAGTTAGAATTTAAAGGAGACAATCCAGTATATTTAGCTGAGGAAATTGCCAAACTAAATGTAGAAAAGACAGCCTGGCCTCTGCTTGCAGCTTAAAGTAAAATGCTACAGGAGAGAAATAAACTGAGAACTGAACTCTTGATTGTTAAGAAACCAGAAATTGATGGCCAAAAAAATTCTGGGTTTCCAGAAAGGGAGACCAGAGAGAGCAGTGTCCTACATGAGGATTTAACCAAATATGGAAGCAGGCAGCCATCACAGAACAAGTGAGAATTTGAGATGGCATTATCCAGAAAAGACTTCTGAAAAGTCCTTTCATCTGATGGGCATGATCCCAGTGTACTGTACAGAAAATCAACAAGAGTATTGTGAAATCTGTATAAACAGAATCACTGCCAGTCTGGACTAAAAGGGACAAATTGGAGGGAAAATAACTTCAGAGGCAGTACCAGGGAAACTAAGGTCTGAGGTCAAGAAACCTTGGGCCAGGAGAGTGGGCCAGGAGAATGGACCTACCCAAGCACTTGGAGTGGGTGAGTTTGCCCTGAAGGTGGAGAGTGGGCCTTTCACCTCATTGTTCAGGAAGATTAGTGCTGTCTCAAGCTTTAGAGAGGGTGGAGCACATTCCTTGGGGGTTTGGGACAGCTTGGCTGCCTCCCCATTTTTCTGGAGGGAATGAATGTGTGCCACGGAGAAGGCACAAAGCCTGGATGCAGCCCTGATGTTTCTAGGCTCCACCTAGAAAAGGTGGAGCCTAGAAAAAGGTTGGCTTCCCAGTGTCCCTTAAGGTTGTATCTGTAAAGAGTTGGGTCACTGCTTAGGCCTTTGGAAAGGGTAAATCTGCTACTTTCCAAAGCCCTGAGGATAAATAACTCTCAGACTTTGAAATCTAATAAAGTTTGCCCTACCAGTTGTTGAAAGTCTTTGGGTCCAGTAACCCCTGAGTTCTTTCCAATTTCTCCCTATGAAAATGGGAGCATCCATACTATAACTTTTCCTTCTTTGTATGTTGGCAGCAGATGACTTTTTCTGAGTTTTACAGATCCATAGCCAGAGAAAAATTTTGCCTTACCACAGGCCATGAACTGTAGCTGACTTTGATGAGATTTTTTACTGTTTCTGACTTTGTATCTATTTTAATTATTACCGAAGTGGTTTAAGGTTTTCTGATATTTTAATGGAGTTAATGTATTTTGCATATGGAAAGAACTTGTGCTTTAGGGATCCAAATGGTGGAATGTGCCAGTTTAAATCTGTTGTGCACCCCAGAAAAGCCAAGTTCTTTAACCCTCATTCAGTATTGTGGGTGACATATTTCTTAATGTCTCCATGGAGATGTATCTCAACCCATTCAAGGTGGGGTTGTTTATTAGAGCCATTTAAGAGGGAACCATTTTGTAAAAGCTTCAGAATTAACAGAGCCCAGACAGTCAGAGACCTTTGAAGATAAAAAGGAAAATGCTCGCAGGAGAGCTTTATGAAATAAGAAGCTGGGAGAGAAAGCTAACAGATGTCACCATGTGCCTTTACAGCTGAGAGAGAAACCCCAAACATCTTTGGCCTTCTTGAGTAAAGGTATCTTTCCCTGAATGCCTTTATTTGGACTTTTTTATAGTCTTGCTTTAATTTGGACATTTTCATGACCTTAGAATTGTAAACTTGCAACAATAAATTTCCTTTTTAAAAACCATTCCATTTCTGGTATATTGTATAACAGTAGCTTACTAAACTAAACGTGATCCAAGAAAGTGCTTTGCATAATTTTAATCTTTGTAAATTTATTGAGACTTGCTTTTTGACCCAGCATATGGCTTTTCCTGAAGAATGATCCCATGAGAACTTGAGAAAAATGTGTATCCTACTGTTGTGGGATTTTTAATGTTCTGTAAATGGCTGTTAAGTCTAGTTCACTTTTCACAATATTCAAAATTTATGATTCTTCATGAATCCTCTGTCTAGATATTCTCTCCATTGATGAAAGTGGTGTACTGAAGTCTCCAACTATTATAGTAGAGGTTTCTACTTCCCCCTTCAGTGTTGTTAGAGTGTGCCTCATGTATTTTTAGAGGCCTCTGACTCAGTGCGTAGGTATTCATGATTGTTATGTCCTGTTGATGAATTGTCACTTTTATTAATACATATAGTGTTCTTCTTTGTCTCTTTTAATAGCTTTGAATTTGAAGGCTAATTTGTTCAATATTAGTACAGCTCCCCTTGCTCCTTTCTGGTTGTGGCTTGTGTGAAATAATCTTTTCCCAACCTTTCACTTTTAATCTGTTTTTGTACTTGAGTCTAAAGTGGATCTCCTATAAACACCATAAAAATGGGATGTTTTTTATTTCACTCTACCAGTCCTATGTCTTTTTATTGGGGAGCATAATCTATTAACATTTAATGTTGTTACTGTAAAGACAGTACTTCCTTCTACATTTTCTCTTTTCAATTCTTTATATCATAACTTTTTTCTCTCTTTTTGCCCTTAATGATAGTCTTAATTTCTACACCCTTCTTTTTTCCTATTTTCCTATCTGCCTATAGTCCTCCCTTTAGTATTTTTTATAGATAATCTCTCCTGTTTCTTTTTTACGTGGATAGGCACTGGGAATCAAACACAGGTTTCTGGCATGGCAGGTGAGCTGCCACTGAGCTACTATTGCCCACCCTAGAGCATATCTCTTGCTCACAAAATTTTTAAGTGTCTGTTTGTCTGAAAATATTTCAAATTTTTCCTAGTTTGTGAAGGACAATATTGTCACATATAGAATTCTTGGATGGCATTTTTTTCTTTCAGTATCTTAATATATCATACCACCGCCATCTTGCCTCCATGGTTTCTGCTATGCAATCCATACATGGTCTATCAAGCTTCACTTGTATCAGTTAATCACATTTCTCTTGCTGCTTTCAGAATTCTATCCTTGTCTTCAACATTGGAAATCTGATTAATAAGGGTCTCAGAGTAGGCATATTAGTATCTATTCTGTTTGGGGTTACTATGCTTCTTGCATCTGTAATTTGATGTCTTTCATAAGAGATAGTAAATTTTCAGGATTATTCCTTCCATTATTCTTTCTGCCTCTTTTCCCTTCTGGGACACTCATAACATTTATATTCATGCACTGTATGCTATCATTCAATTTCTTGAGACACTGCTCATATTTTCCCATTCTAATCCCTATCTGTTCTTTTGTGTCCTCTAGTTCACTAATCCTTTCTTTTGCCTCTTCAAATCTGTTGATGCAAGTTTCTATTGCATTGTTCATCTCTTCTATTTTGCCTTTCACTCTCATAAGTTCTGCCATTTGTTTTTTCAAGCATTTGAATTCTTCTTTATGGTTGCTTAATGTCTTCTTTATATCCTTCATCTGTTTTTCCATATATTACTCAATTTGTTGATTTGATTTAGCATGTTTTTTTTTCATTTGTCTAAGCTTCAAGGATGCAATATGGCAGAAATGGAATGGCTTTTAAAAAGTGGATTTATTAAATTACAAGTTTACAGTTTCAAGGCCATAAAAATGCCTAACATAAGGCATCCAAAGAAAAATACCTTGACTCAGGAAAGGTCAATCTGGGTAGAGAAATAAATGGCTGACATCCTATGATCCTTGTTCCTGGTTCTATTGCTTCTAGCTCCTGATGCCAGTGGTTTCCTCTTTAAGCATCTCTGGGCTTTCACTTGCTTCCTCCAGGTTACAACTCTTGGTTCTGGCTTGTGTAGCATCACATGGGTAGGCACTTGGCACCATCTTTTCTCTCTGTCATTACTCCAACCATCTCTAGATGTCTGTGTCTCCATCAGCTCTAAAGCAGTTGTTCTACAAGTGTCTGCATCTGAGGATTCTCCAAAATGTTTCCCCTTTTAAAGGATTCTAGTAAGCTAATCAAAACTCACTTTGAGTGTGTTGAGTTACACCTTCATCTGATCAAAAGCTTACACCCTGGGTGGGCCATGGTGGCTCAGCAGTCAGAGTTATCACCTGCCATGCTGGAGACCAGGGTACAATTCTTGGTGCCTGCCCATGCCCAAAAAAAAAAAAAAAAAAAAACAAAAAACTCCAAAAGCTTACACCCACATTTGGGTGTGTCGCCTCTCCATGGAAACAATCTAATCAAAGTTTCCCACCCTAAACAATAGGTCTGGCTTCACAATATTGGATCAGGATTAAACCATGGCTTTTCTGGGGTACAAAATGATTTCAAGCTAGCACAGCATGTTTGTTTGAACATTTTAAATTAGCTGACTCAACTCCTGTATCTCATTTGAAGTATTAGTTTGTTCTTTTGACTGGTCCATATCAAATCATTTTTCTTAGTCTGACTTGTAATATTTTGCTGCTGATTAGTCTTGTGATTTCCTTGATTAGTTTATTCTGGAGGTTGTTTACCCTCTTTTACCTAAGACTTTCTTTTTTGATAGCTTTGTTCTCTATTTCTTCTTTGGCATTCAGTTCTACATATTCAAGACCTCTAGCATAGCTTCTGTTCTTGCATGTCTAGTTGAAATCTTTTTTGTTTTTTGTTTTTTGTTTTCTTTGAGGAGGGTCTTCCAGAAATGATCAACCCAATCAGATTTTTCCAGACAAGATAGGCCCAGGATACAAGAATAGGGTGGAATCAGCATCAAATTTCCCTAAGCAGTATGTCTAACTTTCTTTCTTTCTTTTTTTTTTTTCATGGGTAGGCATCAGGAGTTGAACCCGGGTCTCCAACATAGCAGTTGAGAACTCTGCCTGCTGAACCTTCATGGCCCGCTCTCTAACTTTCTCTTTTTTTTTTTTAATTTTTTTTATTAATCAAAAAAAAAGAAAAGAAATTAACACAACATTTAGAAATCATTCCATTCTACACATGCACTCAGTAATTCTTAGTATCATCACATAGATGTATGATCATCATTTCTTAGTACATTTGCATCGATTTAGGAAAAGAACTAGCAAAACAGCAGAAAAAGATATAGAATGTTAATATAGAGAAGAGAATTAAAATAATAATACTAATAAAATATATATATATATAAAAAGGAAAAAGAAAAAAACAAAAACAAAAGATACAAACACACAAACAAACAAACAAAAAACCATATTTCAGGTGCAGCTTCATTCAGTGTTGCAACCTAGTTACATTACACTTAGGTATTATTGTGCTGTCCATTTTTGAGTTTTTGTATCTAGTCCTGTTGCACAGTCTGTATCCCTTCAGCTCCAATTACCCATTATCTTACCCTGTTTCTAACTCCTGCTGGTCTCTGTTACCAATGATATATTCCAAGCTGATTCTCGAATGTCGGTTCACATCAGTGGGACCATACAGTATTTGTCCTTTAGTTTTTGGCTAGACTCACTCAGCATAATGTTCTCTAGGTCCATCCATGTTATTACATGCTTCATAAGTTTAGTCTGTCTTAAAGCTGCATAATATTCCATTGTAGGTATACGCCACAGTTTGTCTAGTTTACTCGTCTGTTGATGGACATTTTGACTGTTTCCATCTCTTTGCAATTGTAGATAATGCTGCTATAAACACTGGTGTGCAAATGTCCGTCTGTGTCTTTGCCCTTAAGTCCTTTGAGTAGATACCTAGCAGTGGTATTGCTGGGTCGTAATCCATTCTGCCATTCTATGTCTTTTGATTGGGAAATTCAGTCCATTAACTTTTAGTGTTATTATTGTTTGGATAATATTTTCCTCTACCATTTTGGCTTTTGTATTATATATATCATACCTGATTTTCCTTCTTTCTACACTTTACTCCATACCTCTCTCTTCTGTCTTTTCGTTTCTGACTCTAGTGCTCCCTTTAGTATTTCTTGCAGAGCTGGTCTCTTGGTCACAAATTCTCTCAGTGACTTTTTGTTTATAAATGTTTTAATTTCTCCCTCATTTTTGAAGGACAATTTTGCTGGATATAGGAGTCTTGGTTGGCAGTTTTTCTCTTTTAGTGATTTAAATATATCATCCCACTGTCTTCTAGCTTCCATGGTTTCTGCTGAGAAATCTACACATAGTCTTATTGGGTTTCCCTTGTATGTGACAGATTGTTTTTCTCTTGCTGCTTTCAAGATCCTCTCTTTCTCTTTGACCTCTGACATTCTAACTAGTAAATGTCTTGGAGAACGCCTATTTGGGTCTATTCTCTTTGGGGTGCGCTGCACTTCTTGGATCTGTATATTTAGGTCTTTCATAAGAGTTGGGAAATTTTCAGTGATAATTTCTTCCATTAGTTTTTCTCCTCCTTTTCCCTTCTCTTCTCCTTCTGGGACACCCACAACACGTATATTTGTGCGCTTCATATTGTCATTCAGTTCCCTGATTCCCTGCTCAAGTTTTTCCATTCTTTTCCCTATAGTTTCTGTTTCTTTTTGGAATTCAGTTGTTCCATCCTCCAGTTCACTAATTGTAGCTTCTGTCTCTTTAGATCTACCATTGTAGGTATCCATTGTTTTTTCCATTTTTTCTTCTTTGTCCTTCACTCCCACAAGTTCTGTGATTTGTTTTTTCAGATTTTCTATTTCTTCTTTTTGTTCAGCCCATATCTTCTTCATGTCCTCCCTCAATTTATTGATTTGGTTTTTGAAGAGTTTTTCCATTTCTGTTCGTATATTCAGCATTAGTTGTCTCAGCTCCTGTATCTCATTTGAACTATTGGTTTGTTCCTTTGATTGGGCCATATCTTCAATTTTCCGAGCGTCATCCATTATTTTCTGCTGGTGTCTGGGCATTTGATCAGATCTCCCTGGGTGTGGGACCCAGCTGGTTGAAAGGTTTTTCTGTGAAATCTCTGGGCTCTGTTTTTCTTTTCCTGCCCAGTAGGTGGCGCTCGTGGCGGTCGTTTGTCTGCGGGGCAGTCAGCCAGGGAAACCGCGCGTGGAGGCGGGGGTCGCTGGCCGTGGCTTGGGGGAGTGCCGGTCCAAATTGCCCAGCTGGCCCGAGACGCCAAGCGTGACGGGAGGGCCCCGCTATCCAATGTTCCCAGTCAGACCGGGGAGCCACGTGCATGGAGGGGACCCTAGTCGCCAGCCGCCCCAGCCGGGAAAACGTGCGCCCCTCGGGTATCTCACCGCAGTGGATTCTCCCTACCCGTTCAGCCGTTCCAGAATGGGGTACGCTGTCTTTTTGGTCTCTGTCGTGACTCCGGGAGCTGTTTCGTATTGTTTCTGTTTCTTTAGTTGCTTTTCAGGAGGAGGAACTAAGACCCGCACGTCTTACTAAGCCGCCATCTTCTCCGGAAGTCTAACTTTCTCTTGAAGCCTCTTGACTCTGTGCTTTGCCTATCCTCCCTAACATCTGGCAATTGTCAGTCTGTAGCTCCCCACTGGGTTAAAGTAGAACAGAGCCTTTAATTTTCAGGAGACCTTGACCTTTCCTGGGAGATGAGGCTGATGCAGAAGGCAGGCTTAAGATGTTTATGTTTTCCAATGCCTGGGAATTGAATTCTCTAAATGAAATTTTCCACTTGAGCTAGGCCTTGTCCCACCATTTTTTGGGAAAGATGCACCCTTTAGGGAATAATCTCCAGGACTTGACTAGTTATTTTGCCTCTCAGACCAGCCATAATTCCACCCTTGCCTGAGTCAGTAAAGATAATTGAAAATATCTGAGGTTTTTTCTAATGTGCTATTTAGAATAGATTTTTGTTTTTTAAATATCCCACTTCAGAGCCAGCCCTGAGCCTCCAAGTTTCACCAGTCAAGAACTGGAGTTTGTACATTGTTCTGTGTGCCCCTTCTCTTGGGGCACAGCCCTTTACCATATTCTGAACTTGGCCAACTCCAAAAGCCTGAGTTTTATTCTCCCATTAGCCCCATTTTCTCTCTGCTTGGAGAGACCTCAGGGTTCCTTCCCTATTTGCTCTGGATTAATCTGTGCTCAGTACTTGTATTCAACAGTACAAATTTGTTAATTAAAGCCACAGTTGGAGGCAGGCAACAGTGGCTCAGTGGCAGAGTGCCCATGTGCTATGCCAGAGGGTTGGGTTCAATTTCTGCTGCCTGCTCATGTTTAAAAAAAAAAGAAAGAAAGAAAGAAAGCCACAGTTGGAGCTTGGTTGAGCTACCTTCTTTTGCTCCTAGTACAGACTGCTCTTTTTCCCATGGGGAAGTGTCTCCAACCCAGCTTGTCATGGCAGTCTGGGAGTGAAGCCAGCCTCCACAGTTTGGGGGGCTTAACTTACAGTTCTATGCTGTGATATTGGCCCTTCCACCTATTCCAGATTGGTATACAATACGTGTCTGGTAATTGACGTCCACCAAACAGTTGTTCCACATAACCAGATAATCTCTAGCTATTTACTATCTCTTTTAGTGGACTAACTAAATTCCTCACCTACTCCTACAGTTGATTTTGACTTAGAACAAAAGACAAAGTTTTGCAAGTTTACAATGCCCATTCCCATCATGCCAACAATATCTCAATTACTCTCCCTCTAATATGGTTCTAATCCAGCCACATGCTCTACTACCTATTCCTTAAGAAACACCCAAATATTCCTTCATCAGGAACTCTATATCTGCTTTATACTTCAGCCTATTGTTTCCCCTACATAGGAAAATGGCTTTCCTTCATTTTTTTTGTGTTCAAATTCACCCTATGAGATAGGACTTCTCAAATCCTATTAGTCAAGTCAGCCACTACAAAACAACTCTCTCTTGTTGCTTTCAGTTTTGTTGATAGTTATGGCCATGTGTCAACATGACTAGGACATGGTGTTCAATTGCTTGGTTAAGCAAGCACTAGCCTAATTATTACTTTGAGGATCTTTCACGATTTAAACTATTAGTCAATTGCGTCTGACTAATTACATTTACATTCAACAAAAGAGACTGACCAGCATATTAGACAAAATTCTCTAGGGAAATGGTAACTACAGGAGATATCTGTAAATGTGAGATTTTTTATTTTTTTAATTTTAGTATTCTGTGTGGCGTGGTCACATTTCATTATTTTTCCATCTGAGTATCCCATTATTACAGCACCATTTGTTAATTTTGTTTGTTTGTTGTATTTTGTTTGTTTATTTTGTCTGTTTGTTTGTTTTTTGGGGAGAAGTGCATGGACCAGGAATCAAACCTGGGTCTCCCACATGGCAGGCAAGAATTTTACCATTGAATTATCCTTGCGCCCCCTGTAAATGTGAGATTTTATAAAGGTGTCTCATGCAACTGTGAGATTCAAAAGTCCAAATTCCACAGGGCAGGCCACAAACTGACAACTCTGATGAAGGCCTTAATGAATCCCTTGGGGGAGGTTGGCTGGCTAGAGAGGATAGATGATTCTCTCTTCTGATGTCTCTGTTAAATCTTTGAGCTGATTAGATTATACACCATTAATTGTTGAAGACACTCCCTTTGAACAACTGCAGATGTAATCAGTCATGGATGCAATCAATGTGCTGATGATTTAAAAAATAAGCTTTCTAGTTTATTAACCAGGCATGAAATGTCCTTGAAGTAATGGTTAGGCCAGTGCTTACTTGAACAGAAAACTGGGCACCCTCACCTAGTCAAGTTGAAACATGAACCCAAATCATAACACTCCACGCCTTGTCAACTTTGCAGCTATACATATCACTTTAAATCATACTTCATCTTTAAATAAAGATAGTAACAGGTGTATTTTTGCCTAACAATACTCAACTACCCTGCATATAACTGGAAATGCATTTAGTTACCCCAGAATAGGGTGCAAGTCTTTCAGTATTTAATCTCTTAAATTTGATATCCTATAACTTAAATATTATGACATGAACAATAAAGCTTATGCCATGTGACAAGGAAATGAGATAGAGAAGAAAAAGATATTGCTGTATACATAAATACAAATATATTAATAACAAAACAAGGTGGAAATATCCATGCCATCACAGTCTTTACTTCTGTAACTGGCCAAAAGGTCACGGTTCCTACTTATCACCACCTTCTTCCATTACTCATACCATATGCTCTTTACCCTAAGTAAACACTTCAGCCAGCATGTTTCTTTGCCTGGTAAGGTGACCCAAACCTTCATTCCTGAACATTTTTGACCATTGGCAGTACTGCCTAGATTGGGTTGTTGCAGTTTTCTATTGACTTTATCAGAGTACATGTTAGTACTAAGAGATGCCATAGGGGATCTTTTAGTGAATTCCAGGAAAACACATCTTTACCTCTATTTAGTTGTTGCAGTCTTATTTCCGCTTAACAGTCAGGTTCATTCACACCAGCCAGTAAAGTCATCCCCTCCCTTGCCTGTTAATTCAGAGGGAGGGATGAGAAATCCAAAGTAGCCAGGTGGTAGTCTTAACTTTCAGTTAAATAGAATCATTGTTGTATTTCAGAGTAGGAGCACTTCTCTTTTTGGAACTAAGACATGAAGACCAGCAGAGTTTCAGGTTGCAGTAACAAGAAATTTTTTTTTTTTTTCTGGTGGATCATCAGAGGTGATAGTGAGTGGTGCTACTCTCATTTATTCCCCCTTGATTCCTGGAGCCATGAATCCTAGTTATGAGGGAAACAGCACCATAAAACTGATGCTGATTCAGAGCATACATAGTCTCCTGGAAAACATTGCCCCAACCTGGAAAGATATTGCCACCTGGTTGGCACTGTACTTTAGTGTTTGAAAGGCTGAACCACAATTCTTTCTATTCAGCTGCCACTGGCTGATGAGAAACGTGCCAAGACCAGAGAATTCATTAAGCATGTGCCCATTTTTGCACTTCATTTCTTGATTAGAAACAATGCCACGTGGAATACCAAAAGTGTGGATAAGGCATTTTGTAAGTGCATCGATGGTAGTTTTGGCAGAAGCATTTCAGGCAGGGAAGGCAAACTTATATCTGAAGTATGTGTCTATTCCAGTTAGAACAAATTGCTTCCCCTCCCATGATGGAAGTGGTAAAACGTAATCAACATGCCATCAGGTAGCAGGCTGATCACCTTGGTGAATGGTGCAATATCGGGGACTGAGTGTTGGTCTCTGCTTATGGCAGATTGGGCACTCAGCAGTGGCCATAGCCACGTTAGCCTTGGTAAGTGGAATTCCATGTTACTGAGTCCATATATAACCTCCATCCACACAACAATGGCTACACTGTTCATAAGTCCTTGGGCAAAGACAGGAGTAGCTCAAGAAAGATGACTGGCATTCACAGAACAGGCCATCTTATCCACTTATTTATTAAAACCTTTCTCTGATGAAGTCACCCTCTGGTGAGCATTCAAAACGGACAGAAATATCTTCATATTTTATCCCCAAACTAAAAGGTCTTTCCATATATCTTCACCAGACATCTTTGCCACCAATCTTCTAATCATGCTTCTTCCAAGTCCCTCACAATGCAGCCAAACCATTAACAGCAGCCCATAAATAAGTACAAAAATACAGTTCTCCTTCCAGTAAAAATGAATAACCAGGTGCCTGTCCAAAGTTCCACCCACTAGGAAAATTTTCCCTCATCTCCTGTCCTTCAGGGACTTCCCAGAAAGGGGCTGTCATGCTGCAGCTGTCTACTTTCAGGTGATACCTGCATATCATGCAGAACTATCTGTGAACCTGGCCTGATTTTTCTCTTCCTTAGTCAGCTGTTTGTAGGAGCTCCCCAAAAGGCCATAGCTGTGAACTGGGAAAGAGAAGGTAATAGGGCATGACTGGGGACCATAGGCATTTGGGCAATATCCTAATGTAACTTATTTGTGCCTTCATGACTTGCTCAAGCCCTATATCATATATACCATTTCCATTTTATGATAGAGTGCTTCTGTGCATGCCCAAATTTATCATTTGGTTGATTAGACAACACCTGGCACCTGATAGTCAACTCAGGTCTCATGGTAACTTGGTGGTCTATGGTGAAGCGTTCAGTTTCATCTACTGCCCAGTGACAAGCTAAAGCTGTTTCTAAAAAGGAGAGTCCTTATCTGCAGCACAAGGTAAAGCTTTGATCCAAAATCCTAAAGGTCTGCATTGTGATTCTCATATAAGAGCATGCCATCTTCTCCAGACAGCATCTCTATTTGAAACTGATACTTCCAGCACCATTGGATCTGCTGGATCACCAAAATCCAAGTGACAGAGAAGCTTGTGCAGAAGCCTGAACCTGTTGCAGGGCCTCCATTTGTTCAGGTCCCCACTTAAAACTAGCAGCTTTTCTTGTCACTTAGAAAATGGGTTGGAGTAGCACACCCAAATGAGGAATATGTTGTCGCCAAAATCCAAAGAGGCCAACTAGGCATTGTGCCTCTTTTTTGGCATAAGAGGGGTCAGATGCAAAAGTTTATCCTTCACCTTAAAAAGGATATATTTTTTATATGCTCCATACCACAGAACACCTAGAAATTTTACTGCAGTTGAAAGTCCCTGTATTTCTTTTAGATTTACCTCCCAACCTCTGATTTTCAAATGTGTTATCAATAAGTCCAGAGTAGTTGCTACTTCTTGCTCACTAGGTCCAGTTAACTTGCTACCATAGTAGACCAGGATGATTTCTTGTGGGGTGGATAAATGATCAAGGTCCTTGTGGACAAGATTATAACATAGGGCTAGAGAATTGCTATATCCCTGAGGTAGGATGGTAAACGTATACTGTTGGCCTTGCCAGCTGAAAGCAAACTGTTTCTGGTGGTCATCACTAACAGCTATTGAGAAAACAGCATTTATAAGATAAATATCTGCATATCAGGTTCCAGGTGATGTCTTAATTTGCTCAAGCAATGATACCACATCTGGAACAACAACTACAATTGGAGTCACCACCTGGCTAAGTTTACTGTAATCCACTGTTATCCTCCAAGACCCATCTGTTTTCTACACAAGCCAAATAGGAGAGTTGAATGGGGATATGGTGGGAATCATCACCCATCCTTCCTTCAAGTCCTTAAGAGTGGCACTAATCTCTGCAATCCCTCTATGCATCTGGTATTGTTTCTAATTTACTATTTTGCTAGGTAGGGGCAGTTCTAGTAACTTCTACTTGGCCTTTCCTACAATAGTAGCCCTTATTCCACAATTCAGGGAACCAATGTGGGGGTTCTGCCAGTTGTTGATTATATTGATTCCAGTTATGCAATCTGTAACTGAGTAAGTAACCATAGAATAGGCCAGAAGACCAATTGGACTCACTGTGAGATGGACCTGAGCTAAAACTCAATCACCTGAACTTCATAAGCCCCTACTCTGACTGGTGGACCAAAGCAATGTTTTGGGTCTTCTGGAATTAATGTCATTTCTGAGACAATGTCTAATAATCTCTGTAATATCTGATCATTTCCTTTTCCCCAGTGCACAGTCACCCTGGTAAGTCTCCTTGGGGAAGGATGGAAGGAAGGTTAATAGTGCAAATTGTGGGCAGTGTAACACAGTCCTTTCCAAAGGGTACCTGGCCTTCCCTTTATTCAATGGGCTCTGGTTCTGTAAACTGTCTCAAATCTGGGAATTGGTTAAGGGGCCATGATTTTCTGTTTTCATAGTTTATTAGACTTTCGTTCACTTGACCTATAAGTCTTCTGCTTATATAGATCAAGCAATAATTTAATAGGCTGGCCATCTATTTACTTCTAGATACCCTGTGATCTACTAGCCAGCAACTTAATTCTCCCTGAATCAGATTATTTTGGCTATTGCTTTGAGTCTGCTATACATTATGGTAGGCACACCACCTTGCCATTGGTGATTAAGCATTACTTTATGACTTCTGCCAACTTGGGATCTGATCATCCCCATTTTTGTTCAATGATTCCAGCTCAATAACAGCAGATCCCACAATAATATCTGACCTACAAACTATGGTAACTACTGAACTTTTTAGGGATGATGTAGCTAGTCTCATAAATTTATTTTACCCAGTCCTGCCAAAAGGTGTGTCCTCTGGATATTCCAGGGGTATGTGAACAAGTCTTCCATGATAAATTCACTCTAACATTCCAAACTCTCTATGCCTTTGGATCCTTTCATCTACACAATACCAGAGAAGTACTGGCATTTCAATCTCAAGTAATGTTAACAATCTTTTGATCCATATTTCAGCTAACCACCCAAACAAAATGCTAATGTCCTTTCTAACTTTAGAGCTACAACATTGAGTTCAGAATCTCTGCTTAATGGGCCCATATCAATAAATTCAGACTTGTTCAAATTTATATTCCTCCATCATTTTCTTACACCCTTAATATTCATTCCCACATATATGCCTTTAATTTCTGTATATATAAATTAGAATACTCATACAGTTTCCTCTAGGCAGACCATTAGAGGTTTATCTAGCAAAGACTGAGCAGAATCCATGGTTCCAATATCTCCACTGCCAAATTATCAATTCATATGTCTCCATCCCAATATTCAAGATCCCATTATTTTCTAGTCAATGCCTTTACTTTTTTTTTTTTTTTAACATGGGCAGGCACTGGCAATCGAACCCAGGTCCTCTGGCATGGCAGGCAAGCATTCTTGCCTGTTGAGCCACCGTGGCCCGCCCAATGCCTTTACTTTAACAGCAGACACTCGGTAAGTTTAAGATTTTAGTTTACATCATAAATCTGCTATTCATACAATGAGGCTCTTGCTCTGGTTTTCATAGATCTCAAGTCTGCAACCATAGAAAATTATTTTCTTTCAGAGCACCCTTTACATTGAAACATTTACATCTTTCATATAGCATTTAAGTTGCAAAGTTGAAGACTTCAACTCGTCCCTTTCTCTCATAACTGCATTCAGTGTATCTAAGAACATCCAGCCAACATCATTATACCTCTTAACACCACAAAACTCTCTTAAAGTGCCAAACATACTGCCACCTAGAGTCTTGCTTCATATAAATGCAGAATTAGCATAATAAAATTGTGATATTTTGTGTATCTCTATTATTAACTCATACCATGGACTGTCAGTGCCATCTTGATGATTGTAAATAGTGTCATTAGTGTCTTTGAGTCTGATGAGAGTGGAAGGTTAATTGCAAAAAAACATTTTTAAGATTATTTTTTTCAAGTGCCAGTCCCAGTATCAAACTGTATTCATCATGGTTTTCTAGGAAAACAGAACCAACAGGAGATATCTATAAACATGAAATTTTATAAAGGTGTCTCACACAACTGTGGGGTACATAAGTACAAACTCCATAAGGTAGACTGCAAATTGACAACTCTGATGAAGGTCTTAATGAATTCCAATGAGTGGCTGGCTGGCTGAAGCAGAGAGGATTTTCTCTTCTTACTTCTCCTTACAATCCTTCAGCTGATTAAACAAAACATCACCAATTCTGGATGGCACTCTCCTTGACCAACTGCAGATGTAATCAGCTATGGATGTAATCAACATGCTGATGATTTAATAAATTAACCTTCTGGTTTATAAACCAGCCATGAAATGTTTTGCATTAATGGTTAGGCCAGTGCTCTCTTGACCAGGCAACTGGGCAGCACAACCGGGCCAAGCTGACACATGAACCCAAACTAAAACAATCAGCAATGAGAGGTGTCATAAAAGGAGAGCCCATAAAGGGAGAACTGATTTCAACAAAATGAACAATTTAAAACTCTACCTTAGCCAGATATCTTCTCCTGGCTGCCACTCTGGCTTTCTCTCATTCTGTCTGAATTTCATTCTGATTATAAAGGACTTGTGTAATAGGATCAAGAATCCATTCTGATTGGGTCAGGCCACAACTTAACTGAAGTGACCTCATCAAAATGTCTTATTTACAATGGGTTTACACCCATTATGGATTAAGTTTGAGACATGTTTATCTGGGGACATACAGCTTCTAGTCACCACAATCTGTTATTATTTGCTTTAAGAAATCAGCCACATCACTTCCAGTTATTCCTGAAGAATGAGTCATCCAGCCTCCACATGAAGATATTAGCCATCCTCTGCCTATTAAACCCTTAACTGTCTCCCCTGAGGAGAAGCTCTCACCCCTCTTTTATAAGAGATGATCTCTATTCAACTAGATGAAATTTTAATGGAATGTGTTGAGGTGGTGGGCTTGCTAGACATTGCTAATTCATCTCATGATCTACTAATGTCACCCCTCTTTTCATCCAGACATATAACCACACTCTATTAGTGTGTATTAGTTAGGGTTCTTTAGGGAAACTAAACTAATGGAAAATATCTGTAAATAAGAGATTTTTAAGAGAACTGTCTCATGTGACTGTGTTGATAGGCAAGTCCAAATTCTGTATTGTTGTCTGCCAGCTGGGAACTCCAATGAAGGTATTGATGAATTCCCGAGAAGATGGCTGGCTGGATTACAAAAGAGAATTCTCCCTTTTTACTGCTAACATCATCACTTCTCCTTGTAAAATTGTCAAGTGACTGAATAAGACTTCTATCACTGTTAAAGGCAATCTCTTCAAGTGACTGTAGATGTAACCAGTGACTGTAGATGTAACCAGGAATAGATACTATCAATTTACTGATGATTTAAGTTGATAAAATATCCTCACAGTGACAATCAGGCCAGTGCTTACCTGGCCAAGCAATTGGGCACTGTTGACACACAAACTTAACCATTACTCTGACTGAAGGCTCATAAAGGTGATATTCAAGGTACTATCCATGAGGATGTGTACTATCCTCCAAAAGAAATGCATGTTATTTTCTAATTTATATAGATAGAAATTAAGGGAACTTAATGGGAATGGATATCGAACATGTGTATTAATAAGGGAAAGAACATAAAATTGGACAATGTTGAATTTTATTGATGTGGGCCCACTTAGCAGAGATTCTGGATTCAGTGCTATACTTTATGTGATTAGAAAGGGCTCTAACTATTTGTTCATGTGGTTAGCTGAAGCATGGACCAAAAGGTAGCTTGCATTACCTGAAGTTGTGAAGTGCCAAAAATTCCCTAGCATAAAGTTGATGAGGAAATCCAAAGCCTTAGAGAGACTGGAAAGCTTAGAAGGGTTTTATCAGGTAACATCTATTCACCCACAGTAGGAATATTCAGAAGAAACACTTCATCATTTCTGTGAGGAGTAATTTGAGAGAATGAATTATCAATTCTGAAGAACTCTGTGTTTATCCTTCTCTTCAGGTCAGATATTTACTGTAGGAGCTGGTGCCTCTGAACTTGGGTCCTAAACACAATGGGGATGATAGGAATGCAGGTTGACAGAAACCCAGTGGTAGCACTTAACACCAAAGACAAGGTGGGTATGGCTACCATTACAGAGAAAAGAGTCAATAAAGTCAACCAACATTGGTTAGTTGATCACGGGATACTTAGAAGCAAAATAGATGGACATTCTACTAAATTTTTACTTTATATGTATAAGCAAAAGTACTTTAGGTCAAGTGAAGAAAACTTGAATCACACAAAGAGACACACAGTCCTTCAATCAATTCCCAGACATGAGACAGTTTGCATATCCAGAGCCCCTTGAATGAAGGGAAGGCTGGGTAACTTTGAGAAGAACTTCTTTTCTCAAAATATATACAATATATATATATATACTTTCAAAAAAATATATACTGTTAACCATCCTCTCAGTCTCCCCCAAAGAGACCTATGGCCTTTTACTAGGGTGCTGTGCATTGTGGGAAGGAAATGATCAGATATTTAGGGAATTTTTAGACACTGACCTGGAACTGACATTAATTCCAGGAAAGCAAAAATGTCACTATAGTTTACCCGTGAGTGTAGTGGTTTATGGTGGTCTGGTGATCATGGAGGTTTCACTCAGGTCTTTCTTACAGTGGGTCCAATGGATCTCCTGACATATTGTATGATTATTTCTCCAGTTCCAGAATGCATAGTTGGAACAGACATAGTCAACAACTGGCAGAATCGCCACGCTGGTTCCCTGACTTGTGAAGTGAAGGACCTTATGGTGGGAAAGATGCAGTGAACGCCACTAGAACTCCCTCCACTTAGCAAAATGATATATTGAAAGTAATAACCCATTCCTAGCATTAGCACCACCATCAAGAAATTGAAGAATGCAGGAATGGTGATTCCCCACCCCCCATTCAATTCTCCTATTTGGCTTGTGAAGAAAACAGATCAATCTCGGAAGATGAGAAAGGATCCCTGTACACTGACTATAATATTTCATGAATTTAAATCATTAGTCAGGAAATCACATCTATGGCTAATTACATCTACATTCAACAATGGGGACTGCCTTCAGCAATGAGAGGAGCCGTTTCCAATCAGTTGAAGGTTATAAAAGGAGAACTGATGATTTCAGCAGTCAGAAAGAAGAATTTCTATCTCAATGTCAGCCAAGTAGTTTTCTCTGGGGAATTCATTGAAATCTTCATCTTATTTCCCAGGTTGAACCCTGCCCCATGTAATTTGGACTAGTCAATGCTCACAATTATGTGAGACAGTTGCTCTCATAAATATCATATTTGTATGTGTGAACTTGGGCCTTAAACACAATGGGGATGATAAGGACGCAGGATGACAGTATAAACACACACATATAATGTGTTTATGAAAATAGATTATATGCATAAATCTTGTTGGTTTTGTTTCCCTGGATTTCCCTGAATAATATTAGTTTCCCTTATCCCGTTTTCCTTACCTCTGTGTCATTCATCAACATCTGCATGTTCATATTATATATTTGTCTTTTCTGTTTTTAAAACATAAGCTCCTGTAGAGCAGGAAAATTTCAGTCCATTTTATGCTTTACTCTCAACATCTGGAACTGTGTCTGAAAAATAGTAAATAGTGAAAATTTATCTGCTATATGAACAAATGTTTAATTGGCTTTAGATACTGTCTAAATTCATTTGAAAAATTGCTTTGTGTAGAAATTGTTTCAGAAGCTGTATATAATAAATGTCAGTAAATGTTTTACACAACACTTAGGTGATATTTAGATGAAATCACCACATTAAATGCACAACTAACCTAGCCAATAAAATATTACAAAATGATTTTTCTTTGGACATAACCAGTTGCTTGAAAAAGACATTTACAGAGGCATCCATAGAGAGTTGAATCAAATTCAAATCATTATTTCTGTTCCTCAATCTAAATGAGCAGAACCCTTGGAGGAAAAGTAATCTAGATTCTTCAGTAACAAATCTTTGGATTTCTGAAAGACTCCAGGAAACCTTTATCAATAAATTTGCAATTTAGTGCATAGCATATTGTCCAATATATTACAATGTTTGTACCAAAATATTTTTGGAGTTGAAGGACAATAATTTTGTCGAATAGAGTTTAAAATATGATATAGCAAAAAAGTAAAATATAATTGTCATAATGAATATATATTTTAATATTTAAATACTATAATATGTAAAAATACTTTAAGACATAAAGATACTTAAGTGTTTCAAATATTAAATATATTGTAAGATAACATAAATATTATAGTCCTAGAAAATAAAAAGCAAGGGAACATATACAGTTAAGCATTTTTTTGTTATTAGTGAAGTGTGGGATATTGGGATGGGAAATAAAGTGGTGAAAAGTTCATGGGACAGATTGGAGAAAAATGTTGAAGAAATTGAAGGAGAGTCACAAGTCACTAAAATTAACTATCTAACAGTGTATTGGAGAAATATGTTTGCATATTAATATATCTTTCTGCTTTCAAAATGACTCCTAACATATTAATAAATGGAAATAAAACATTTTTAATGATAGACAATTATTTAAGAACAGTTACCAGAAAAAATGATTGAAACAAGTTAAGATAAATAGAAGTGTGTGTTGCTATCATATTGAGGCCTAACCTACAGAATTCAGACTTGCTGATCGCCACAGTTGTATGAGCTAAGGCCTACAACACATTTCTTAATATTTGCGCACACATACCTACACACACATATATACTGTCAGTTCTGTTTCTCTGGAAAATTCTTATTCACTTAAAGTTTATTTTAAAAATTTAATTTAGTTCATGGATTAATTTGGATGATATGACACATACTCTCCAAAATTATAGTACCTTATCTGTATTTTTTACTTGATACTATAATAAATAAAAGTAAAATAAGTTTCATTCATATAGATGTATAGTCATCATATTGAGTTTTACAATTCTATTGAGGTTAGATAAATAATAATTGCATGGACATCAGGGACTTCAAAATTTTAGGCAGGTTAAATACATTGTAGGATAATGGAATCTATTTTTGAACTTCTGTTGCAATTTTCCTAGGTGGAAAAAAAATGATGCTTTATCACTAGCACTCATATTAAGTCAATTAAATCAAGCATGCTCATTTTGAGTTTAAAAAATATTTTGAAAGAGAAAGATGGGTGAGAAAACTTCATTAATTTTCCAAATATTTTTTTAAATGATAAATCTATGATATTTAAAATGTCACTTTATTGTATGGGAAAGACTTAATTGAATATGGAATTCTGTAACAGATTTATGTTCACATCTATTAAATAAATGACACCAAATTTTAAATATATATTCATTATTTAAAATTATTTGAACATGTCTGCAAAGTTTATTAAATATGATAAAATAAAATTATACCTTAAGACTAACTAAAAAGATACTTCTGAAGAGGTTTTATAAAGACCTACTATTAATATATTCATTCATTCCTTTATAAGACAAATATTTATTAAGGTGCCTACTATGTACGAGGGATGCTTCTACAAGCTAAAAAAATATATACTGCAGAAAACAGGAAAAAGTGTCTGATTTTACTGAATTTAAATTCTAGTAATGATAGATAATAAATAAAACAATTTAAGGAATAAAAATTTTCAGGGGTTGCAAATTCTTTGTGGAAAAATTAATCAGGGTAATAGATGGAGTGGGAGGCAGCTATTATACGAAAGGGGAAGAAGTTCTCTCTGCAGAGGTGATGTTCAAGCAGGGAATTGAACAACAATCATTTTTAATCAAAAGCCTTATTTATCTAGCTCAACTTACATAAAAGAATGCATTATTATTTTACCAATGTATAGATTTTTAAATTGAAGTGCATAATTTACATTTGAATGTATAATGGCTTAGGCCCAAGAACAGATCAGCTAACTTTGCTTTCAACTTTGCTTTTTCTTACTGATAAAATAACTTTTTTGCTCAATTGAGATTAGTTTAAAAATAAACAAGTAAGTAACCCATAAACTAAACGTATGCTGTTATTTTTTTTTTAACAGGTTACAGTTTAGGAGTGACTAAGGCCGTTATTATCAATAAAAGAGATATCCAAATCTTCTCTCTTAAAGGATTTTGTATCTTTATGGATTGGATTTTTTGAAAAATAAATTAACTTAGATTCTAATAGAATTTAATATAAGCGAAAGATACCTTTGACCTGCAGAGAAATTGGAATTGGGATTTTCGCACAAAAGTATTCCACATTTAGAATCTCATATTGCATTATTTTCATTGACTGTACATGTCTTTTTTTCCTTATAAACAATTTGATTCTAAATTTCAGGCTTCAATTAAAAAATATATATATATATATGTCATTTGCATGTCATCTTAAAAGACACCACTAGAATATGAAATGTAAACAGGAAATATCTAGTTAATAGCATTCATCTTCAAAAACTCCAATGCAGATTAATTTTAGCCTGTTTCAGTTTCTCAGGTAAGATATACGTATATATATATATATATATACGTTTGCAAAGAGAAGACTCATATGTGTTAGCCAGATATAACTGACATAGGAAAAAATAAGGGTCATCTAGAGGCAGAGCTTAAGAGTTGAACAAGAAAATCATAATAAAAAAATTTATTGAAAAATGTCTACGCACTAGCATGTGCAAACATTCCATAATTTATCTCATTTAATTCTAATGACAGCCTTGTAAGATAGGTATTAATATTACTCCCATTTTTGATGAGGAAATAGAGCTTCAGTGAGATTACTAGTTTGCTTAAGATCATCTGAGTGAGAGCTGAACTTCCAGCTGGGGTAGTCTATATACAGAGCCTATGGAAAATAATTATCTTTGATGCTAGAATGAGAATTTCTGTGAGAAAAAAAACAAACAAAACAAACAAACAAACAAAAAACAGGTACAAAAACTCACAGGTTCAGAGCCAGAAAATGCAATGCAAATGACTGGGAGACAGTGGGATGATTTAATTTGTCTAGTACAGTGTAGAAATAAAATATCCAGTGGAGAAGTTATACTAAACAGAAACCTGCAAAAGAAGAGAGAATGGATAGTTATATTTGCTTTTAAAGGCCTTAGAAGTGAATATTGCACATTACTTAATTGTACAGCTGGGCAAGTTAGATGGGGAAAGATTTGTATAATTAAGTGACCTTTACATTTATACAAAGTTAGACATAAAGTCTTCACTTTGAAGACAAGTTTTTATACAGTAGGATTGCAGAGTAGCTAAGTAGAAGAGGAGGAGGCAAACTTTATAAACTACAATGAATCCCTCTTTGGCATCTTTAAGGAAAAATTGGAAATGAGAGCACCAAAATAACAAAATATCACTATTTCTCACCTACTTCTCAAAGTTGAAATTTCCAGCCAGCCAGCTTCTTCTGGGGAACTCACACTAAGGACTTTGAGGTCACCATTATCCTGTTTCTGACTTGCCACCTGCCCTATGGAGTTTGGACTTGCCAGCCTCCACAGTCACTGTCAGTTCATAATTAAAGCAATATGAATTTTTGTTGTACCAATTTCCTTTTCCCAGTGTAATTTCTGCATTAATATAAAACATCAAAATCTTCTCAAAGGTGCTCTCTTAACTGCTAGGATATGGCAAAAGCTGCTTAAGGGGTGGAATAAGAAATAACAGTAATATACAGAGTTATGACTCATCATAATATATACTTCTGTCCTAAGGATTCTTGGGAATAGCATGGACAAAACTGATAACTCTAGATGTTGGAATCTAAAATAGCAGTACTTAAGTATTCTGCTCTCACAGCCACATTATAATCTTAACAATTATTGAGGACCTTAAAGAGTTCTTATGAATTTCTGTCAAGATTTGCCATATTTGGAATTGAAAGTGAGAAATATTTAAATTTAAATATTCATTAATTCATTTAAAATGACTAAAGCAGACATGTTAACATAATTACTTTTTAAAAAGACCATAGTTCCCAAAACAAAAAGTTTTATTGATAAAAGTGACTTTATTTTATATGTATATGCACTTTAGAAAAAAAAGTCTAACTTACCAGAAGACAGCTGGATTCTCATTTGTTTCTATATTTGATCTTCGTGATACCACAAAGCATTTAGCCTCTGAAAAACTCCACTGTGCACTCCTGAGAGAATTAAAAAAATTTGATGATTATAATTGAATGACAGCTACTTGCATGTGTCAAATTGTTTGGGTTAAGTTGACAACTGTTTGGTCAAACACTGGCCTGCCTGTTAATGTGGGGGTGTTTTGAAATGGGATTTGCATCTATAATCAATTGATTGTATGTCTGAACAGCCAAAGGCGCTTGCCCTCAACATTTTGAGGTGTTGCCTCCTCCAACTAGATGGAGGTCATAGAAGCTAAGATTTAAGAAGTCAGGAGAGGAATTTAGATTTGACTTCAACATTGATCCTAGTTGAAATTTCCAGCCAGCCAGCTTCTTCTGGGGAACTCACACTAAGGACTTTGAGGTCACCATTATCCTGTTTCTGACTTGCCACCTGCCCTATGGAGTTTGGACTTGCCAGCCTCCACAGTCACTGTCAGTTCATAATTAAAGCAATATGAATTTTTGTTGTACCAATTTCCTTTTCCCAGTGTAATTTCTGCATTAATATAAAACATCAAAATCTTAATGTCTCATATGTCCTTGAAAAGGTGCTTTTATTACTTCAACCTTTTCAATATTCTGCATTTTGATTGCCCTGTCCTTCCACTTCACTTAGAGTTTACAGCATCCCTGAGCTTTGGGAAAGAAATTCAATGGTGGGGGAAAAAGTAGAACACAAAATGCTAAAGATTAAAGGTGTTAGCTCGAAGTATTAAAGTTTTTATTTTCTTCATCAATATTAAGGACTATTAGTGGTTTTGGTGGCCATATTTTGGAAGACAGTTCTAATAGGATTTAAGGTAGTGAACTATAAGCATGCATATGAAGAAATTACACTTTGTAGAATAGAGACTATTTTCTATTTGTTTGTCAGGCTTGTGCAAATATTATTAAAGCAAGGGTTCACATTTAAATGTACAAAGGAGCAAGCAAAGGTGCTATGCTGAAGAAACTCTGACTCTAAACCTATCTATGATCAGAGGAATGAAGATGGATCTGTAAGGATCCTGAATAGCAGCAATATTTAGCTAAGTGAAAAAAATGAATATGGGTAGTAGCAAAAATGACACTTTAAAACACAAGGCAAATTCAGTAAATGTAGTAGTGATGTTGATTGCAGAGAAAAGGCTGTTATAATTAGGCCAGAAAAAAAAAAATAGGGCTTGGTTTAGAAAGCTTGCATTTAACTGAAAATGAGACAAGGTAGTAAATTGGAGTAATAGGAAAAGTTGCTGTGAACAACTAGAGCTTTGCTTACTTTCAAAATGTAGACAAAAGAGAGCCTGCAGGTTCTGCATGCTTATAAATGGATTCACTTGCAGTTTATTTTCTGCTTTCTCCTCTTCTCCCTTTCTATGCATTTGCAGCTGTATATATTTGTCTTCATTAAAACTCAATCAAGAAGAACATTTGTATTTCTAGCTGAGAAACAGTTTTCATGGTTTGGTAAGCAAACTGCTTTATCGTGTGTACATTATTGTAATGTAACTTAGGTAATAGCATTAGATAAGACATTTATTTCCATGTTTTGTTTAACCCAAGAGATGTCAAGGAGTAGGTGAAATAAAATGGAAATGTATGAGGATTTAAAGAAAGAAGATTTACTGAGCTTATGGAAACTTCAATATTTTAAACATGAGAAGATAGCACTTCCTGATAACTATATGAGATCTAGAACCATATTTCTCCCATACCAGTGAAATAATGAGACATTTGCTCAAAAAATTAACACCAGTTTTGAACAGCTAAAAAAGAAATTTCACATACAATTCTTCTATTGATCCATATAGTCTCTACAATAACAATGGCATGATTATATATCCTTGCATTTGTTTCTAAAAATATATGTGGGAAGAGGAATATTTATGAAACCATAAAATCATCCACTGAGATTCTTAGTGAGAATTTTTGTCTTGTTTTCCAATTACAAATACCACAAAAGTGTTGATTAAAAAAATGGAATTTATTGGTTCATGATTTTGAGACTAAGAGAAGTTCAAAATTAAGATTTAAACAAGATAATGTTTTCTCCTTAAAGGCTGTGGTGTTCTGGGACAGGTTGCAAGTGAAACTTGTGTCCTTGGCTCTTTCCTTCATAAGACCAATACCGTGGTGGCACCTTCTTTTTCTCCTATGTTCCACTGATTTCCATGTTCCACTCCTCCCTGAGGATTTCTCTCCCTACCCTTGAAATTCTTCTGCCTATAAAGGACTCCAGCAATCTAGTAGACCCAATCTCATTCATTTGGGCCACACTTTAACAAAGACATCCAAAAGAGGTCCTATTTACAATGGATTCATACTCACAGGAATGGATTAAAATGATTAAGAGCATTTTCTTTTCTGGGGCACACAATTTACCAAACCATAGTTGTAACCAAGATTACAGAAAAATTGTTATGTTAGTATGATGTACGTTCAGTGTAGATTAGATCAATTGTTTTGTTTTTAATGGGACTATGTCAAAAAAGTCACAGCCTGTAGACAGATTATATTGTCAAATGAGATATTACATATTTATTTACATTTTCTATGAAATGTTTTTAGTTCCAAGTCTTTTAAAATTTAAAAGCAAAATGGAAATAATCCATAATTATAAACTTAAACATGTTATTAAGTTTTTCTTTAGGAGCAAATCACAAACTTTTCAAAATGAATGATTTATAATCTCTTTAACACTTTTCAAAATATGAAAAAATGTTTTTAGAAAATGTATAAATGTAATATTCACTTGAATATTCATTTATATTTTTATTAGATGTTTTAATATTAAATATATACTTACATACATTGAATGTAAAAAAAGTGCTGTTCTGTGTGTAAACACCCATTAAATTAATTATTGTTCAATGTTTAAAAGATGTCCATGTCCTGATAAACAGATATCTACCTTCTTTCAAAACAAGTGAAGTAGATGGTTTTTGTGAGAATAATAGCAAAAATACAATCAAAACATCCATTAATAAAACTGTTGCACTAAGAGTAAGACATTCTCTCTCATACCTTGCATCACTGTTGCTTCTTTCTACCACATTCACACTCTTTACACTCTATAGCTTAGTGTCTGCTGCTGGAGTAATCATCCTCTTCTTATTTCCCTCAGCCAGTACTTGAAGACAAATCTAAGTATGGTTACAGATTGTTATAATCAAATTATTATTATTGTTGTATTTTCACCATCTCTTATATACTTATTTTTTTCTTTTTCTTATGATAAAGAATTGTCATTTAAACACATAATTTGTAAATTAAAGCATGTCATAAATTAGCAAAATTATGTGAAGGACAAATCAGACCTTAGAAATAAGTTTGCAACTCAATCAATATAATGATGATGAAAGCAATGATAAGTGAAAATAATTGAACCAGTGTTTCTAGGCTCTTTTCTATTTTGGAATGGCTCCCTGTTCTTTTACATGGCAACTGAATTCTGATTTCTCTCTCATTCTCTTGTGTGAATTCCCTGCGATGCCTCTTGAGTTCTGTCTTCCACAGGGCAAGAGAATCATGAATTGCTTGAAAGGTCTCTCCATCTAAAGAGCCAATGCTCTGTGCTAGAGCTGAGAGAGTCGGAGAAAACATCATCTCTCTACTACTTTCTCACTTCCCTAGCTTTGTTTGTCTTCAACCATTTCAGTCTGATATGCCATTTCTCTTGGAAGGGAGCAGTCCTTTCAGACCGAGCCTGAGGAGGAATTATAGCTGTAGGAAATAACTTCCAAACCCATGCTGTGGCTTTCACAGAGAAGCCCAGACAAGTTCTCAACCCCTAGCTCATCAGGAAGGTAGCTGGCAGTGAATATCTAACCTCATATTGCTTATTCTGCCCATCTCCTACTGGTCACTCCCATGGCTTAATTAAATCAGAAACCAGAGGGCAAGAAAGCCAGGCAAAAAATGAAAGTTAGATTCCCAGAGCACAGAGCAGAGTCAAAGAGAGTGCTGAGTGGAAGTAGAATCTATGGAGTGCAAATAAAAACTGGAGGCCAAACTAGGAAGAGAAAATCTCCAGAATAGCAATATATTTTCTTCTAAAGTAATAAAGTCTCCCTTTTGCAAGTATTTTTACTTACATTCTTCTAAATAGAGAGAATTAAAAGGAGGAAATAATGTCATGCATTCTGGAATAGGAATAGAGGACAGAAGATTTCCTTCAGAACCCTTTGAGTGATGTTATTTAGCTGTCTCTTGACCTTGAGTGACAGAAGCACAATTTTACAGTGGACTTCATTTTCTCTCAAATCTGATTGACATAAAAGCTTGTTGTTTTTTGTTTTCCTCTGGCAACTCCACTTCACATTTCTCTGAAATTTCGCAGAAAACTGAACATCTCTTAGCTGTTGGAAAAAGAAAAATTTGTGAAGTGATGAATGTTGCAACAATTTTGAAGACTCTAAATAAAAGTTGGTTAACTGCATATAGTGATGGAAATTGGAAGCAAGACATTTTCTTTCAGCTAGCTCTGGGTCAAGGATTCCCTTACTATGTGGGCTTCTTTCTTTGTTAGCAGGTATGTCATCTCAGGTGGGCCAGAGTAAACTCATCAACAGCAAGTTTCAACATCTCCAAAGCAGGGATTTGAATTAGATGAACCATTAGTATGTCTCTTAAAATTAAAGCTGCCAAGTGATATTATATTTGTAGATGATTCAGTAGGGATTATTAGTTGAAAAAGGACATTAAAATGATGGCTATATTAGATAGATGCCATTGAGTGCAGATAATATGATGTCAACTTAGCAAAACCCATGTAATTTTCACAAGGAAGAACTGTAAAACTCAATTAAATATATCTTCCATTTGACAATTCTGGATTCAAATTTTACATAATAATACCAAGAAATTCAAAGTTAATCCTCTTACTTTTTAACAACTTTAGAAGCATGCATATGTACCATACTCTCAGCACTATGAGCACAGAAAATGAGCCTGTCTACTGCTCATGAAGGTAGATACAGTCTCCATACTATTGTCCCATGATTGGTCTTCAATGTATATGTCTTGAGTAAATCAAGACATAGAGAGGAGAAAACAAAGAAATAAAATGCCCACTATGTTGTACTCTCCAAAAGTGTAAGATATTTGTCTGTTATATTCCCCTTTGCTGTAGCTCAGAAATCTGTACCAATACATAGCACATTGTAAGCAATTGGTAAATATGTCAAATCATGTCAAATAAACAAGTCTTGGTGATGAGTTTTAAAATAGCATATATGTATGTAATCCTTTATTGCAGAGCTTAAAAACTTGTTCTTTCTATTGCCTGCTTGACTGAAATAATTCTCTAGATAACTATACAAAAAGTTGATGCATTTGTTAATCTGAAGTTGCCAGAGATGTTTCTGAATGTACTATCTCCCTCTGATTTCTTTTACTGCCTTATTTTTAATGAATATGGGTGGTTGACTCATTTAATTTAGTCTCAATCTTCATATTCCTCACAGTGGAAGAAATAAAAAGTTGAGAACACTCATTGTATACTGGTTTACATTGTTTTCCCCTAGCTGCTTTGCTGGCAATATTTGTTCACAGATTCATAAATTTAAGTCTTGGAGAACAGAAGAAATTGATTGAAAGCTCCTCTGGGACAGTTTCAGCCCTGTTTTAGATTGTTCTTATTTAAAAGGAGAGAAAACAGTGTTTTTTTCCATGGCCTAAATATGAGTACCCTTAGGAAAGGTGTTGTGTACTTGAGAAAGCAAAGCTTAATTTTTACTGGTTTTCATGCATTTTAAATGTTTGTAAAGCTATTACATCATGTTACCTTTTATATAATCACCACTTTTAACATTTTAGGCTTTCATATACAGCTATCAAGAAAGAAACATATTTTCAGTGTTTCAGCTGAATTAATTTGCTGATTTTAATTTGTCAGTCTGAAAAACATATAGGTAGAGAGATGTGTTGTTTCAAAGTATATGTTGTATAATCTGGTAATATTCTGTTATTCTCTAAATTTACATTACTTTCTTTGATTTTTCTCCAATCTACGCATCAATCTACACAAAATAATACAAGAGGTGTACATCATGATGATTATACATACCATTAAAGCTATCCAATATATCATTTAGTCTTGGCATTGGTTTAAATTTTACAGATGTAACTCAGATATGGAGAAATATGCTTTTAATTTTTTCTACTTTTTTCGCCCAACTTTGCCACAACTTGTCTTTACACTCAGTATCCAGAAAACAATCATCATACTTAGCTAGATCCAGTAAAAATGAAGTCACTTCTGATTTAACTCAGTATCTTACAAGTTTATGAAAGAAACTCTTTTGTGTAAATACATAGTCTAGAAGATTTTAAAAATGATTTTGTCTTAGTTTCCTAGGATGCTTAAAGCAGATATCATGAAATGCATTGGCTTAAACAATGGGAATTGTTTGGTTTACAGATTGAGGCTGAGAAAATTTTCATATCAAGGCATCAAGGCAATGCTTTCTTCCTAAAGACTGGCTACTGGCAAATCTTGGCTCCTCTGCTTCATGGCAAACACATATGATAGTCACTGTTGGTCTCTCCCTTCTCTTTCAGGTTTTGTTGCTTTCAGCTTCTTGCCTCCATGCCTTTCTCTTTCCCTCTCTTTCCCCGTATTCATTCCATTTATAAAGGATTCCAGCCAGAGGATTAAGATCCATCCTAAATGAGGTGGTCTTACTTAACTGAGTTTTATCAAAAGATTCTATTTACAATGGATTTACATCCACAGGAATGGATTAAATTTAAGAACATGATTTTCTGGGGTATATACAGTTTTAAACCACAACAATGTGACCTCCTGGTTATGGGTATGTTGGTTCATGCTGAGTCTTTGGCCATCAGTGTTTGTTCTCATCACATCTAATGCTGAACTGTGAAGGATTGAAAGTGTTGTCCTTTGTAGAGTTACTCCTCCTTTCAATTACACACTGTTCTCAGCCCCAAGTGGGTCTACATATAAAGCTTCAGATAAGTCACTAAATCCTTACTATGAGCCATTTCTGATGCATCTTTCTGTGCTCATAAGACCTCAAAATTTTCTCTGCATGTTTTAAGAGCAAAATGAGGTGTTGGTGATGGCGGTGGTGAGTAGGAAGAAGGATAAGGTATGTGGGGGATTAGGGGTTAACAGTCTCCTATCCTTTTCCTGTCATTATATTTCCTGATCCCTATGTATCTCCTTGAGCTCTCTCATTTTATGATGATGACTCTTCAGACGTCCAAGGAGGAAATAGGGAATTAAAATTCTTTGCTATTTGGATACATAAATCTATGGTGGTTGAGATATTTTTAACCTAACAAAAATATGTGTTTGATGTTCATGGGTGGTTCAGTGGTATAATGTTCCCCTTCCATGCAGGAGACCTGGGTTCGATTCCAGGACCATGCACCCCCCCCCAAAAAAAAATATGTGTTTGATAAGCTATTTTTTAGAGAAATCAATAAATAAATAAATTAATGAAGTGCAGTGGGTAAGGAATCTTGTTTTATATGTGAAAATGATTATCTTTTTATACATTTATTTATACCTTTAGGATAATGTTTTCAGTGTTTAGGTAAATATGGAAGTGATCACCAAATATATGCAAAAAACAAGGGAAAAGCAAAATAATGATATTTTGTATTTACTGTATGATATTTACAATAATCATAATAGATTGATATTGCATCTACTTTTGGAGGGGGGAAATTGTAATAAAGAGTGGTTGGATGATATAGTCAAGTCACCTTAAACAACTTTATTCATGAATTATAAAACAAGTTTATGTAACTTTTTAAAACATGATTACAAACCTTCATACAATGAGTTACTTAGAGCTGTTTAGTATTCTTGTGCGTGTGTGTGTGTGTGTGTATATATATATACACAACATAGTATATATAAAATACAGAAATATGTAAGATATGAATAGATATAGATAATCATATGAAGACACATTTATAGATGATGATCAGATAGATAGATAGAAAGATAGAGATGGATAGATATAGAAATTGACCCCCCAAAAATTTGGGGTCAATTTTCAATCTGAGTTAAATAAGTGTGGGTTAAATTTCCAGCTGTTTCGATTATGCAATGGGGGTTTGCTAGTCATATTTTATCTATGCCAAAAACATCATCTATTCCTCTTATAAAATTAGACATTTATGTAAACTTAAGATAATGTTACTAATTATGTTATATTTAATGATATAAACAAATCATGTAATTTTCTTCGATTTTGTTACTCAACTGATTGACACATTTCCATAAACATTTAAGGCATTAATAGAGAAACTGAAAAGAACTGTTGAGATATCTAGAGTTAATAAAAGTTCAAAATGCAGCTAGCCATAAGTAAATGCATGAAAAGTATTATAATTAACTAAATGAAAAATATAGAGCAATAAAAGTGATTTATAACATAGAATATAGTTTGCACCAATCTTGCAGGAATTAAATTCAAAAGAATTGCATGATGTACTTCATTCTTAGGGATGGTGGAGAAATTTTTCCCACTTTTCTTTTCTAATTATGAACTCAAGCTTCTACCCTACACAACCCTTGATATTCTATCTGTAGTAGGCAGCAAAACTGTCTCCTAAACTTATGCAGAAAGCAGAATTTGTAAACAATGAACCAGGATATTTAGTTGGGGGGGGGGGAGAGCTTCTTTTTTGTGTTTTGTTTACAGTAAAATGTCATAGACAAGAGAAAAATTGAGGGAAAAATTCTAAAGAAAATAGGATGCAGGAAGATGATTTGGGAAAGTCTCTGCCTAGTGAATGTTATAAAAAGTACAAAATTAGGAGATTCACTGTCAGGAAACTGCTATGGAAAAGAAGCAAAGGATGTGGATGGACAGAAGCAACAAAAGTTCACAGTATTCAGTTACACTGAAGGCTCATTAAAAAGATTAGAAATGTAACTCATGGATCTCCTTAGCCATTTCTGCAAAAGCCAAAAATAGGAATGGGATTATCAAAGAAAAGCTCGTGGAACATCTTGTTCAATGAAGCAAATCCCCATGACATACATTGGCTACCCATAATACTTTTCAGAATTTTAAATCAGCAGAAACACTGCCAGTTTGATCTGAAAGGGACAGAAAGAGAGCAGAATTTAAAAAAAGGTGGTAGACTCCCAAAATTCTACAGGCAGGAAATGGCTGAAGTTACTCAATAGTAAACGCATGCTCTCCTTTACAGATAAGGATGCTAAGTAAGTGACAGACACACTCATTGTCCATCTCACTGCCCTCTCCTATACCCCCCTTATCTTCCCCTCTTGCTTGATTTTGTGCAAATGTTTTAACACGTTTATGTTCTGCATCCTGGAGGAAATATTTCGTCTAATCGAATGGTCTGACCATACCTTGAACTCAAAACCAGGAACAAGCAGCCCCAACTGATTGCCAGGGTGGAAACTGTACAAAGATTGCTTAAAATGATTTTTGCTTCGTTCCAGACATGTGTTAATATTCAGTTCTCAGGCAGCACAGGTATCCCTTGACTCCAAAGCAAAGTAGGGTGTGTGGCATTACCAAACAGCTGATCTCCCTGGGGGACCAAACATGATGAGATCTCTTATTCTACTCTTTTGAACCCTTTGTGCTATGTAAGTAATAAAATGTTCATTTGCTGAGAATCTCTGTTGTGCCTGACACTGTGTTCCCATGACATACCACACAGCAACCTCCTCCACAAAAGATGCCTCTGAAGGCACAGCAGTGAACCATAGAGGATTATTTCCAGACCCTGAAACCTGTGAATAACCCAATAATAATTGAGTTGGCTTAGAAATTTCTTAAGGGCTGGAATATTGAAGATGCTGGAATGAGAGTGTTTGACATGGTCTGATCCTGATAGAAAATAAGTAGCATCAGATGATAGACTAATGGACAAAGAAAAATTGAGAGATCAGGTATCTTAGTGGGGCTGACGAACATGTCTACTCTGAGTAAAGGAAGGAGAAAAATTAAAAAGAGGAAAGATAAAAAATCAAGGCCAGAGATTGACTTACTAGAATTCAGGGTTCTTGTATTTGTTAATCACTCCTGCCCTAGAAAACCTCCACTTGAGCAAACAGTATCCATTTTTCTCTTTAGCAAAAATCTTTCACTTGCCTAAAACTTTTCCCTTTATTCAACACCACATGAAAGAATTAATTTTACCAAAAAAAAAAAAATCTGTCAAAATCTCTCAACACCATTTAAAATATGTCTGCCACCAAACGATGCTCTTGACACATATTGCTAGGTCTGTCCATATATTTGCATATATATTTACATACATGCATATGTACAATTACGTATGGCAGGGCATCTATCTACCTAAACCTGAGCTGTCAGTGCTCTTTTTCTGGCCTTAGGAAGTCTATCTAAATGGATGGCAGTAAACTACGTTCCCTGTGCCTGAACGTGTTTCCATGTTGCTTCAGTTCAGTGATAACACATTGGCATACAACCCCCAAATCTTCGTGCTTCGTATACTCCTTTTGGAGTACTGGCATAGAACACTCTGGAATCGCCAACAACAGGAACAAAATGTAAAATTTGCAATCATTATGTGATTTTATAGGTCAGTGTGAAAAATATAGTAATTTTTGTTTCTGAGCAAATAGGGGTAACTGCAGATATGCTAAGAGCAAAATAAAATCTGTGGGTGGAGTTACAAGGATAGTATTTCCACAGCAAATAAGATGAGGTTAGAATCAAATCAGCGGCACTGGTTGTGAATGCTGCTGTGGACTTGTTTGTTTCAGCACCAGGGAACTACTTCTTCATTCTTAGTGTGAGACATTTAGTCCACTGAAATGCTCTTAATTTCTTTGGGTCATTCTTCCCCACCATTCTACAAGTGCACAGGAAGATTTTACTTCATTATTCTGTCTGATAAATAATTATTAATCCTGGGGACAATTAATTCCCAATATTAATCATTTATATTAAAATTGCATGCAAATAATTTTTAAAATATTTGAATTTTAAAAGTGAAATTAATTTCAAAAGTCACTGCATTGGTGCAAACGATGTATTGAAAGAGAAATCAAATGGTTATCGTCTGCTCTAGTTTGCTAGCTGTCGGAATGCAAAATACCAGAAATGGAATGAATTTGATAAGGAGAATTTAATGAGTTGCTACTTTACAGTTCTAAGGGTGAGAAAATCTCCCAATTAAAATGAGTCTATAGAAATGTCCAATCAAAGGCCCCATTTCAAGAAGGCTGATGAAGTTCAAGGTTTCTCACTCATCTGAGAATGCACATGGTGAACACAGTCATAGTTTCAACCTCAGCTGGAAGGGCACTTGGTGAGCACAGCATCATCTGTGTGTGCTGGCTTCATTTTCTCTCCTGGCTTCCTATTTCATGAAACTCCCCAGGAGGCATTTTCCTTCTTCATCTCCAAAGCGCTGGCTGATGGACTCTCTGCTCCATGATGATGGAGCATTCTCTGCACTCTCTGAATCTCCTTCATTTTCCAAAATGTTTCCTCTTTTATAGGGCTCCAGAAACTTCTCAAAACCCACCCAAATGGGCAGAGACATGTGTCACCTAATCCAGCTTAACAACCACTCTTAATTCAATCACATCTCCAGGGAGATGATCTGATTACAATTTCAAACATACAATATTGAATAGGGATTATTCTGGCTCTATGAAATGGGATTTTGATTAAAACATGACTTTTCTAGGGTCCATACATCCTTTCAAACCAGCCCATTCCACCCTCTGGACCCTGAAATAGACATGTTTTCCCCTTATACAAAATGCATTAATTTCATAACAATATCAGAAATCCTTAAACCATTTCAGTAGAATACAAATGAAATACAAAGTTAGAAACAATACAAACTCCTATTAACGTTAGTTACAGGTATAGTCTGTTCGAAGGCAAAGTTCTCCTCTGGCTCTGAACCTATAAAAACTCAAAGGAAATTATTTGCTGCCAACATTCAAAGGAGGAACATTCATAGGATACATATACCAATTTCCATAAGGAGGAAGGAACACAGGGATCACTGAACCCAAACAGTTTTGAAAACACTCAGGGAAAAGTCCATTAGATTTCAAAGTCTGAGAGTCATTTATCTTAGGGGCTTTTGAAAGCTGCAGTCCCACCCTTTCCAAGGGCTTATGCAGAGGCCTGTCTCTCTCCGAATGCAAACTTGGGGGACAGTGGGGAGACCACCTTTTTCTCAACTCCACACTCTCCAAGCATTGGGATCACATCTGGGCTCTCTGATATTTCCAGAGCACATACTAAACCCCTCCATGTGGTGGCAGCCAGGCTCTCCCCAAACCCCAAGGAACATGCTTCACTCTTCCAAGGCCTGAGGTGGCATGATTCTTCCACTGCAACAAAGTGGAAGACCCATCCTCTGTCTTTGGGTCAAACCCACCGTCTCTATGAGCTTGGGTTGGTCCACTCTCCTGGCCCATGGCTTATTGACTTCAGACCTCAACCTCCATGGTTTTGCCTCTGAAGTTATTTTTCCTCCAATGTGTCCCTTCTCTGAACCCCCAATTCCAGACTGGCAATGACACTGTTTATACAGATCCCACAGCACTCTTGTTGGCTTTCTATGCAGTAGCCTTGGATTGTGCCCATTAGACATAAGGAGTTTCCACAGATCCTTCCTGGGTAACTCCATGTCTGATCTTGGCTTTCTCTGAAATGGCTGACTGGTTCCACATCTGGCCAAATCCTCACATGGAGCTATTCTCTGGGGTCTCCCTTCCTGGAAGCCCAGAATTTTTCAGGGCATCAGTTTCTGGTTTCTTTGTACCCAAGAGTTCAATTTTCAGCTTATATCATTCCTGTTGCATTTCACTATAAGCTGTGAGAGGAAACCAGGCTGCACTTCCCACATTTAATTTGGAGATCTCTTCTGCAAAATATCCAAGTTTATGGCCTTTAAAATCTGCCTTCCAGCCAAAGCCACTAGTCAACTTTGCCAGATTATCTGCCATTTTAAAACAAGGCTCATTTTCCTTCCAGTTTATAATAACACATGCCTCATTTCTGTCTAAGGCTTTATCAGATGTGTCTTTAGAATCCACATTTCTACCAACAGTCTCTTCAAAGCATTTTAGGCCTTCTCTATCAAGCTTCTCACAGCTCTTCCAGAATCTTCCCCTTATCCATTTAAAAAGCTGTTCCAACATCTTTGGTATTTGCAAACTGCAGCAGCAGCACCCCACTCCTGGTACCAAAATTTGTTCTAGTTTACTAGCTGCCAGAATGCAAAATACCAGAAACGGAATGACTTTTAAAAAGGAGAATTTAATCAGTTGCTAGTTTACAGTTCTAAAGCCAAAAAATCTCCCAATTAAAATGAGTCTATAGAAATGTCCAATCAAAGGCATCCAGGGAGAGACATCTTAGTTCAAGAAGGTCAGTGAAGTTCAGGGTTTCTCTCTCATCCGAGAAGGCCCATGGTGAGCACAGTCATGGTTTCAACCTCAGCTGGAAGGGCACATTGCGAGCACAACATAATCTGCTATTTTTCTCTCCTGGCTTCCTGTTTCATGAAGCTCCCTGGGAGGCATTTTCCTTCTTCATCTCCAAAGCACTGGCTGATGGACTTTCTGCTTCGTGGAGCTGCAGCATTCTCTACTCTCTTTGAATCTCCTTAATGCTCAAAAACATTTCCTCTTTTATAGGACTCCAGAAACTTCTCAAAACCCACTCAAATGGGTGGAGACATGTCATCACCTAATCTAGCTTGACAACCACTCTAGATCCAATCACATTTCCAGGGAGATGAGCTGATTACAGTTTCAAACATACAGTATTGAATAGGGATTATTCTGCCTTTACAAAATGGGATTTTGATTAAAACATGGCTTTTCTAGGGTCCATACCTATTTTCAAATCAGCACATCCTCAAACCTTGTAGTACCCTCATATACTTCACATAGATTGGCATGAAGTATACTGTTCAAATGTCTTCACTTCTATGGTCCTGAGTCACTAGTTGGATGTCATCATTCTGGTTTGGGGTAGAATATGACAAATATTTTGATTTATGTAATTTTCCTTCTGGGAGAGATGAAAATGTTTCTTATATATAATTATGGATTATTATATATATATTACATATATATTACACCAACAAACATTAAAATATGATGACTAGCTGTTAAAATGTATCAAAGGAGTCAGCAACTTGCTTGACTTTTAAAACTGACTTTGCTAGCTGGAGAAACAGCTTAAATGTTAGGAAATGACAATTCCAAGAGGAGAAGACAGCAATGTCAATAAGATGTGTAAAGCAAGGTTTGTTACAGTCCATCTATAATGCAGCAATCCCAGGAAATAATCAAGAGTTGACTACAACTTGAAAATACATGACTACTTGGTATAGCACTTGAAGAAAAATCTTTCAGGTGGAAAAAACAAGTAGACAATTAAATACGAGATCAAACAAACTCCTGGTCCTATAGTGCACTTGCTAAATTGAATAAGGAAAACATATTTAAATTAATTTGAACTTTATGATAATAGATAGTAGCTAAAATATTTTGTTTAACATTTTCTATTTTTCCACAATGATCCCATATCTACCATATAATCACATAAATTTGTCATTGCATTAACCTATGCTATAGAGGTACACTTAAATGGCAAAACCTAGCATGTATTTATAGAAACTAGAGGAAGTAATTATAAAAATGAAAAAAAATGATGAATAGCTAATCTAAGGGACATCACTAGTATAATACTTTTATAATACATATCATAGCATTGCTTATATTATATCTATTATCTGTTTCATATTGCTACTAGAGTTTGTCTACAATATGGGCAGGGTTTCTGTCATATATAAAAAAAATATATAACCCTTTCATGCCTAGGAAAGTGCCCAATGTTCATTAGGTAATCAACAATTAGTTTCCACATTGCTATGGTTAGGTTATGGTGTCAACTTGGCCAAGTGATGGTGCCCAGTTTTCTGGTCAGGCAAGCACAGTCCTAACCATTACTGCAAAATATTTTGTAGCTGGTTGATAAACCAGAAGACTAGTTTATTAAGGCATCATTCAGTTGATTGAAGCTGCGGCTGATTACATATATGATCAACTAAGCGCATATCTCCCACAAATGAAATAATCCAATCAGTTGGGTTTGATCCAATTGGTTAAAGCCTTTAAAGGGAGAAGAGAGAAATTTTGCTACTTCTGCAGCCAACAACCCTCTCCCATGAAGTTCATTGAGACCCTTCATTTGGGTTTGTGAGCTCTGCAGCCTGCCTTATGTATTTGGGACTCTTGCATTCCCACGGCTGCATGAGACACTTTTGTAAATCTTATATTTACAGATATCTCTTGTTGCTTTGGTTTTTCTAGAGAACCCTGAGTAACACACACATCAAGGAATAAACGAGTGGAAAGTGAAGTACATTGTTAGAGGAAAACTATCTCTGTGACACCTGAAAACATTAGAGACTAAAATGTTTTTAGGCTAAAAGCAAAGCCTTTTCGAGGAAAATTTTTGAACTTTTTCACTTGAGGGGGAAAAAATCTCATTTTTCCTCACTTAGGTAAATAAAACTTGCCTAGATGAAGGGGAAAATATGATGTGACCAGAAGACCCTTACAGTACTTTTTACTGATTTTTTTTCTGACTGATTTTTGACTGTTATTTTATAAAATTTTAAATGGCTTGAGATTTAAGGAGAAATTGTTTCATTCCTCTCATTGTCCTGAGAATTTATATCTATACCTATCTCTATCTCTATATCTACATTTTCATTTTTGTCTAATCATCCATTTCTACATCTGCATCCATATCTATATCTCATCTTGTTTTTCAAGTGGCATTTTGCAGTTTCTTACCTACATAGTTATCTTAAACTCACATGACATCTATTAGTCATCTAGTCACTCTTGAGTCTGTAGAACATCATGACTCTGCTTTTAAGATGGAAGAAATGGGAGTATCAACAACTGTCTTGGAATCATATCTGTTTGTGACAGACAAAAAGCTACATGTTTCTCTCAAATCAATGTAAAATTCAGTCATAATCCTTTCCAGAGAAAAACTTTTTTTTCTGGAAATAAATGAAGCTGGCTTTTGTGTAAAAGCCTTTCTATGTTTAATTGCTTTCCTATTATGTCCTGTTTATGTAAGCACTAATGAAGGCTGTCACGATTCTTTGATTTCAGAAAATGTTTCTTCCTTAAAGTGGTTACATGTGTTCATAAAAATATTTTTGAGCATCTTTCATCACAAATGATTCCTCCGTTTTTGTTGAGATCTTTAGTCCATTGAAATCCTTTTATGTTTTCTGGATCATTCTTCCCACCTCTGTACAAGTCCACAGGAAGGCTGTATTTCCTTCACTCCCCAGCCTGAAGATAAAACAACTTTTTTGACATGTCTTCAAATTAAACCTTATTTATGGAACCATTACCACTTTTGCTGCACATTCTTACAAAGTGACTTCATCACAGTTTTTCTAAAAGAAATATCCTGATTAAAATGACTCTATATCTCATAGATATACTACATTTATTGACAAAAGATTTGGCTGTTCTTTCTGTAAACTGATACTGTTGATCGTCGCTTTTTTTTTCTGGAACTGCCTTGGATTCCAGCACAATATGATTTATTGATTCTCCTCCAGGGTTGCTGATAGTTCCCAATGGCGACCTACAGTTCTGGGAAGGTCGGTCTGTTGATTGCATACTTTTTCTTAAAGAGGAATGTTGTATTCATGTGGCTTCGGCTATTGTCTGTGTGCCGATGATTTTCAAACAACCAGTTTAACATAACTAAAACCAAAATAACTGCCTCCTGCATCACAAACCTTCTTCTTCCTATTATCAGTTTCAGTGAATGACTGTGCCATCTGAATAATTGCTGTATTGTTTAAATTTAGATTTCAACTCATAATTTTTAAAAAGTCTTTGCCATCTTCTATCAAATTAGCTTCCAAAATATCTCAGAAGTCAATTTTCTCATCCTTATCATCAACTACCAATTTGAAACTGATTTTCTGGCCTCTAGCCATAGACAAGGTTACTAACTGTCAGCGTTGTTACTAGTACATTATTCCTATGTCGCAAAACTCATTATAGTATCCTTTTTAAAAATAATACTTCAGCATTTTCCCAATCACTTTGGAACATTCTCAACATCCTTGCCTGTAAAATAACTCAAATGTAGACCCTTCATACTTAAAACCTAATCATTATGATCCATTGAAAAATTCCACTTTCCTGAACCCCTCCGTGTTTTCTAGCATTCTTCTTTACATTTGCAATTGTTACTTTTTATGTTTATAAAGTTCTTCCCAGGCCACTCCCTCTGTTTTCTTGTATTAGTTTCCCAGGACTGCTGCTACAAAATACCACAAACTGGATGAATTAAAATAACAGGAATTTATTATCTCACTGTTCTGGAGTCTAGAACTTTGAAATCATGTTGTTGACAGGACCATGTCTTCTCTGAAGACTTCAGAAGAGAGGAACTTCCTTGCCCCTGACAGTTTCTAGGGGCCTTAGAAGCCATTGCCTTCTGGCAGCCTGACTTCAATCCAGTGTCAGTCTCCATCATCACATGGCCTTCTTCTCCCCACCTGTCTCCACATTGCATATGGCATTCTCCATATTGCATTACTGTGTCTGTGTATCTCTATTCCTCTTCTTGAAAGTATGTGATTCACATTGGATTAGGGCCCACTCTAAATCAATATGATCTCATCCTAAGTATATTCACAAAGACCCTATCTTCAAATAAGGTCACATTCATAGGTACAGGGAGTCAGACTTCAACAAATCTTTTTGGAGGGGAAATTTTCTATCCATAACATTCCCCTGTATAAATATGGACTCATGTTTTAGCTTTCAAATCATGTGCCACATTTTGGGGAGAAGAATACTCTGAAATCCCTTTTCTACCACAGAATTAGGATAATACATATCACACTATACTTTAAGTTCATACATCTCTCTACCTTTTCATCTTATGAACTTATTCATTCCTCATTTGCTATTTTTTTTTCAGTTTCCAGGATGTAATACATTCTTAATAAAATATGTTTGATTATATATAGTATCTCTTTGCTTAAGGCAAAGTTGACAATTCTCAAGTGGTTTCTTAGAAGGAAAGAATATGTTAATATATATTCTGAAGAGGAAATATTCTATTCTTTCTTTCATAGACCGTTAGCACATTGCCATTGTCATATAGTCTTACTTTAAATTGTGACAATCACTGCCACTGTCATATACTTGCACTTTAAATAGAAGAATAACAATTATTATTGCCATTTGACCTTCAGATATGCTTTAAAACATTTTATTGTATAAGCACAATGATTCACAATTAGCAAAAGTTACTATTTATAGATATTAAACTCATATCGACTTCTGAAAAAATATATAAAACAAAACAAAAAGAAGCGTAGTTTATTCCTTCATGAACCAGAAAAATCAAAGGGGATTTACCTTGAATAAACTCCAAATCAAGGTTTTGCCCCTCATCCGAACTAAGATATATACATCTACACAAACACACACATACTTAACTGTATTCACAATTCTCACAGATGTACACCCTCACTCCTTCTTGTCCATGAGCTTTGCTTTCTTCTATAGTTGCCTCTTTCTCAGGCAATTGGTCGAATATTGTGGCATACTTTACACATTGGGGATATGTATCTTCAATAATCTCAATTAGAAAGAAATAGCCTGGCTCTACTTGAATCACTTAGCCACCACTTACACAATCATGTATCCAGGAAAATGGGATAAACATAGGAAAAGCACCTGGATTCCTATATGCATCCTTATAGCATGAAAGGCGGGAAAATGAAACTGATAGTTGCATGCTGATTATATGGATTAAGGGAGAGGCAGTTCCTCAGGGAAGGATAAATCAAAGCCCAAACATAGACAATATACATGTAATGTATTATTTCCCAATTTTGTACTCTTAGAAAAAAATACATAAATTTACAGATTTATTTTACCATAATAAATGACTATAGGAACAGTTTATTCACAACTAGATTTGATAAGACCTTCACTGCTTTTTATAAAAATTACTTTCTGTGCATTCTATTAAAGAATTAACCTTTAACCACAAAAGTAATACCATTACATTTCTCATATTCCAGAGTTCAAGAAGATTAAGATATATGAAGGTAGGAATATTTCAGTCATTCAATTATATTTGTATTCAATTAAGGGTACTTAGACACAACATGGCTTTATCTAGAGAAACTGAGTCAAATCATAAACGAAAGATGAGTCTAAGATTAACACACAAAAGCATGGGATGGTTTCTGCTTTGCTTGTCTATTCCGTTGATATGTGTAAATATACACTTATTTCCCCATCTTCAAATATGTCTTGTTTAATAAAATTTTAAAGAACAAAGAGAGTTAATCTGATAAGTAATGTCAGAGATAAGAAAAAAATAGTCACATTGAACAGAACAATTTGGTTAGTTAAAATGAAAGAGCTATTTGATACGCATCATGTATAAACAGGAAGGCAGGTGATTTAATTATGAATTTGAACTTCATGAGCTTGACATTTATTTCCTTGGTGCATAATTTTTTAAAGCAGTAACCCATGCAATATAATACAAAGATGTTAGACTACATAAACTCACATATACACAAGACACCAACTAAGAGACCAATTCAATTATGGATAAATTACCAAAAGACTTTTGCCATAGAGAAAACCTATTATCATTACACTAAATATGCAAATAATGCAATACTCGCACGTAAGGAGGAAAGAATAAAGGATCCTAGACCAAATGACTGTCACAGAATGTCATGCATTTGCATATTCTTATCAAACTGCCTTGATTTCATTATCAAAAGTAATAATGCTATCCATTTTTAGAGCTATTAATCATCATGACACCAAAAAGTAAAGTAAAAATGGCAGAGTGACACATATGACCTTGGTTGTTTTTACCCAACATTCTTTTTAGCCTGAAATTTTACCCAGAAACGAATGGAAAATATCCATGATAAAACTAAGAGCACTGTAAGAGTATTCTATGATGAGTAGTTCAAGTAGTTCATAACAAAATGAAAAGCATGCCATTTCCTATGGCCATTTATATCTATGAATTCCAACCAAATCAATAATTTATACAATAAAGTAAAAATTAACAATGCACCTCCTCATTAATTCAAAATCCTATGTGCTCACAAAAGATTTAATTTTTGGACAAAACAACAAAATTTTTTATATATCATTCGAAAATAATGGACATAATTATAGACTTGCTACAAGGACAAACTGTGCTTCTCTAAGTAAGTGAGCACAGTCTATATACACAATCAATATTTTAGAACACGAGTATGTGGCACATGAGAAAATTAAACAACAGCAAAAAAAGAACGGGTCCAAAAGGCAGGAAATTAGTTCAGAAGCCCTGAATGTATTTTAACTATTCAAATGGCAGTAGGTTGTCTTATGATGTAAAAAGTAATTTCCAAACATAAAAGATTTGTCTGTCATGACTTAAATTCTTAGTGAGATTAAAATATATATATATATATGGCTTCCTTGCAGGCCTGTAATTATATGGATTTGACATTTGAGCTCATGTTACCTGTGTGCTCCAAAAACTCAGGCCAAAATCTTAGTTTAACACTAAGGTATTTAGCAAAAACACTTGAGAAACAATCTTGAAACCAGTGAATTACCAACTTTAAAATCCAGGCTTACAAAACAGCAACAATAATAAATTTAGCACACAAAGAAATAATAAATGATAAGGAACAAAATCAACAAATTGAGAAAACTGACTAAACAAAAATTATGGTGTGGATCTTATGAAATACAAATTCAACGTATTTAACAAAATGAAGCAGATTGAAAACTTCATATAAGAGCAGAGTGAGTAGTTGAAGGAAGGAGAGAGAGAAGAGGAGACAAAAGGAAAGGAGAGGAGAAGTCATGATTAAAAGAAATGGAACATATAAAAATGGAAAAAGAAATTAAATCCCAATGAAAAGTTTGAACCATGGATTTACAAAGCTGAAGATATACATTAGTATTTACTGATAGATTTAAAGACATTATAAAAATGTTCTATAAAGAGACAATGGATGGAAAATATAAAGGAAAAAAAATTTGAAAGAAAGGAAGAGGAATTAAATATTGAAAATAAATATTTAATCATAGCTCCAGGTCTTAATAATAACAAGTATGTAGAAGAGAAAATATTCAAAGTAATTATTTCTTGCAATTTCCAGAAATGATGAGCAACAGGGATCAGATTCATAAACTCTAAAAATCCCAAATAAAATAATTTTTAAAATCCATACTTGGCTGTATGCGTATGTGTGCTATCCGTATAATACATTTGTGTTTGTGTTTATATTTCACTAAACTGTGGAATAATTTTAGAAATAAAAAAATATTATCTCAGAAGCAGCAGGAAAAAAAAGAAGAAAGATTATTTGGAAAAAATAATGTAAAATGATAGCAAACTTTTCAATACCAATATGGAAGTCAGATGAAAAATAATAACTTCAAAACGTTAAAAACAATAAAAACTAACCTAGAATTGAATTGAGAAAAAATTATCAGGAAGAAATAGCCAAGATCACCCCAAAATACAGAAAACTCTGAGCCGTTTCATTATTAACATATTTCATTAAAAAAAAAAACAACTCTGAAAGATCATACCTCATGAAAAAGAATAGGAACTAGCAGGATGTTGCAAAATACAAGAAGGAATCATGAACCACAAAACAGTATATTTCTTAATTAACCCAAATAAACAAAAATGAATATTAGCTCTGTAATAAAATATCAAAAATTTATAATATTTTATGTGGGTAAATGAAAGATTGTCATTAAATTCTTGGCTAAGGGCAGCATAACATTTGGGAAGGATTTATTCAGAATGAAAGTTATTATAGGCCTCTATTTTGCTCAAGAGGAAGATAAAGATAGTGAGTCAACTCAGCCTTTAGGTTTCTTACACATATTGAATATCTAAATGAACTCCAAAACAATAGAAATTGAACTTATAATATGAAAATGCTCAATTGCTGCTGTGTAACACATACTGTGTTACCCACGCAGAGCCCCTAGTTTGACCTTTAGTTGCTTAATGTGCCCGTCTCAGAACTGCCTGCGTTTCTTCCAGTAACTCATACCTGTAATCTTCAGAGGATTGTCCTTGAGGTATTAGAAATACTTCATAGTGCATACACTCCTACAGTGGCCAGTATACCAATAACAAAATGATATAGAGTGTAGAAACTTAGTTCCCTTGCCTCAAATTGGACATTATTTATATTTCAGAGGTGCTACTGGAATCAAACTGACACAAGACTTATCTGAATCTATAACCTACTTGGTTTTGTCCTATTCCATTTCTGGTTCTTCCCTTTCCTTTTAGGCTTCTGCTTAGCTTAAGGTACTACCTTTATAAGACATTGGGATGAATCTCAGTCCCAGTCTAGACCTAGTCTCTAGACTAGTCTCTAGACCTAGAAGCCTACAGGTTTGGTATCTTCTAGCTGATCAGCAAACTTTGGAACTGATACCTGAGTCAAGACTTTTGCCTTGAACTTTTTAGTTCAAAAGTGGACACAAATGGTAGAACACTCTAAAAGGCCACAGAATAGAAATTGCAATAAACTCAAATGGTAAAATTGAATCCAAATGTGTTATTCATTAAAAGAAATGGATTCAGCTTGTTGGGAAGGGATCTAACAAGGATGTTTTTGTACATGCTAATTTTGGAATGCCTATTAAGCATCTGAGTCAAGATGAGAGGCATGAAGTTGCATATATGGATTTAAGGTTCAAGGGACAGTTTTGGGAAAGTAATTTAAATCTGTCAAACATTTCTTTCTATCTATCTAGCTAGCTAGTTAGCTAGCTATACCTATATCTTCATACACAATATATATTTATTAAAATTTATAACATATTGGGGATGGATCATGTCCCACACAAAAGAGACCTAAAGGTTCCAACCCTGCTTCTGCAGATATAAATCCACTTGTAAAAAGGAACTTTGAAGATATTATTAGTTAACATGTCATTCAAATGAATCAGGTTGAGCTTTAATCTGTGTTACTGGAGTCCTTTATAAGCAGACTGAAAGTTAGATGGGGAGAAAAGCCAAGGGATGCAGCATAAAGATGGAAATTAACAGAACCCTAAAGAGAAAGGAGAAAATGTAGCCATGGGTAGCACCATGAGAAAGAAAAACCAAGGAGTCCCAAAGTTTGCTGGTCAGCTAGAAGATACCAACCTCAGGAGAAAGCAAGTCTTCTAATTCTGAAATCATGATCCAGTAAATTCCTGTTATTAACCCAACCAGTCTTCATGTCTTTGTCTCATGGCTAGGAAACAAAAACATTTTTTGGTATGAAAAAATGGAGTACCAAAAATATCTAAAATGTATTTTAGCTTTGGAATTGGTTAGTGGATACAGGTTGGAAGAATTATGAGGTTCCTGACAGAAAAAGCCTAGATTACTTTGGCAAATGGCCAGTAGAAATATGGACATTAAATGTATTTCTAAAGAGGCTTTGGAAGGCAAAGACGAATGGGTCATTGGAAACTGGAAAGAAAGGTGATCTTTGTTATCAAGAGCCCGAGAACTTAGTGAAATTATATTGTGATATTGTGTAGAAGTCAGAACTTGAAAGCTATGAATTTAAATATTTAGTTGAGTTGCCTAGTTAGGTACAGAAGATGCAGCCTGGCTTCTTGCTGTTCACAGTAAAATGCAAAGAGGAAGTGATAAGTGGGATAACTGAACTCTTAAGCGCAAAGTAACCAGACAATGATGATTTGGAAATTGTTGACCCTGTCTAGATAGTGTGCTATGAGACTATAACCAGAAGCAGTTCTATCAGTGACTGTTTCAGTTTGCTAAAGCTGCCAGAATGCATTATACCTGAAATGGGTTGTCTGTCAACAATGGAAATTTCCAAATTATGATTCTATGGTCCTGAAAATGTTCAAATTGAGGCATCAACAAGAAGGTGCCTTCTCTGAGGAAAGGATGCTGGCATCTGGGTTTCCTCTGTCACATGAGAAGGTGTGTGCTGGTCGTTTGCTCCAGGGTTGTGTGGCTTTTAGGTTCTGTGTCTCCTTGATTGTTTCTCTGGGGACATCTCTCTGAGCTCTCTATGTCCTGTGGTTCTTCTCTTAGCGTCTCTGGGCAACTTTCTCTCTCTGGGTCCTTGATTTTCAGGAGCCCTGAAATCAAGACATAAGTAGGACTGTGTTCCTTCTGCAGACTCAAGGGGAAAATCTATTTCCTTGTCTTTCCCAGCTGCTAGATGCTGCCTGCCTTCCTTGTCTCACAGCCCCTTTCCATCTTCAAAAATAACAATGATTCATTGAGTCTTTCACACATGGCATCAATCTGAAACTGAGTCCTTTTCTTTCCTTTTCCACATTTGGGGGCCCTTGTGATTATATTGGGCCCACATGGTTAATACAAGATAATCTCTGTATTTTGAAGTCTTCTATTTAGCAACCTTAAATTTATCTGCTACCTCAATCTCCCGTTGCTGTGCAACATTACATTTTCATAGGTTTTGGGCATTTGGGCATCAATATCTTCGGAGACCATTGTTCCGCCTCTGTGCTCAGACGTTCCAGGCCATTAAGAAAGGTAAAATATTCATGGACATTTGTGTGTATAAAAATCACTTCTTGGATACTTGGTAAAGCTGCAAGACCAAAACAAGTCAAGTAGGGAGTCATTTTATGTGGAATTACTGAATGAACAATAGGGAATGAGGAGAAATAGATGAGGAAGAATCAACAACAAAAGGTAGGGAAGTATGAGGTTAACAAAGAGAGTGTAGTTCCTTGGTAGATACATAAAGTGTTTAAAGATAAAGTAATGCTCATATTTTTAAAATGCTGTCAAAAGGTCAAATGAGATGTGAATTGAGAATAAACATAGAAATTTTGTAGCGTTGAAGTCACATACCATTTAATATATACGACGTTAGTATAGGCTATAGCTTCTGTAGTCATTATAACTCATTTTGCCTTACTCATCTATGTAATGCTGTCTGTATCAGTTTGGGTTTTTTAATGACAAATAACAAAGTTAAAATGTTGTGCTAAGCCATGTCTATATTGTGTTTGATATTTTTATTGCAGTCTAACTATTCTTGATCACAAAGCTCAATATCAATTTTAGGATAAGATATATCGACCAAGTGAAGCCGATAAAATACAAAAGTAATTTAGGGGCGGGCTACGGTGGCTCAGCAGGTAAGAATGCTTGCCTGCCAAGCCCGAGGACCCGGGTTCAATTCCAGGTGCCTGCCCATATACGAAAAAAAAAAAGTAATTTAGAATCATAACTAAGGCTTAAAGAGCAAACAAATTACAATTTCTATTTCCCAGGGTGTTTATATGACGTCACGATAGCAGGGTCAATATAACAACCGTCTCACTGTGTAAAACTTTAAACCTACACAGGCTTTATGTTTAGACTATTTTATAGGGAAAATTAGAGGGGAATCCCTGCTTACTGCTTACATTTTTTTAGCTTAGTAATCTTTGTAATTTTTAACGAAGGCATATCTTTAATAGAGTGGTTACTAAATAATATAAGATCTTTATCTTCCACTGTATTTATTGAATATAGTGATGAAATAATTGCTATGGGTTATTACACATGAATGTATTTAAATGTCAATGCAAGTTATTCTTGCATGTATTTACTTGCAACTAAATATTTCCATGCTTCATAACATATATATCTTGACCTCCAAAACACATTTGGATGACAGTATTTTCAAAAGCTCTTATTTCCTCTGAAACTTATAATTTTAAAACCAAAAGAGAAAATGACAGTCTTAGTGATTACCACAGAAATGTTTTTCCTTTAATATGTGGCATAATTTTCAAGGAATTTCTGAAGTTATTTTACAAGTTTTTATAAGAAGCATTTGTGCTAAATATAGTTGCTTTGCTTATTTTAAGAATTTAAAAATTAGGAATAGGAAATGAACAAGACTCTCTTTAACTTCTTTGTAACATTGCCTTCCACAATTCTTGATTTAGAGAAGAAGCCACAGAAGAAAAATAAGGGGGCAGAGGCTGGGTATTGGAGAACAAAAATGGAAAACAGAGGTGTTCCAACCCAGCTCTTGAAGAGCACAGTCCCAAGACCAAAGATCATGTCAGGCATGGAGTTAGACATGAATTTTATTAGGATTTATGAAAAAGAGAATATTTTTCCCAATGGCAGCCATTCCTGAAATGGAAATCAGTGCTCCACAAAGGTGGGGATGCACAGGAGCAGCTTGTAAGAGTTTAGGACAAGAACATTCCATAGATTATGAAGCAGGGTCTCAGTAGTCTCATGACACAGGGGTTTGGAGTTTGGTTATCAGCATATCAGGGAAGAGGAGTTTCAATGCTTTACAGATAAGGGATTTATGATACCATCTGTACATTCTTTCCCACCCTAAAGAGGTTGCTGACCTTCAACTTCTGTCCTTGTCATCAAGGTGACCATGTGCAGTGACTTACCCTCAGTATGGAAGGGGAACCTGGGCCCTAGCTCTCCACAAGAGCTCATTCTTTGCTTTAAGCAGCTTAGAATGTTATCTTAAGATACATAAATACAGATATTTAAAATAAAAATCATTTCAGTTTTTTCATTGAATGATGTATATTTTCATTGAGTACATGTTAACACATGTTAACATACAAGGCTGAAGAAATAAATATACAGGATAAATCATTATTTTCTGCAAAACAAGGCTTTAAACATGAGCTGTATATCTGTTCCTTTATGTAAAGCAGCCATTCCATGTGAGTAGCTACTCCAATGGATAGCATAAATAAAATGTCAAATAGTAACTATAATATCAAATATTATTAAATAATTAGTTCTGATTTTAACTCAGAGATTGAAAAACCTGGACATAGAGTCTCTCTTTAGAATAAAGACAAATCTAAGCTCAATATTAGCAAAAGTTTCACAATATTAATATTCAATTGTCATTAACTTTATAATATTATACTCTCTTACATATCCTTGTGCAAAAAAAAAAAGTTTTGTGGTTGTTTTAGACACCTTTTTGAATAATTATTAATCTGTCTTGTTTAAAATGTTCTGAAAATGTGCTCCTCCACAAAAAACATTAGAGTGATTTTGTAATATCCTGATAATGGAAAGAAATTGGTGGATAATAATATAATATTTTCCTTCTTTTATTTTTAATGTTTTATAAATTATTCATTTGATGTTTATTAACTACTGTGCATTTATTGAGTTGATTTTTTATGGAAATAAAAATCAGTTCAGTCAATTACTTTGGATTATGAGAAAGTTTCTTGAGCTTTAGAAATATACTTCTTGCTTTTAAAGTGATCTGAGGAATTTTATAAATAACAATTTCTCTGTTAAATTTAGATGACAGACCAAATTATGTTTTTTGCTGTTTTTAAGATCTTTTAAGATCACTAAGGCAATGTAATGTTTTTCCAAAATTGAACCGAAATTTGGTACGGTCTATCCTTGTAAATTATCTGGAGTGGACTTTAGCAAATTCCACAATAATATGTGTAGCTGATTACTGCTCTACTGTGAGCCTGATATTTGCATCTCTTCCATTCTCTTTGTTTCCTTTGGTTGTCATAGTATCAATGTCCATAATTTAATGCTAGAAATAAAGAATGTCTTGAAAGGGAAAAGAATGGATTTACACAGTATTGAATGAACATTGAAGCATTGCAGGCCAACATAATTGTTGTAATAAATTTACTGGAAGTTAAATCTAGAATAAGACTCTCTCTAATACATATCATGAAAGAGAAATGTTAACCTGACACTCTTTTACTTGATATATCAATGATTATTATTCCTTGATATTACCTTATGACTAAGCTCTCAGTACTTCAGTGTACTTTTAACACTATTCCTAGTATTTTAGTTTGCATTTTGATAGGAACATATTAAAAATAAAAATAATCCTAATAAACAGGACCCCAATAAGAATTTTTAAAATCCCTTGTCCGCATATGATACTTTTCCACTTTATTCTGTGTCCTGTGAGGTTGACCCACACAGACTAGAGAGAAGAAAGAGGGTAATTGGGGAGCATTCATTTCCTTAGCTCTCTCACAAGGAATCAGAATTCCTGATAGGAGGCTGACACTAAGAAAAACACTTACTTCAGCTTGAATAATGACTCCCTCCACCAGCTTCAGATCTACCACTGAGGTACTAAACTCTTTGTAGTATTTCTGAAATGTTTTTAATTTCAGAAATATTCTCTTTATTAAATTTCCTCAAATTACTCAGAATATGCAAAGAAAAGTTAAATCAATCACCTGTTTGGTCAGATTCATCAAAGTACATGCTCTTCACTCTTCACTCATCTAAACTACTTAAAAGGAAGAAACATACCTCAGACTGGCTGACAGAATAACGTCTAAATTTATGAACATCATATGTCAGAATTAATTGCGATACAGATAAAGCAATTTTCAGAGAAATATTCATAGTATCAGCTGTCTATTAAAATAAAACATGAATTAGAGGAGTGATAATTCAACATTCTCACCTTTTCTCCAAAAAGAATAACAAAGCAAACCAAAAAAATAAATCAAATTAATAGATTGTAATGTCCAACATAAATGAGGTAGAAAATGCAAGAGAAATGAACTAAAATAAAAATCCAAAACAATAATTCCTTAGAAACAAAATCAATTACATAGCCAGACCAGAAGATAATCTAATATAGAAACAAAATGGAAGAAAGTATAAAAAAGTAGCATAGGAAATGACAAATGTCAAATAACAAAACAAAGGAAAAATTTAAAAAGTATAGAAATGGTTTTAAAAATGTAAGTTGGAAAATAATAGAATGTAAAAATAAGTAAATAGAATAATGTCCTGAAAAAATGACATATTTCTAAATCAATAATCCAGCAACATTTTATATCTGAAAACCTCAAAATAATAAAGAAAATTATTTCATAAATATAAAGAATTAATAAAATAGCAGAATATTAAATTAACATTTGAAATCCATAGCTACTCTAAAGTGAAATAATAAATGTGGGACAAAGCTACACATAAAAAACTGAAAAAAAACCCCACAATATTAAATATTAAACTAAAACACCTAGGTATAAAATTATCAAAATATTTCAAAATCTTAATAGTGCTGGTGCAAAATTTATATTTCAGGTAGCACATTACCTAATTTAACTTATATGGTCAGTTTAGTTAACACTATAAGTATATGGAATCTTAAATAGGGCATGAGATTTTGTTGGTTTGTCCAGGTTAATGTGATGACCTGATATATCCCTGAGTAATCTGGGCAGGGAATAAAGAAGTATTTGCAAAGTTCTTTTGAGGGACTGGGGAGAAAGGAGGAATTATTCAACTTCTCCATTTGGAGAATTTGTGATATTCTTGCAAGCAATGGGGATAATCAAATCAATAGGCGAGCCTTTGATTTTGGTGTTCACCCCTGTGAAATTTATTCCTACAAAGAATAGGCTAGGCCTAAGTATAATTATACCTAAGAATCACCCCCAAACAACCTCTTTTGCTGCTCAGATGTGGCCTCTGTCTAAGCCAACTTGGCAGGTGAAATCACTGTCCTCCCCCCTGTGTGGGACATGACTCCCAGGGGTGTAAATCTTCCTGGAAATGTGGGACAGAAATGCTGGGATTGAGAAAGTCTTCTTAACCAAAAGGGGGAAGAGAACAATGAGACAAAATAAAGTTTCGGTGACTGAGAGATTTCAGAGTTGAGAGATTATCCTGGAGGTTATTTTTATGCCTTATATAGTTATCTTTTTTTAGTGTATCAGAGTGGCTGGAATGAAGAAACTGGAACTATTGAGCTGTGTTCTAGTGGCCTTGATTCTTGAAGATGATTGTATAAAGATATAATGTTTATAGTGTGACTGTGTGATTGTGAAAAACTTGTGTCTGATGTTCCTTTTTTCCAGTGCATGGACACATGAGTGAAAAAATAAGGATAAAAATAAAGAATTAATAGGGAGATTATGGGCAAAATAAATTAGGTAGTTGAAATAGTAGTGGTCAAAGAGAGGGAGGGATGAAGGATGTATGAGCATCCTTTTTCTTTATTTTTCTGAAGTGAAACAAATGTTCTAGAAATGATCATGGTAATGAACACATAACTATGTGATGATATTGTGGGCCACTGATTGTATGTACACCATGTATGGAATGTAAGTGTGTGAATATTTGCCAATAAAATATTTCTTAAAAAATTTAATAAGGAAATATATAATACATTCCTGGAATACATAAAAGTAAAATTCAATTAAAGAAAATAAATGTATGTTTGAGGACTACTCAACATCATAAGAAAATCAATTTGTTTCCACCCTGAGCTATTCATTACACACACACACACACACACACACACACACACACACACACACACATATATATATTCACATAACAAGCACATGCATATTCAACAGGAAAAATGAGCTAGTATAACCAGAATAAGCCTCCTCTCAAAGAAGATCAATGCTTAGATTTAGCATTAACACACAAAAAATGTTTTTAAACTTTCACAAATGAATTTATCTGAGCAGAAGCATTATTTTTCACACAGAGAGATGGAAGTGTGTGTGTATGTGTGTATATGGACATATATATGTAGAGATAGAATGAATGTAATTTCTCAAGATGCTAAAAGGATATATTCTCTTGCATTAATCATTTTTATTCTTATGAGATATTTCATTGTATTGGTTTATATTTATATATATATATACACAAATGTACAAACGTATATTTACTATGTTTACATATATATGCATATATTAAAGATATAGATGCACATGGAAAGAGTGCATATGCAGTATAAGTGTAAAATGAGCCTCAAAAATCCTAAACTACATTGAATAATCTTATTTTTGTATTAATGTTGTATTCTAATGCTTAAACTACTCTAGAAAGATAGTACCTGTAAACTATTATAGATATAGTAGGTTAAAGTAAATGAATTATTGCATTATTAAGGCTAAAAACAGCGTTTTCAAATACAAAGGGACTCAAATGTGAAACAAAGAAGCCAAGTAAAACCAAATTACAGTCTTACATTTTTATTGGACCATCTTTTTGAACTCTTGATTTATTTTTTTTTCTTTAAAACAATGCCAATTTCTTGGATCTGTCCACTCTAAAAACAATAAGCAAATAATATTAAGTAGGAATGAGCAGTATTGGTTCTTGAATTGCTTTCTTGAAATTTTGCTTCCCCCTTGAAGGGAGAAGAGTTCATTGCAACAAAAGCACTTGATACCATTTTGGGCTACAAATCATATAAGAAAAATCTGTGATTGTTTTTGACCACGAAAGCAAGGGTGGTTACCAAAATAAAAATTACATCACTGTGTGTATTAGCTTGCTATTGCTTTGTAACAAATTACTACAGATTTAGTGATTTACGACATTTTTTTTAATCTCACAGTTTCTGTGAGTCAAGAATCAACATAAAGTTTAGTTGAGTCCTCTGCTCAGAGTTTTCACCAGGTTGAAATCAAGGTGCTGTTTGGAACTGAGATTCCATCTGATCTCACATCCCTTTCCAAGCTAACTGGTTGGCAAAATTCATTTCCTTCACTGTCATTTGTTGACTGAGGAAGAATTCTCAGGTTCTGTCATTTATCCTTACCTCCTGACCACATGCCTTCCTCCATAGATATTTTATAACTTAGTTGTTTACTTCCTTCTGTGCCAACTGGAGAGTGTCTGTTGCTGCTTGTGGCTTTGAAGGACTTGCCTGAGAAGTCCAGGTAGGTTCACCCAGGATGATTTCTATTTTGATTAACTGAATGTTAACTAATGATGGACCTTAATTGCATTTTTAAAATCCCTTTTTGCCACGTTTGATATCCCATCATATTTGTAAGTCTCACCCACATTCAAGGGGAAGGGATTATACAAGGTGTGTATTCCAGGAAGCAGGAAGCCCAAGGAAATCTTTAAAATATGCCAATTGGAATATAAGCAGAAAAAAATAATGCTTATAGTGGATTGAAATACATCAATGTATATAGAAAAATAACCAGGAGATTATAATTATACTTAATTACATTTAAAAATAATTTGTATCTTTGGAAATCCCATGAGATTCAATTAGTTATTATAACCACTGAATAAAGTAGAAGAAACAATCAAGCATTTAGTCTACTTTTCTTATACAAACTCATTTCAAACTAACTAATTAGCTGGTAAGGATTTGTTATTTATGGAAAAATTTTAGGTAGTAAGTTCAAAAAGAATATTGAATTAGAGACTTTGTTTTTCAAATATCAATAAAATGATGGCTGTAGGCAACTACCATCAATAACTATTAAACCAATAGGTGAAAGATTAGTGAGAGAATTGTCAGTGAATGGAGATGACACTTAAACCCACCAATCCATATTAATAGCACTAAAATCAAGTTGATCAGGCAGCATGTGCAACCTGGGTGATGCAATAGGAAGTTAATAGGATAGTCTATATATTTATTTCTGCTAATGAATTAGACCTGATTATAATGTAACCTCTATCTCTAAATACATTTTACAGAATTATGGGACATAGAAATATGGAGATCACCACAGTGGTGTAAATTCCTAATTAAGGAAAGTAGAATATTCAATAGGACAAATGGCAACTTTCTTCCACAAGAATGGCATAATTATTTGTAATGGGAGCACCTATTAGAAGTTATTTAAGAGACATAACCACATGCCATGTGTGGTTCAGTCTGGATCCTGATTCAAAAACTAAACATAAAAATATATTTTTGGAATGACTTCCAATTTCCAATTTGAACATAGTCTGGAATTAGATATAAATAATTATTTTAAATTTTTTTACATGTGCTTAGAATTTGCAGATGAAACAATGCAGAATTTGCTTAAAGAAAAGATGATCAGTATGTTGGTAAGTATTGGAGCAGATGGCAAATGGAAATGTATTAGTCTATTCCATCTATTCTTGCATATTTTTAAAAAATAAATCCATAGCTATCAATTTGCTGGATTTGGCCTTCTGGTCATGATATGCTGAGCCCTGAACTAAGTTAGTTTCAAATCACTGGCAGGAATTTTATTAAAACCAATACTGGTAGCAATTAGGGTTTTAAATCTTTATTTTTGCTACCTTGTGACAAGCTCTCCTGAATGTTGCAATGATAAAGATAATGATTTTATGACTACCCTGAAGTATCTTGCAAACAAGAAGTGGTATGAAATGGAAACACACATGCACACACCCACTTGCATAACAAGTGGTCAGGCTAGTTTTGTTTATGCACATAGCTACATAATATTCATACAGATTTGTGCTACAATGTTATCTTACTTTTTAAAGTTTTGAGGCCTTATAGCAAGCAAAAACTTGAGATTTTTCAACCAAGATTTTTTTTTCTTATTTCTGGGTCACTGAGTCAAATTGATTACTACCTATTAATGGAAATTCAAGCATTTTAATATTTTTTTCAGGAGTAGCACCACATAAAGAAGAGTATTTTGGTGCTGTTTTAGCATAGGTTTGAAAAGCAAATGCCATTAGGTAGCATCAAAGACAATTAACTCAACTAAATGAAAGTTTAAAATGAAACACTGATATTGTGTTAGTAAACTGGTTACAGAATACTTGGATATGTGGATACCTGGGAAGCAAGAAGTGTTTCTTGTTGGAAGGAGTCCAAGAAGCTACCATAACTTCCACACCCAAGTTAAGAGGAATCTGTGGGCCAGAACAGATACTTGAGAAACTAGTCCACTAACCAGCCAACGTGAATTTATTGTATAAGTAAGTTCTTGCAAACAGAAACAGGAAAGGTAGTCATCCTGAAGTATTTGAAATTTCAGACCATCACTCCTTTTACTCAACTAGACAAATTGATATAAAACACACAGGCGTTTTGAATAAGTATAGGATGAGGAAAATGATTCTCCATACCTTAGCAGAACAGTTTTAGTATAAAATGTCACTGGCAAAATGCTATTTAGGGAGGATTCCAGAAAAACAAAAAGCAATATTATTTCAGTAGGGTCATGCCAAGTCTCCTGTTTGTGTGGCTTTACCGGTAATACCAGAGGTATACTGAGCATAAACAGAGAAAAATGTGCATAGTATATTTTTCAAGTGAGTATATAGCTAAGTATTTCAGAAGTAATTAGAGGAACTTGGGTGGAAGTTGGTGTGGGAGGAGAGAAACACGGGATATAAAATATTAAAAATTTTCAACTTCAATATTCAAAATAGAATTAAATCTTCTAAAAACCAGTTGCTGGCATTGCTATTTCATCTATGTGGATCCACTGAGGGGCTGCCTCTGGTTTATCAGTATCCATTTGTAAACTATTTTTACCTGTGTATGATTTGTGCTTTACGTAACATATTTGTTTATTATTTTGTATTTATATTTCCATGTTCATAAATAACTCATTCATTGGTACTTTTTCTTCAGATACCTAATTTCGTCCCATTCAATTGATCCTTACTCTCTGATTATTTACCTGAGAGCTGTTTCTTCTTCTAAATCGACTCTTTCTAAAGTTGAAGAAAATAATTATCTTATAATTTGTACTCTTTACTAATGGATAATATACACTAATACAAACTTTTCAAACATTATTTTATGCTCCAATATCACCCCCACATTTTAACCCATGGACAACATTAAAATTTTTTTAATCCACTAACACTGGAAGTTTTTATTACAGCTGACATCTTATTTTTGCAGCCATAAATATGCCAAGGAAGTGAATAGTATGCACTGTTATACTCCATCAGATGAAAGATCCTAAAGAAAAGCAGTAATGCTGTTAAAATGCAAGTAGCAGCAAGTTCTGGAATACTCTCTAGACGAATTCATACTTTGAGGGATTTTGTTTGTTTTTTTCAATTGAAGTGAACTGGATAAACAAAGAATATCTGTACATGAAATTTCTGTTTTTCCCTGTCCTTGAATTCAAATGTAGACAATAAACAAACACGTTGAAATATTTCTTTGAACAAGAACTTACCTTCACACAGACCTCACTTTCTTGTTCTGTTTTAGGTAATAAGAAAAATAAATGTTGCAACAGCAGTTAACCCCCACTGGTAATTTATTTTCAGAAAAGTCTCATTATACTGTCCAAAAAGAAAAAAAGTCTTCTAAATGCATTGCCACTTAAAAGTTTTCAAAAGTACTTTTAATATTTTACCAATGTGCTCACTCAGTTCCTAATTATTTTTGGATCCTGCTGAGTAATTTTCTCAGCTTCTTAGTATGGTGATTTGCATTCCTTCTCACATCTGGGTTCTTTTTATGCCTTTTATTTTATATTGTTTGAATTGACATAGGAGTTTCAATTTTCTCTTCTTAAGAAGACAAGACAAAGCTTTTTTTTTTAAATGAAAATTCCTTACAAAAGTGTAAGTCATCTCCAGATCTCTTATGTTTGCATGCTTAAAAAATGCAGCAGTAAGGATGCTTTGATTTTTTCTCAATCAGAGAAATCTGGGTTTTGGACTTTGAAAAAAAGAATGCATACTCAACATTCTTTACAAAGGAGATGCGTGTAATTTATTTTTCAACTTCATGGATGGATGGCTTTAAGACAGAGATGTAAATATTTCAAGTAAATTCATGAAGTTCATTTTTTTTTTGTTCTGAAAATTTTTCCATTGGGTTATAAGGCTGCCTTTTCTAATATGAAACTTGACTTTTTAATTATTTGATGCTGGAATTTTAGCATACCTTGCCACAGAGGATTTCAACAAATGTGGCTTACCAAGAATGCAGACAGCTACCATAGCAAAGGGCGAGATGAAGATTATCATGACTCCTATTGTGTTGATGATGATTATGATGATATCCACCTGCAAAGGCTGTTGGCATGACTTGCTGTTATATTTGATACATAAAAAGTTCAAAATTAAACAAGAGGACTATGCTGCAATGATTGAATTAGAAAAATGAGCTGGACTTAAAGAATCCTTATTTTGCCCTTGGTTAGCTTAATAAATGTTGGAAATTGCACTTTGTAATCAAGTCCCTATTTTTCTTCATATCCACAGAGGTTATTTTCTTCATAATAATCATGATTTAGTATTTATAGTTATTTATCCTTATTGTATGCTACACATTTGTTTTCACTGACTTGGAGCTTTATGTTGCAAAGAGTCACTTCTTAACGCCCATACCCCACTGACCAATACTTAGAAAGAAAAAAAAAAAATCTCAACAAATGGCTGTTTAATGTATTAGTTACTCTCAACCCTGAAATGCATATTTGACATCTTAAAATCAATAAGTGTCAACACATACATTACTTTCAATTTAGTAAATACTTTATACTCACAGTAAAAAAGATTCAGATTCCAAGGCCTTTTTAAAAAGGTTCCGATTCCAACCAAGGCTTTGCATCCTATCCTGGACAGAAGTCTAAAGGATTTATTTTTCAAGGTGGCAATCTGTATGAAAAATTCAAAGATAGAATCAAGTATAATGTAAAAACACTTTAAGAGTTTAAATTCATTTGCATATACTCAACATAATGAACCTTCTGGGAACAATTTAAAGAAGTTTGCAAGTAAGTGCTTGAACAGTGTGATGTAGACTACAAAACTGTCGCAGCTCAGAAAATGTGGAAAATAATAAAAGATGGATAGTGTGGTAGTTAGGGTCAGGTGTCAATTTGGCCAGGTGAAGGTGCCTAGTTCTATTGCTGTGGACAAGAGCCAATGGCATGTGACGCTCATCTGTCGCTGATTCCATCTGCAGCTAGGAGGCGTGCCTGCTGCAATGAATGATGCTTGATTTAATTGTTAAGATGCTTAAATTAGAGAGCTCAATATATCACAGCCCAAGCAGCTCAGCATACCTCATCTCAGCATTCACAGCTCAGCCCAGGACTTTGGAGATGCAGAAAGGAATCACCCCAGGGAAAGTTGTTGGAACCTAGAGGCCTGGAGAGAAGGCCAGTAGAGATTGCCCTGTGCCTTCCCATGTAAGAAAGGACCTCAGTTGAAAGTTAGCTGCTTTTCCTCTGAAGAAAACTATATGCTTTTAACTAAATAAATCCCCTTTTATTAAAAGCCAATCCATCTCTGGCGTGTTGCATTCTGGCAGCTTGGGCAGACCAAAACAGATGGAGAAGTCAAGTAGTCAGAAAAAATCCCACAGAAAGTTTGACATTAAAAAAAAGTTTAATTTTATGTAAGCAGATAGTAGAAGGAAAGATATTCCAGCTAAGAGGCTTCCCTGCCTCTGGTTCTACATTAGATGTCAGAAATTTTCAGGAACCTCTTTTGGGCTATGTTTTAAATTTCATACTCCCGTCTTTCATTTTCTTCATTTACCTACATCACTGAATCATATAAATTCTACTTAAACCAACATTTATTTTTTTCCAGTCCCTCAGATGTCTCTCCTTAGATTCAAACCTACAAATCAATTGGCTGATGTATGTTCATTTGAGCAGCTGACCCAAAGATTTCATTCAACATATCCCAAAATGAACTTGCCATTATGCACTTGTCCCCAATTATGTTATTCTTTCCCATTTCAGAGCCTTATAGCATCATATTAAAAAGCATCCAGTTTTCCTGACATTGGAGGTGTCCTTGACTCTTTCCTGTCTTTTTTTTTTAATTTTACTTTTTTTTAAACATAATGTACAAACAAACACGAACGTTCTTACCCTGTGATCATTCCATTCTTGGTATATAATCAATAAGTCACGATATCATCACATAGTTGTATATTCATCACCATGGTCATTTCTTAGAACATTTGCATCAATTCAGAAAAAGAAAAAAGAAAAAGAATATTCTTACATACCGTACCTCTTACTCCTCCCTCTCATTGCTAGTATTTCCATCTACCCAATATATTTTAGCCTTTGTTTCCCCATTTTCTTTCTATACCCCTTACCACTCCCTTTCATTGATCACTAGCATTTAAATCTACTACATTTATTTTAACATTTGTTCCCCCTATTATTTATTTATTTTTAATCTGTATGTTTTACTCATCTATCCATACCATAGATAAAAGGAGCATCAGACACAAGGTTTTCACAATCACACAGTCACATTATGAAAGCTATGTCATTATACAATCATCTTCAAGAAACATGGCTACTGGAACATAGCTCTACATTTTCAGGCATTTCCTTCCTGCCTCTTCAATATACCTTAACTGAAAAGGTGATATCTATATAATGCATAAAAATAACTTCCAGGATAACCTCTATATTCTGTTTGAAACCTCTCAGCCATTGACACTTTATTTTGTCTCATTTCTCTCTTCCCTCTTTTGGTTGAGAAAATTTTCTCAATCCCTTGATACTGAGTCCCAGCTCATTCTAGGATTTCCGTCTTATTTTGCCAGGAAGGTTTATACCCCTGGGAGTCAGGTCGCATGTAGGGAGGGGGAGGGTGGTGAGTTTGCTTGTTGTGTTGGCTAAGAGAGGCGATATCTGATCAACAAAAGAGGTTCTTTGGGGGTGACTCTTAGGCCTAATTTTAAGAAGGCTTAGCCTATCCTTTGCGGGGATAAGTTTCATATGAACAAATTTCAAGATTGAGGGCTCAGTCTTTTGCTTTGGTTGTCCCCACTGCTTGAGAGAATATCAGGAATTCTCCACATGGGGAAGTTGAATTTTCCCCCTTTCTCAGCCTTCCCCCAAGGGGACTTTGCAAACACTTTTTTATTCACTGTTTAAATCACTCTGAGATTTATTAGGGCATCACTCTGGACAAACCTATAAAATCTCATGCCCTACTCAAGGTTCCATGTACTTATGGTGTTCAATTAAACTGTCTGCATAAATTATATTAGGAAGCACATTAGTCAAAATGCAAATTTTGTACCAAATTGATATTTTTTGCTTTAGTCTCACACATAAATTAAAGTTTTAAAATATGAATTACCATCTATGTTCAACACCCTGCATATTGACATTCCTTTGTTCTTCCTCATGCAAAAACCTTTTTTTTTAATTTGTGCATTTAGTCACTATCATTATACACTCTAGGCATTTCTAGATTATACTATCTCAGTCTTTATTATCTATTTTCCTTCTTATTTCATTTGTGCCCCCTGCCCTCCTCCCTCTATCATTCTCACATTCTGCTTCATTCAGTGTACTAACGTTATTGTATTACATTTAGGTAGTATTGTGCTATCCATTTCTGAATTTTTATAATCAGTCTTATTGCACAATCTGTCTCCCTTCAGCTCCAATTACCCAATATCTATCCTTTTTTCTATCTCCTGTTTGTCTCTGTTCTTATCTGAAATTCTTCAAGCTCATTCACTAATGACCTTTTGTTTCTGACTAATCTCACTCAGCACAATGTCCTCATGGTTCATCAATGCTGTTACATACTGGATAATTTTATTCCTTCTTACAGCTGCATAATATTCCATCATATATATATATATACCATAGCTTGTTTAGCCACTTGTCTGTTGATGGATATTTGGACTGTTTCCATCTCTTGGCAATTGTAAATAATGCTGCTATAAATATTGGTGTGCAAATGTCCATTTGTGTCCTTATCTTCATGTCCTCTGAGTAGATACCTAGCAATAGTATTGCTGGATTATAGGGCAGTTCTATACTTAGCTTCCTGAGGAACTACCAAACTGCCTTCCACAGTGGTTATACCATCTGACATTCCCAACAACAGTGGATAATTTTACCTCTTTCTCCACATCCTCTCCAGCATTTGTTTTCTGTTTTTTGATAATGACCATTCTGGTGAGTGTGAGATGATATCTCATTGTGGTTTTGATTTGCAATTCCCTAATAGCCAGGGAAGTTGAACATCTTTTCCTGTGCCTTTCAGCCATTTGTATTTTCTCTTTTGAGAAGTGTCAGTTCATGTATTTTGCCCATTTGGTAATTGGGTTGTCTGTCTTTTGTTCTTGAGTTGAATAATCTCTTTATATATTCTGGATACTAGATCTTTTCTGTTATATCATTTCCAAATATTGTCTTCCATTGTGTAGGCTGTCGTTTTACTTTCTTGATAAAGTTCTTTGATGCACAAAAGCGCTTAATTTTGAGGAGTTCCCATTTCTTTCTTTTTTTCTTCAATGCTAATGCTTTGGGTATAAAAGCTAGGAAACCACCTCCTATTATAAGATTTATAAGATATTTCCCTACACTGTCTTCTAAAACTTTTAGGGTCTTAGATCTAATGTTTAGGTCTTTGAGCCAATTTGAGTTAATTTTTGTGTAGCATGTGAGATATGGATCCTTTTTCATTCTTTTGCATGTGGATATCCAGTTATCTACGCACCATTTATTGAAGAGACTGTTCCATCCCAGGTGAGTCAGCTTGACTGCCTTATCAAAGATCAATTGTCCATAGATGAGAAGGTCTCTATCTGAATACTTTATTCTATTCCACTGGTCAGTATATCTATCTTTATGCCAGTGCCATGCTATTTTGACCACTGTAGCTTCATAATATGCCTTAAAGCCAGGTAGTGTGGGAATTCCGACTTCATTTTTCTTTCTCAAGATATTTTTAGCCATTCGAGGCATCCTGCCTTTCCAAATAAATTTGGTTGTTGTTTTTTTTTCTATTTCTGAAAAGTAAGTTTTGGGGATTTTTATTGGTATTTTATTGGATCTATGAATCAGTTTAAGTAGAATGACAAATTGACTATATTTAGTCTTCCAATCCATGAGCATGGAATGCCCTTCCATTTATTTAAGTCTGTGATTTCTTTTAGCAATTTCTTGTAGTTTTCTTTGTATAGATCTTTTATATCCTTAGTTAAATTTATTCCTAAATATTTTATTCTTTCAGTTGCAATTGTAAATGGATTTTTTTTTAATTTCCCCCTCAGATTGCTCATTACTAGTGTATAGAAATGTTACAGATTTTTGAGTGTTGATCTTGTAACCTGCCACTTTGCTGTACTCATTTATTAGCTCTAGTAGTTTTGTTGTAGATTTTTTTGGGGTTTTCAACATATAGTATCATATCATCTGCAAACAGTGAGAGTTTACTTCTTCCTTTCCAATTCTGATGCCTGGTATTTCTTTTTCTTGTCTAATTGCTCTGGCTAGAACTTCCAACACAATGCAGAATAACAGTGGTGATAGTGGACATTCCTGTCTTATTTCTGATCTTAGGGAGAAAGTTTTCAGTTTTTCCCACTGAGGATGATGTAAGCTGTGGGCTTTTCATATATTCCCTTTATCATGTTTCGTTTTAAATCTAATTATCTACTACAGTCTATATTTATATAACAGAAATGGGTATCAAAGCTATCTACTTCTCTTATCCATTGTCACTACAACTCTATACCTCTGCCTAGTTTATCATATTAACTTTTGAATTGGCCCCACCCTTAATTGCTCCTATGCTTAAAACCTTTGAAAGACTTTCGTTTAAATTTGGAATAAAAATTAATACTTTAAATTATTTTGCAAGACCCATAATTTGCAGTGTTAACACCATTCTCTTCTCCTTTCATTTTTCACTTTCCTTGACTTCTCTGCTTCAATCATGCATTTGTTTTTATCATATAGCTTATACTTTCCCTTGCCTAATTTCATCTACATTCTCTTTGTTCTAATTGAAACATTCTCCTAATTTCTCTTAATTCCCTTCTGGCAAGTTTCTCATCTTTCTGGTTTCTGATTAAATATCATTTCCATTGGAAAGACTTCTCATGGTTTATATTTTCTTATAAGGGTTCTCATCAGGCTTCATTGTAACTGTATGCTAAATTGTCTGTTTCCTCACATAACATTTTCTGCATTTAACTTTAGTACATCATAGATGCTCGATAAATATTGAAAGAGTGAATGAATTTATTAAGTCCCCAGTGAGAGGACTAATATAAGCAATGATACAAGAAATATAATAACTGAACAAGGGATGGAATTATGAGCACCATAGAGTGAGCATAAAGCAGTAAAATCGCAAAGCTGTGAAAGTGATAATGCCTGCTCTCATTTGTTTTTTAGTATTTATAATAAAAATATTGGGATGAGTTATAAAAAACAACTACAGAGAAAATTGTTTATGACAAATTTGAAAGGGTGGAAATTCCCATATTAATTAAAGACATATATTGTAAGCCCAAGTGCAATGACTATGTTTTCAAAGAAGTATGAATAATAAGCCTATAGTGGAGATAATATAGAATTATGAAAAAATGCTTAATTTTTCACAAAGTAGCAGAGAACAAGGGAAAATACAAAATATAGATAAAAGTAAACTTCAATCACGGTACCTTTTTTTTTTTACTTTTTTCACATGGGCAGGCACCAGAAATCGAACCCGGGTCCTCTGGCATAGCAGACAAGCATTCAAGCATTCTTGCCTGCTAAGCCACCGTGACCCACCCCAATCATGGTAGATTTTAATTCAAGTATATCTATAATTGAATTAAAAATAAATAGTCTAAGTGGTGCAAGGTTAGCACAGTGGTAGAATTCTCATCTGCCATGTGGGCGACCTGGGTTCAATTCCTGGACTATGCACCTCCAAGAAAAATATTTAAAAAACAAAAATAAATAAAAAATAAATGGTCCAAACCACCACATTAAAAAAATATAGAATATCTAATTAGATAAAAAAATAAGACCTGACTTTATGCTACCTACAAAAACTAACTTTGAAATATAAAGGCATGGATAGGTTAAAAGTAGGAGGTTGGGGGAAAAAAAAGTAGGGGGTTGGAAATATATATTATGCGTATGTTGCATATTAATCATCTATTAAAAAGAATACTCTTTCCCCATATCTTTCATAGGAACTTTTATCAAAAATATATTTATTATCTAAGTGCTGGTTTATTTGTGGACTGCCTATTTAGTTTCATCAATTTATATCTTTGCTTATTACAATACCATGCTGTACTAATAATTGTAATTTTTTTGCAAGTATTAAGGTCAGGTAATACATGTCCTCCATTTTTCATTTCTTTTTCAAAATTGTTTTGGAAATTATAGATGGTTTATTTTTCCTTATCAATTTTATGACAAGATTTTCACTTTCAACAAAGCACAAAAAAGCTCACAGAAATTTTGATTGGGATTCCAGCAAATGTATGCCCTATTTGGACAAAATTCATATCTTAAAAGTATAAATACTTCCATTTTTTGAAAGTGTAAATATCTCCATTTTAATTATAGCTTCTTTAATTTCCTTCAGTAATATTTTGTGGTTTTAAATGCACCTCAATTCAATGTTTCAAAAAATTGTCTCTAGATATTTAATATGACTTTGCTGTAAGGATAAATGTTACTGTTTTTTTTAATTTTCTTATTGTTCAATACTGAAATATGGAAAAACAATTGATTTTTTTATATTGGTGATTTTAGCACAGTTACAAAGCACAAATCCAATATAAAAAAAATCATTTGTGTTTCTATATTTCCCTGAAATAATGTATCAGAAGTATTTTGTAGATTCCTTTGGTTTTATATACATGGTCATATTATCTGCAAATCATGAGTATTAATTATAATTTTCTGATCTTTAAACTTTTATATATATATTTTTTTTGTCTTATTGAACTAGTTGATTCCTTCATTTCTGGGTTGAATAGAAGTATTAGGAGCACACAGTGTTGTCCTGTTTCTAATCAAAGTAAGGAAAGCCATCAGGAGTTCACCAGTAAGATGTTAGCAGTAGGCTTTTCTAATTATGTGATGCAGGGCTAGTGAAAAAATCCTTATTTGCTGAGAGCTTCTATCATCCACTAGTAGTGAATAATACCAAATGGCTTTTCTTCTTCATCTATTGTTAGTTATGAAAATGTTTGTATTTTATTAACGTTGTTACTTGCAGTGGTTCATTTTCAAATATTAAAGCAGCTTTTAAGCATACTTAGTCAGGAGATGTTATCCTTTTTATTTGTAGATGGATTTGGTTTGCTATTATTAGATTAAGGATTTTTGCATCTGATTAAGAGAGATATTTGCATGTAATTTCCTTTTTTATTCCTTTCTTTTAGTGTTATTGTTCTCTAATTTTAATAACAATGGAATGTTGGCCTTGACAGTAAATTCAAGATTATTGTCCCTGGACAATGTTGAGTAAACACATTCCATTTCTATTCCTAATGCTTTTATTGTAATGCTCAAAATATATAAATCAAATTCCAGACCTCTGAAAGGTAGAAAAAATTGGAAATGGGCTGGAGAGCTTGGAACTTAAATAATGACCTGCTGCTGTGGTCTGTGGTTGTTATTTGTTTCATTGGTGGGTTGGTAGGTTGGTTGGTTTTTGCCTCTTCTATGTCCTGGCCTGGGAGTTAGAGAAGTTGGCAATGTGGAAATCCCCCAACAAATAGTTTTCTGGAAATCAGTAGTCTTTACTCATAGGACTGGAAAATAGGCAGCCCAGCTAAACAGAGGACATTTAACCATACATATTGGTTTACAGGCAGACAACATGAAAAAATGTGTCCCTCCCCCTTATCAGAGGATTCGGAGGGTAAACTCCTGTTTTCCTTCCTTCCCAGAATTCCAGTGGGAGAACCTTGGGACAAAAATGCCCTATCTTCCATTTCTGGCTTACAGTGACCACAAAGGGATCCAAAGAGTCTAAGTCTCTCTTAAACCAAGTCTATGTAGGATCACCCTGAGCCTACAAGATGATCCCACTCTCCGAGAATAAGTCTGTTTACAAAGCTGACTTCAACCTTCGGCTTCCACCCTTAAGGTAATGAGGACACAGTCTGTAAGTAAAAACTGACTGCTGCCCATCAAAAATCATTGACATGACAAAGGGATGAAACTCTTCACCCATATGACAATGAGATATAATTTTAACTACCTAAGATAACTCTATGCTCCTATATAAACTTATGACTAATTTTTCACACTAGTTTGTGGTTAATTTGGATGCAAGTGCAATAAAGGTCAAAGTACGATTTCTTGTTCTCAAAGCTAATGGCAAGCAGTTTCAGTTCAAAAACGCATTGTCCTTTGGTAGAAGCAATACTAATCAGTTGAACAAATATCAGAATTGTACTAAAGAAATGTAGGAACTAAATAAATTTTATATATAAATTTTGTTTACTGATAACTGTGAAGAGAACATATTTTTGTACATTCTAAGATAAATTGAACTCTACATAGTTTTAACAACCATATATTTGGTTATACCTTCTTCTAAATTAAATGCAAGCTAGATTTATAGGCACAGTTGAGCAGTAAAATTTTATTCTGTTATATGATGGTTGATATGAATGATTTTGATATAAATTAAGGATGATCTATTATACTAAATTCAATCTTCCTAAAAGAATCTTAAATGTGTATGTCTAGTGTTAACTTACATAATGATGGCATTTCATTAGGTCTAGCTAGTCTATAAAATGAACCTCAAATATTTTGCTTCTTTGATCCATCACTGTTGAAATGAATTTTAGTAACAGTTTCAGGTTAACATGTGTTTTATTGTTTGTAAATATATTTTAGAAGTTGAAAGCATTTTAACTGGTGTGCAAAAAAGTGGCAAATGGGGTTTTATTGCTACCAAGAATACCTGAATTTATTGATAACACTTTCTTTCTTCCTTTTATTTCCTATTTGGTGATTTATTTTAATTCATAGTAAAACAAATAGAACTTCAACATTTTGCTAATGTAAGGTCATGAGGTATTAGAAATCCCAATTTCCTCTTCATGCACTCGTTTTTCACTAACACCCGGTTCCTTTTAAATCATTCTTGAGAGCAAAATAATTTGGATAACATCAGATTTTAAAGATAAGACAAAAAGACAATTTTCTATCTATCTTGTTCCCAGTATGATAAACAAAATTTAGTAGGCCCAACATGGAGGTGCTTGTGCTAAACCTCATGTCAGCAAAACTAAAATCTAAGTGAATTTCTCTCCCCTGTAAATGCCTGGCTCATTCATAAAACAGAATTTAAACCAGCCAGTCAGTTATCCCTAACTTCCTATACTTATGCTAAGTAATCGCCTGCACTAGCCAGATTAGGAAATAGAGTCCGCATTAACCCATGAAGTTTTGCTCTCAATGTCATCCCTCCTTCTACCTATAAAAGCTTTTTGCGCTCTTAAGTAGGCAATATTCTTCTCTACCTCCTGGTGATTGGAATCTCTCCAATTTATGATTCGATTCAATAAAATTCACTGAGATCTCACCAAATTTTGCTAAAATTTTAAGTTATATAGGTAACCACAAAAGGATCCAAAGGAAATTGCGGGTAATTCTGTGAATAACCTGAATGACAGGCATAGCATCAGCTAGAATTCCTTCTGTTCACTGTCATACTCATTTTCTGGTCAGAGGTCTTAGTGAGTCCCACTTGGATCCAAGCTCTAGTCTTTTTGTGTTTGATCTCTCCACTTTCATGGAGTTCCTTGTCAGGTTTAAAGGGGCGATCGTTCTTGGCAGGAAGTTCCCTTATAAGGGATCTGAGTCTTTACCCTATGGTTTTGTTCACAGCATATCTACTGCAGAGTCCACAGCTCCCCATCACATGCTTCAAATTCTAAAGCACTCCACTGGCAGACCCCAGCATCCTTTATGTTTAGAATTATGGGGTACAGAGTTGTACCTATTTAACTAATAGCAAAACATCACTAAGAAAATCTTGGACTTACAACAGTCTTTATGGGAAACTCTCCTGCTGAATGAAATCATTTATCTTAGTAGTAAACTTGAAAAGGTGGGCTATGGAACTAGACTAAATGGGATGCCTATTTTAATTGACACTCAGACTCGGCAGAAACAAATCCAAAACTCTAACATAGCTTATACAGTCTAGTGAGTTTTATATTTCTATGTTTTCTATATTTTTGTGCTTTTATGTCTGACTCATGACTGATAATTTTGTAATTAAAGCTATAAGCTTTAATATGTTTATTATTAAAATAATTTTAATATGTTTTAATATGTCTATTATACGTTAATGTGTAACATTTTCATACTCTGGGTGTTATTACCAAGTTAACCTATAAAACTCTTTAAAAGAGCACTGCTCAAATTGACTTAGAGATAAATAATTGCTTATATAATAATTAATATTCTTAAAGTCTTACAAATTAAGGAAACCAAACTTTTAATATTTCTAATGAAAAAATAATCTTCATAGAACTACAACCAAATGTTATAAAATATTCAAGTTTACATAACTCAGATAAACCTTTGACAAGCAAGACTAGTTGAATATTGTTAGTTAAATTAAAACAGCTATACCTTCTGAATTATCAGTGTTAAATACAATATGATCATAATTTTAGCCTACTTGGGTATGTTCTTCCTAAATTGATGTAAGCTAATGAATAAAATAAGCTAGCATTCTGACTACGAAGACTTTAAAATAATGAAAAAAGTAAATTTGTATATAACCAAATTGAGTTATTATTTTACTCAATACTTTACTCAATTGTTTTACTTTATTTTAATAATAGTTATATCTTGTAGGGTGCTTGTTTGAAAACAGTTTCAAAGATCTTTTTAGTAGTTTAGGTAAGTAAGTATGTAAAGAATGTATGATACGCTTCATTAAGGGTAATGAAAGTAGTTTTGTCCTGAAGCAAAATTACTATCTCAGAATGAGAAGTAGGAATTTGTAAAAAATAAAAACAAAAAGAAACCTGAATGAATATAGAAAGCTGTAAAACATTTATGGAAAAGTAATTTATTTTTGTCCTAGTCAAGATTGACTACAATTTGATAGGCTAGTAAAATTTTTAAAAATTTTCTTAGACAATATCCTCATGCAAAACTAAAATTTGGTTCTGTTTCTGTTAAGATGAAACGGATTTTCTCAGATCATTGGTCTGCTCTTAGTAAGAGATTGAAAAATATTTTTCTTTACTATGTACATAATTTGCTAAAACAAAGATTCTGTCTTATTGGATGAAATTTAAATTGACCTTATCACCATTTATTGTTTTAGAAAACAAGACTCTACTTTTAAAAGAAACTGCCATTTTAAAAAATCACATTATTTCCTATTCACTCTTTTCTTGTCCTTTAGCTAAATAGGTAATCAAATATTGTTTTAAAGTGACACATTTTCCTACTTAACTAAATGTTCAAATCTGAAAAGTTTTTGACATTTTGTTTTCCTCAAATCAAACCATAAATGGCATCTTAATGATCTCAAACTATCTTTGAGATTTCCATAGGACCCTGGAAAAAACTGCCAAGGATTTGCTCTTTGCCTTGTTTAAAAGTGAGATGCTAGAAGTAGAGGACTATTTAACATGTTATGAGTTGAATGGGAAGTGTTGTCAAATTAAATAGGAGTTCCTAACCTTATATTGGTTCAATTTGTTTAGGTAAAATGCTATTAATATAAATATTTCAGAAATCACATACAGTTCCTAGATATTTGTCAATGTCTTCATTGTCCATAAGATGTTCTAGTACTAGTCTGTCTGAGATTAGACAATATTAATATTATTGCTCATAATTTCAGTTATTCTTTAACAATGTTACATGTGACAGAAAAAAATGTGTTCTCATTTGCATTATTTTTGTAATGAACTTTCATCGAAACTTTCACTTTTATAATAGAATAATGTCAACTGTGACCATTTTAAGTCTTTTGTCATCTACAGAGAATTTTTATTCTGATGCTTCCCTGTAAACACTTATAATCATCCATAGGCCAGGCGCTTTATCTGTAATCAAAAGAACTGTCTCAGAAACTCATGGAAATGACTACGCCAGGTACTCTGGAACACAGACTTCTATTGACATTGCTGAAATAACTTTGAGATCATACCATTGGACTGAATCAAGATTCCAAAATTCTAGTGAAGAAGCTAACACAAGATTGAGTAGTACAAGTACTAATTACCTAAAAGATTGAATGAATTTTCTTTGGATTATTACTAATATTTTAATATTCTATTTTCTAATTACATGGTATCCTTTATTCTTTACAGTTAAGCTATCCATAATTCATAAAATATTCATCTTTTTCTCCCTGTCTGGACCCTCCAGAATTTAGGAACTCTTATTAAATAGTCCTACTATTAAGGCAAAATAGCTATTTTTATAGGTTTGATCAGAACTCATCTTCCTTATTAACAGGACATGTTTAGAAATAATACTTATATAACCAAAGCTTTAACTGGAAAGTCATATTTAAGAATGATGCTAATTTAATTAGGATGATGGACACTTTTAAGATACTAAGACTGACATCATGGAACCAATACTTACATAATCCTCTTGAAAAAAAAAAGATCTGATACCTGACTCCAGGGTTCCCAGCTTTATGAGTAAATAAAATTATTTTGGGAACTGCAGGTGGAAGTTGGTATTCAGTTTTTGGCTTGGTTTCCTAGCTTCAAGAAGCTTTTAATAGTCCAACTGGTGATTCCTTATGCAAACTACCAGAAAAAGAAACAACAAAAAATATATGTGGCATTTCCTTCTTGCTGCACTTACTTGAATAATTAATAAATTTGCACATCTAAAAAAACTGGCATTATTTGATTATAAAAAAGAATATTTTAATGTTATCTTTGGACAAAAGCAAGGTAACTATAGAGAAATTTCTTCTCAATGGGAAATTATAGGATATACTGCTATGGGTTATCAAATTCTATTCCTAGTCATTATCTAAATTATTCTTCATTTCCACTGCAAACTGCAGAAAACTGTATGGTTTTGTTACCTATCTGTTACTTGGAATAGATCCTGTAATCATACATATATTGCATATCCTAAATGACAGAAAGCTAACTTGGTGTCTTTTGTATGCAAGGTCTCAAACTGACAAAAAAGGGTTAATATACTCAATCCCATGACCTACCATAATACAGGGTTCCGCTCTTTAATGCACATTATCATACTTTCCGTAGGAACACATGATCTGGAATGAGCTATTATAAAAATATCTAAGCTTATGAAATAGAGCTTTAATACCATCCCCGATATTCTTCAGACTCTTTAGGCTGAAGCTAATAGCTTAACATCTTTTCTTGCAAAAAAGACGGTCTCTAAATTTCTGTGTGAGAGCAAAGGAAGAGCTGTTTATTTTGTCCAAAATTTAAATTTTCTGTAGCACATTGTAACAGTTTGTTAAAGGTGCCAGAATGCAAGATTCCAAAAATGTATTGGCTTTTTTCAAAGGGGATTTATTAATTTACAAGTTTATAGTTCTAAGGCCTTGAAAATGTCTGAATTAAGGCATCCAGATAAAGACAGCTTGATCAGAAGAAAGACTGATGCTGTCTGGGATTTCCTTGTCAGATGGGAAGGCACATTGGATGTCTCCTGTTCTCTTTTGGCTTCTCAGCTCCAGTTTCATTCTAAGCATTTGTGGTTCCCCACTTATTTTCTATGGGGCAGACTCCAGGTTTCATCTCTTAGCTTAGCATCTCTCTGCTCTATGCTTTGGCTCTGAGCTCTCTCTCTCTCTCTCCATGAACACTTTTAAGTACTCCAGTAAACTAATTAAGACTCATGTTGAATTGGCAGGGTCACATCCCCATGAAAATTATATAATCAGAAGCTCCAACTGACAGTTGGGTGGCTTGCATCTGCATGGAAACAGCCTAATCAAAAGATCTCACCCACAAAAAATCTGCACCCACAAGAATGAATTAAAAGAGAATGGCATTTATTGGGTGCATAGCAACTTCAAACCAGCACACACACACTATTTTAACCTGTTTGGTCAGTTTATCTAAGCCACTTAATTACATGGAACCTAGAATGGGGAATGAGATCTTGTTATTCTGTAGAGGTTAATGTAATATCCCAATTACTCAAGGATATTTGGGGCAGAAAATGTAAAGAAAAATGAATTGCAAAATCCCCTTGAGGCACTGGGGAAGAATGCAAAAATATTAATCTTCCCCACCTGAGGAATTGCTGATATTTACTCAAGCATTAGAAACTCACAATTTAATAGGCCAATCCCTCAAACTTGAGGTTTGTCCTTATGAAACCTATGTCTTCAATGGCAAAGCTAAGCCTACTTATAACTATGCCTTAATGTCACCCTCAGAGAACCTCTTTTGTTGCTCAGTTGTAGCCACTCTAAGCCAATTCAGCAGGTGAATTCACTGCCCTCCCTACAATATGGGACATGACTCCCAGTGGCAAAAGTCTCCCTGGCATCATGAGGTATGACTCCCAGGAATGAGCCTGGCCCTGACATCATTGTATTGAGAATGCCTCCTTAACTAAAAGGGGTAAAAGAAATGGAACAAAATAAAGTTTCAGTGGCTAAGACATTTCAAATAGACTCTACAGGTCATTCTGGAGGTTACTGTTATGAAAGCTTCAGCCAGATATTGCAAATAGACACAGCATGTCAAGCCTCAAACAACAGTATTTCTGAAAACCCTAAAGAATACCATGGGTTTTAAGACTCTATAAATATTTTACCTAGTAAGCTTATTTTTTCAGAAATTTAAGACCTCCAAATTTTTCCTATGCCAGGAAAGCTCTGAAACTCAGAGGTACCAATCTCTCCAAGAACATCAACAAGTTTCATATTTCTGCCCCATAAAATCAGCACCTCTTTTCATCACAAAGATGTTAAAATGGTCATTGCCCATATAACCCACAAGACTGAGAAAATGATTAAATGAGAGGGAGGGGGTGTAACAGAGAAATTCAAATTTTAAAGAATGATTATGACTTCAGAGTCATAAATATAGATTTTTTTTCAGTTTATAGTGTATTAGAATAACTAGACGAAAATACTGGAAATTGTTGAGCTGTAATCTAGCAGACCTGATCTTTGATAAAGATTATAAAGCTAGATTGCCAAAACAAAAATTTGTTACTTGTGTTTGCATGGATCTACTTCTGGATGTTTTATTCTATTCTATTCTACTAATCTATGTATCTGTCTCTGACAATATTACAGTGTCTTAGTTAATTTACCTTTACTTTATGTCTTTAAATTGGGTAGAATATAATATTAGTAGTCACTAGAGGGGTGGGGATAAGGGGTACAGAATGTCCTTTTTTTAATTATTTCTGTTTCTGGAGTAATGCAAATGTTCTAAGATTGATCATGGTGAGGAAGCACAGTCATGTGATGATACTGTGAACCACTGATTGTATACTTTGGATGGATTTTATGATGTATGAACATATCTCAATAGCATTACATTTCAAAAAAAAAAAACAAAATAACAAACAGATTATAGATAACCCTGACAGCTCATGAACAGTATTACATTTATGCTAATATGCCTGGCACAATGATTTTTAAAAACATGAATGTTAAGGAAATTAAGGTGATACATGATATCAGTTTAAATATTTCAAGGTATAAACAGTTAGTGTATATCAGAGAAAGTGGAGTGGGACTTAATAGTTCTCTTTGGAATTTATAATAAATTTGAAGCTTCACATTGGACTACTTCATTTAATTTATACTCCCAAACCAAAGTGCATTGTCTTGGGGTGTCACTCATGCTGAATTGATCTCTTTGATTGGCCACTTATTTCCAGGGTTGAGTTAATACGAACAGAATGAGGATCAGAAACTTATCTATAATAGTGGAAAAAATTGCTAAGTCTACTGAAAATGCTATTATTGCCAAGAAAGGAATTGTTTTAGATAATAGAGCTGTGCTTGACTTCTCCTTAGCTAAATAAGGAAAAGTTTATACTGTCATACATACCACCAATTATACTTAGATAACTGCTTCTGGTGAAGTGGAAACACAGTAATATGAAATGATCGAACAAACCACATGGCTCAAGGAAGTAAGTCCTTCCCTGAGATCATTTTTTGATCTCTTTCATTTCAATTAATTTGGTCCTCAGGTACGTAGCTCAAAAACATAGTCAAATGGCATTTTACTACATGCAGTAATCTTGACAATGTTCTTGGCATGACATATACTTTCAAAAGTTTCAAACTGCTGTACCCAGCCACGTTGCCAAATGGTATCCATCCACCTAGAAGAAAGGCATGATGAAAACAAAAATCACCTACCCTTCTAAAATTAATGAACTAGGAAAGTTGTTTAGAGCCAGAAGACTGTCACTAAGAGTAGCACTAATGCCTTACATTTTTATCTCAGCCCTCAGCTTGGCTGACGGCTAAATCAAGGGAGTCTGAGACTGACAAATAAAATTTAGTAAGCACAACATTGAAGTGCTTGTGCTAAGTAAGCTCTATGTAAGTAAAATCAATATCTAAGTAAATTTTTTAGTCCCTGTAAATTCTCAGCTTGCTCAGAAAACAAAATTTAAATCAACTAATCAGCTATCACCAACTCCCTATACATAGGCCAGTTAACTTCCTCATTGTTGGCAACTGCTGCACTAACCATGTTAGGGAAAGTAATCTGCATCAAACAACTAAAATTTCCTCCAAATGTACTCCCCTTTCCCATGTATAAAAGTCTGTTGCTCTCTTTGTTCAGGGGGATTCCTTTCTACATCCTGGTGATTGGAGTGTGGGTCTCTGCTGCTGGCAGATTGGGCAGTCAGTAGTGGCTGTAGCCAAGTCAGCCTTGGTGAGTGGAAGTCCATGTTGCTGAGCCCATGCATAACCTCCATCCCTACCACGATGACCATTTTGTTTAGGAGCCCATTGAGCAATGACAAGAGTTTTTGGGGAAAAGGGCTAACTGGTATCCACAGAACATGTCATCTTATCCACTTGATTATTAAAACTTTCCTCTGCTGAAGTCACCCTCTGGTGTGTATTCACATGGGACACAGATATGTCCATGCTTTTAGCCCACTCAAAAAGGTCTATCCACATACTTCTTCCCAAGGTCTCTTTGTCACCAATTTTCCAATTATGGTCTTTCCAAGTCCCTGACCATCCAGCTAAACTATTAGCAACAGCCCATGAGTCAGTATGCAAATGCATGTCTGGCCAGTTCTCCTTCTAAGCAAAATGAACAAGCAGGTGCACTGCTCGAAGTTCTTCCCACTGGAAGGATTTCCCCTCATCACTGTCCTTCAAGGACACCCCAGAAAGGGATTGCAGTGCTGCAGTTGTCCACTTTCGGGTGGCGCTTGCATATCATGTTGAACCATCTGTAAACCAGGCTTGAGTTTTCTCTTCCCCAGTCAGTTCACTGTAAGGAATTCCACAGGAGGCCATAGCTCTGGTTTGGGAAAGAGGAGGTAATGTGGAAGGAGTGGAGACCATGGGCATTTGGGACACTTCCTCAGATAACTCACTTGTGCCTTCAGGACCTTCTCTTGCCCTATCTTGCATATACCATTTCCGTTTCCAGAGTGCTGCTGGGCACACCCAAATTTATGGCTTGGTGGGTCAGACAACACCCAGCTCATGATAGGCAACTCAGGTCTCATGGTAACTTGGTGGCCCAAGATTAAGTGTTCAGTCTCAACTAAGGCCCAGTAGCAGGCCAAAAGCTGGTTCTCAAAAGAAGAGTAGTTATCTGCAGCAGATGGTAAGGCTTTGCTCTAAAATCCTACGTGTATGCATTGTGATTCTCCTATAGCATCTGCCAAAGGTTCCAGACAGCATCTCTATTTGCCACTGACATTTCTAGCACCATTGGATCTGCTGGATCATACAGCCCAAGTGGCACAGCAGCTTGTACAGCAGTCTGGACCTGTCACAGAACCTCTTCTTGTTCAGGTCCCTACTCAAAATTAGTAGCTTTTCTGGTCACTCAATAAATAGGCCAGAGTAGCACACTCAAATGAGGAATATGTTGTTGCCAAAATCCAAAGAAACCAACTAGGTGCTGTACCTCTTTTTTGGTCATAGGAGGGGCCTGATGCAGCAACTTATCCTTCATCTTAGAAGGGATACCTCAAAATGCCCCATACCACTGGATACCTAGAAACTTCACTGAGGTGAAGGCCCCTGTATTTTTGTTGGATTTGTCTCCCATCCAGTGACACACAAATACCTTATCAGTAAGTCTAGAGTAGTTGTTACTTCTTGCTCACTAGGTCCTATCAATATGACAGCATCAATATAATGGACCAGTGTGATGTCTTGTGGGATGGAGAAATGATCAAGGTCCCTGCAGACAAGATTATGACATAGAACTGTAGGGTTGATATACCCCTGAGGTAGGACAGTGAAAGTATATTGCTGACCCTGACAGCTGAAAGCAAACTGTTTCTGGTTGCCCTTACTAGCAGCTATTGAGAAAAAAAAAACATTTGCCAGATGCATGCCAGGTAACAGGAGATGTATTGATTTGGTGAAGCAATGATACCACATCTGGAACAGCAGCTGCAAGTGGAGTTACCATCTGGTTGAGCTTATGATAAACCACTGTCATCCTCCAAGACCCATCTGTTTTCTGCACAGGCCAAATAGGAGAGTTGAATGGGGATGTGGTAGGAATCACCACGCCTGCATCTTTCAAGTCCTTAAGAGTGCAGTAATCTCTGCCATCCCTCCAGGAATCCGATATTGCTTCTGATTTACTATTTTGCTAGATAGGGATAGTTCTGGTGGCTTCCACTTGGCCTTTCCCACCATAATAGCTCTAACTGCTTGAGTTAGAGAGCCAGGTGGGGATTCTGCCAGTTGCTCAGTATGTCTATTCCAATTATACATTCTCGAACTGGGGAAATAACTACAGAATGGGTCCACTGGACTGACTGTGAGATAGACCTGAGCTATAATCCATGGATCACCTGGCCTCCATAAGCCACCAATCTTGACTGGTGGACCAGAGTGACATTTTGGGTCCCTTGGAATTAATGTCACTTCTGCACCAGTGTCTAATAATCACCAAAGTATCTGATCATTTCCTTTTCCCCAATGCAAGTTACTCTGGTAAAAAGTTGTCAATCTCCTTGGAGAAGGCTTGGAGGAAGATTAATAGTACAGATTTGTGGCAGTGTAACAGGGTTGTCCCCCAAAAGGACCTGGTCTCCCCTTCATCAAGGAGCTCTGGGTCTGTAAACTGTTTCAAGTCTGGAAATTGATTAAGGGGCCGTGACTCTGTGTTTTTGTAATTCAGGTTAGACTTCTGTTCACTTGACCTAGAACTCTTTTGTTTATACAGCTCCAACAAGAACTTAGTAGACTGCCCTTCTGTTGTATTTCTAGGTACCCCATGATTTGCCAGCCAATGCCACAAATCTCTGTGAGTTGTAAAATTTTGACATCTGCTTTGAGTTTGCTGTCTATTAGAATAGCCACACCTACCCTGCCTTTGGCAATTAAATGCTGCCACCTGGCTAATGCCAACTTGGGATGTGGTCATCCCCATTGTGCTTAAGGATTCCAGCTCAGTGATAGCAGTTCCTACAGTAATATCTGACCTACAGATAAGTGCAACTACAGAACTCTTTAGGGATGATCATGCTAGTCTCACAAATTTATTTCTCACTGCTCTGGTTACAGGTGAATCCTCCAGACATTCCTGGGGTGTAAAAGCAGGCTTTGCATGATAAATCCACTCTAACATTCCAATCTGTCTAAGCCTCTGGATCCCTTCATCTACATCATACCAGGGCAGTTCTGGCATTTCAACCACAGGTAATGTCGGCTACCTTTTGATTCTTGTTTCAACCAACCATCTAAACAAACTACTAATACCTTTTCTAATCCCTTGAGCTATAACATTGGATGCAGAATCTCTGCTTAATGGGCCTATATCAATAAATTCAGCCTGATCCAGCCTTATATTCCTCCCACCATTATCCCACACCCTTAAAATACATTACCACACATATTCCCCTGATTTCTGTCTATATAAATTAGAAAACTGACACAGTCCTTTCTGAGTATAACATACCTCCTCATGCGTGATACTTTGCACCTCACCTTTAGGGGCCTGTTGGGACTTCAGTTTAGTTATAGATCTGGAAGAAATGAGGGATGGTGGGGGTGGGTTATTAAAAAAATTAGAAGCATCTTCCAAGCCATTTGCTTCAGGGCATTCATTTGCAGTTTCATCTGGTGAGACAGGATTAATTACTCTAGGGCTAATCCCTTCAGGAGGAGGTTGGGTGGCCAACTCCTCAAGGCAAACTGGAGATGGGGCGGCTATGCCCTCAGGGCAGACTATTGCAGGGTTATCTAGAGAAGACTCAGTATGACCTAGGGTTTCAACCTCACCCCTGACATCATTATCAACTCATATGTCACCGTCCCATTTTTCAGGGTTCCACTCCTTTCCAATCAATTCTCTCACTTTAATGGCAGACACCATGAAACATTGAGATTTCAATTTATGTTGCAAAATTGCTACTCTAACAATAAGATTCTGAGTCTGATTTTCAGAAATCTCAAGTCTATGGCTACAGGAAATAAGATTTTCCTTCAGAATACTCATAGAAACATCTACATCTGTCAGACGGTGCTTAAGCTTCTTGTTTGAAGCCTTAAGTCCATCCCTTTCACTACTTAATGTATCCAGTGTATCTAACAACAACCAGCCAACATCTCTATACCTCTTATTTCTACAAAACTCTATAAAGGTGTCAAAAACATCCCCAGAGCCTGGATTCATACGAGCGGAGCATTAGGAGAATCGAATGATGATATTTTGACTATCTCTTTTGCCATCTCACTCCATGGATTGGGAGAGTCATTCTGATTATGGGAATCAGAGTCCTTATTGCCTTTGAGTATAGTCAGAGTAGAAACTGTTCATAAAAACTTATTTTTAAGATTCTGTTTCTTAACCACCCCACTCTCGGTACCAAGTTTTATTAATTAGAGTTTTTTAGAGAAACAGAATCAACAGGGGACACTCACAAATATAAAATTCATTAAAGTGTCTCATGTAACTGTGGGAATGCAGAGTGAAAAATCTGCTGGGTAGACTGTGAAGCTGACGATTCTGATGGAGGGTCTGGGGAACTCCACAGGAGAGGCTCACCAACTGAAGCAGGAAGAATCTGTCTCTTCTGAATGCTCCTTAAAAGGCTTCCCGTGATTAGATTAAGCATCACTCATTGCAGAAAACACTTCCCTTGGCTGATTGCAAATGGAATCAGCTGTGGATGCAGCTGACGTGATCATGATTTAATTCTATGAAATGTCCTCATTGCAACAGACAGGCCAGCACTTGCCCAACCAGACAAACAGATAACACCAATTGGCCAAGTTGATACATGAACCTGACCATGACACTCATCATTAGACAGTTGACATTTATTTTATGATGGCCTAATATTCATGGTCAACTTGTTAAAAAGGAACAATTAGATAATTCAGTTATGGCAGGAAGTTCCAGACTCAACCACAGTTGAGTCCATGATTGGTCATCACCTGTGTAGGTGATGACCAATTATTAAAAAAAAAAAAAAAGATTATATATCTTCTACCAAAAAAAATGAGTTTTGTATCCCTATAAAGTGTACTAGGTTTCATTTCTAATTCAACTAGCATATACTTTTTGAGATATTATTATTTAGATGTGGTTAGTTAGTGAGAAGAGATTCTTTACAGATAGAAGTTATATCAATCATCTTTAGAAATTAACCAATTAATGGGAAGGTGATCATCTGTCTCAAGATTTACAAGACAATTAACATTTATGCATCTTTTCCTAGCATAACAGCTAATAGTACCAATTTTCATCCTCAGAGGTATTCTATTTTAGGTGACAGACACTGTGATTATCCCCATTTAAAAGATAAGTTTCTAAAATGCAACATGGGAAGAGGTGGGTAAAATGGAGTTGACTACAATTTTAGGATTTTAATTTTTGGTGTGTTAGATTGATCATGCACATAGATATGAAAATCATCTGCAAAGATGGTGAACCTGGAGTGAAGAAACATATAATAACCCGTCTCTATGTCTTTAAAGAATGAGAGGTACTATCAGAGAGAATTGTGGAAGTAGGAAGGATGTCACAGAGGAATTTTTTTCCTTAATTTCATAATGGAATGTGATGTTCATTAAGTAGCAATAATGAGTAAGTAGGACACTGAATAAGCCATCGTTCTGCAGAGAAAAAGAACCAACATAAAATGTAAAAGTTATGTGTAATATGTATTTTAAGTGAATGGTCTTAAACAACTGTGAGGATGGGAAAGTCCAAATTCCAAAGGACTGGTCATAATCTGGGCACTCCAAATGAATGTTTTCTATGAATTCCCCAGGAGAAGCTAGAGTAGAATTGAAAATTCTCCCATCTGACTGCTGGAATCATCACTTCTCTTGTTAAGGCCTTTAACTGATTAAATAACACTTCCCTCACTCTTGAAGACAATCTCCTTAGTTTCTTGTAGATGGAGTTAGCTATAGATGCAATTAACTCACTGATTATTTAAATCTATAAAATAACCGTGTAGTAACTGTGCTGGTTTGAAAGGATGTATGTCCCCTAGAGAAGCCATATTTTAATCTAAATCCCATTTCATAAAAGCAGAATAATCTCTATTCAATACTGTATGTTTGAAACTGTAATCCAGGGAGATGATCAAGTGTGGTTGTTAAGCTGAATTAGGTGACAACATGTCTCCACCCATTTGGGTGGGTCTTGATGAGTTTCTGGTGTCCTATAAAAGAGGACATTCTCCATTTTGGAGAATGGAAGGAGATTCTGAGAGAGCAGAATGACAAAGCTACCAGAACCACCACCAGCCAGCAACCTTTGGAAATGAAGAAGGAAAATGCCTCTCGTGGAGCTTCATGAAACAAGAAGCCAGGAGAAGAAGCTAGCAGATGACACTGTTTGCCATGTGCCCTTCCAGATGAGAGAGGAACCCTGACCGTGTTCACCATGTGACTTTCCAGATAAAAGAGAAACTCTGAATGGGTTCAACATGTGCCCTTCCACTTGAGAGAGAAACCCTGAACCCCATCAACCTTCTTGAACAAAGGTATCTTTCCCTGGATGCCTTAGCGTGGACATTTCTATAGACTTGTTTTAATTGGGGCATTTTCTTGGCCTTAGAAGTGTAAACTAGCAATTTATTAAATTCCCCTTTTTAAAAGCCATTCTGTTTCTGGTATTTTGCATTCTGGCAGCTAGTAAACTATAACAGTAACCATCAAGCCAATACCTGCTTGGCCAACAACCAGACACCATAACCTGACCAAGCTGACACATAAGCTTAATCATCAGAGATGGAATTACCACTTTGCAGTCCTGAGGAATATGAGATATCAGGAGGGAATAAGAGGGAACCATTTTGGAGGGTGTATTAGTAAGGGTTCTCCAGGGAAATAGGAATTGGCTCACATAAATGTGAGAGTTGGCAAATCTGAAATCTGTTGGGCTGGCCACAAAGCTTATAACTCCAGTGAAGGTTTAGAGAAAATCCCCAGGAAAATCTAGCTGGCTGAGTAGAGATAGAAATTATCTCTCTGATTGTTGAAATCATCAAGTTTCCCTTTAAAGTCTTCAACTGATTGGATGACACTTCTTTCATTGCTGGAGACCATCTACTTTTGTTGATGTATATGTAATTAGGATAGATGCAATAACTGACTAATTATTTAAACCCATGAAAGCAACAAAAAGTCTAGTACTGTCCTTACCAAATAATTGGACACCATAACCTAGCCAGGTTGATGCACAAATCTAACCATCAGAGAGGACTTTAGGGAAAAGGGTTTCCTTAGAAGAGTGCTAAATTTCCGTTAAAATGAATTCAGAGAGCAGTAGTTTAAAAAAAATCAGCTGAAGATATTACTGAATTTTCTGGATATGGAGCAGCATTTTCAAAAGCAACAGTTCCAAAGGCCACTTCCAAAGGAAGATTTGGTTATGGAATATAAGATCGGGGAATAACTAGAAATACGATAGGAAAATAAGAACAGAATATTTAGGAAATGTTAATAGAGTAGATAATAGATCTGTGCGAGATGCATTTGATTCTTTTCATCATGCCTCAATAAGTTACACATCATATTTTAGAAGTATGAATATTTTATCATTTTAGAAAAAAACCACTTTGCCACTAAACGATATAGTATCAGATTTATAGACAAGAAGAAACACACAGAGTGATTTAATTCTTTTGATATCTATGAGAGATCATAGACATTATATTCATGATTATTTGTGTAGGTTTTATCACTATTATACTATAATTTGCACAGATGTAAGAAAAAATCAAACAATAATATAATCAAGAAATGATTTAGTATGCAGTAAACAATGTTGCCTAAGGTAACAAACCACATATATATATATATATATATATATATATATACATGAAAAAATGATAACAGGAATAGAGATGGTTCTATAATTCCCCCTGATGTAAGTACTAACAGAAATCTTAAGGAGTCAAAAGGAAGCAGAATAGACTTAAAAAAAAATTATCTACCTGACTATATAAACATACATACTAAGAATATCTGAGCAAATTCAGAGTTGTTTCTACCAAGTTTTCCGGTCATATATGTGAATTTATTAAACCATAGAGTAACATATATTCATATTTTGACCTTTCCTACTAGCTGACACTATTCTAGGCAGGAAATATGGAATGGAATAGATGGTCTTAATCTTCTGATTCCTTTGGATTCAACCATTCAAGGCACCTGGCCTCTCAGATCTATCTCCCGTCACTTGTCACTGGTTTTGAATGAAATGTTAATTTTTCTTCTAATGACTTAGCTACAGTTCTATGAGCATAATACAGCATTAATTGTTTCATCCTGCTTTCCATCTTGACATCGTAATATGACATGAGAGAATTGTATGGCAAAACTATTTATAATTCTTCTCATCCAGGCATAGCTCCATAGTAACAGTGAATATTTTCCAAATGAAAGGTGGTTTCTTGAGAAAGAATGAGTTTAATATCATTGTCAAGGTCTTGGAGAGCCTGATGCAATTCTTTGGAGACATGTTGGGTACAGCTAAAACTGGAGAAAAGATCTGATAAAAATATGCTGGCAAAATCAATGAGATGATAATTGGTGATAGAATGGCGATAACTTCCTTAAGATGCTCAACAACATATAGATTTGTACTTCCATGTTAGATGAAGAGGGACATAAAGTCCAGAAATAGGAAGATGATGTGAGGTATACTTTCTAACTTCATCATTGATTGCAAGTTGGGTGAGAATGTCAAGCTCCTGTGGTCTCTGGCATAACTGCTGGCTGGCTGGACCTAAACAGAGGTCCTGAAAGCAGTAAGAAATATATTGATGATTTGTCCCCAGCAAAGTAAATTTATAGAATTGATATGCATTTTTTTTTTAGTTGGAAGCTATTGCTAGGGAACAAGAGAACTAATGGATGATGTGAAAAAGCCACTTCCATGAGTTGCATCAGCAAAATAGGTGGTGGAGACACTGCTATTTGTTATGCCAAGTGGAATAGGGGGAAAAAAAATCATACAGATATTAGAGGTAGTGCCAGTCTAGAGATTCTAGCAGATAAATTTTTATTTTCTTAACCTTTGGTTCCTAATTCAAACCAATGCTTTCTGCAATTCCACCTGAATTTAATGAACTTACCCACATTAAGACTTAGCTAGTGGCCAATAAAAGGACCATTAGGATCACGTAAAAAGCATGCAGCCTCTCAGTACATCTTTATTGCACATTGGATTTGCCTATAGTTTTCAAGATCTCATTTGAATTTCTTAGTGTGCGTAAACTACTGTGCTCTTTAGAGCACATGTATTTATATTTTTCTTCATTAAAAAAGCGAGTCATATTAGCAGAATTCTCTTTTTGAATTAATTAGCTTATTTTGACTAGATTCACTATATAGCATGGAAACAAGAAAAATTCCAGTGGTGGGTAGGGAGAGAGGCAAAGTTTACAACTGGTTTTATAACTAGTAACATTTTACATTTAATAATAATTTAAAATTATTTTGAAGGAACTTATTCATGCTCCTCATATGTGTTTTACTTACAAAATGTTTAAAGTAATAGGTACTCAAGAGACTTTGAACCATAAACAGCACATTTAAGTTGTGGTGTCTTTCTCCATTATCTGACTACAGATGGCTGGCATTTTGCCTGAGTAAATATTGTCAATGAGTTTTCATTTTCTTCTTTTAGTAATGAACTTATTAATTCTGTCATATTGCCTTTCAGATTTTAATATTCAGTCATAATACTGTCATTATCACTAGTAACTTTATTTTATTCATTAATAAAAGAAACCTGTTGGTTCAAATCAACACCAGTGGGGACATTATTTGCATAGTCAGAGTGAAGGACTGATTAGATTAATCAAAATTCTGTGATTAGGAGACTACTGCTCATGTGTCAGTCTCTGATAATTATTCAAAAAACATTGTATTATATATTATAATTGAAAATACTGTTGCCCATGCTTTCTTAGTTGCTTTGCTTTCTATAAATACATGAATATGATCATGCTTTAGAGTTTACGAAAATATTCTGGATCATTTGTGATTGCAACCAAATGATTTGTGTTTAAGTAAAGTATCTGCTATAAGTCTCGATCATCTATTTTTATAATAAAGAGAAACTCAGTATTTATCAGGAGAAGGAATTCAGAAAAAAATCCTACAGATTTATTTTTTTTTCTTTTTAAAGGCAGCCCTAGTAATCTATTTATCTACATTTATATGAAAGGAAAAGCTCTTTAAATAAAATAATATAATTGTCTTTGTCACAGAACTTAGAAAGAATAATTACATTGAGTAGACATTAATATCATTTATGATTAATCACTTGGCCTATTTACAAGTTCTAATATATAGAAATAAGTGCTCAGTGTGTAACAATGTTTTTTAAAAAGCAGTTTTGAATGTGTCAGTGTTCTACACATTCTCTTCCTCTAATGCCTCTTAATTCCATGAGTAGACGCTGTCTATTGGAATCTTATTTAACCTGACATCATGAAATAGTGAACAGGCGCATTTGTAGCAGTCGTAGATACCATCTGCTTTTCTATTTTTAACAATAATGAAGTATCTCAACTACTATTGTGATGTTCAATTTTTGTGACAACCTAGCTAGGTTATAGTGACCAGTTGTTCGACCAAACACTGACTTTGTAGTGGCCACAGAAGTACTTCATAGATGGGATTAACACCTACAATCAGTTGACTTTAACTAAAGGAGATTACCCTATAAAGTGGGTATGCATTATCCAATCATTTGGAGATCTTAAAAATGAGAATTGAAGGTTGAGAGATTCTGCTTTAAAACTACAACCTTCACTCCTTCTGAGTAGAAAGGCTAAATGATTTGTACTCAGGAACAACATAACTCTGATTGGTATTTCCAGCCTCTAACCTGTCCTATGGCCTGTCCTATGAACTTGCCAGCCCCAACCCACATGAGCCAATTATTTAATATAATATAATATAATATAATATAATATAATATAATATAATATAATATAATATAATATAATACAATGTAATATAATATAATATAATAATATAATGTAGGACACAATATGATATGATATGATATATACGATGATATGATATAATTTAGTACACACACACACATATATGCACCACACACCCTGTTGGTTTTGTTTTTCTAATTGATACAGCTAAAGTCATCTTGTCCCCAACCACTAGAGTGTCTGTCTCCCACACTGCATGCGCTTTGTAAGAACTTCACTCCAGCATTTATTTCACTCACTATTCTATATCACCAATGGCCAATTTTCAATGAAAACTCCATATAAGCATGTAGACATGCTCCAGGATTTTTCAAACAAAACAGAAAAGCACCCCAAAATTGCTACCTACCACATTTCATTTCTCTTTTCTTCATTAACAGAAAAAAAAAAAGCTTTGTTTAATTATTTTTCCACTTCCTTACTTCACTCACTTTCTCTTCTGAATCTCTCTTAATTAAATTTCTACCACTATAACTATGAAAACCGCTTTTGCTTGACCTCTGTATTATCAAAAGTCATCTTTTGGGTTCATCTTAACCTCTCAGCAACATTTGGTCTCTTTCTATTGTTATATTTTGTGATAACTCCTGATTGAACTACCTTATTTAAGCACTTAAATCATTGCACACCCTGGGGGTCCAATGTTTATATCAGAACTATGTAAATGCCAGTTTGTATTAATAGGTCATTTAGAGACTGCAATCAAATGTAAACAATTTTCTAAGCATTATATGTATATATACAGTTTATTTTACAGGATAGTTATAGAGAGAACTAATGAAGCAAAATTTCTTCCAAATAAAAGACCATGAAAACAGTCCTCTAACGGTAATGGCATATAGTTGATGGATCAATATCACAACTTCTTCACTCTTCAGGTGAAAAAGATTTCATATGAATGCTACACAGTGTCCCAGAATTTCCAACTGCAAAGCTGTAATCTTAATTATGCACTTTTATTACCTTTTTTCCAACAACTGCTCACTTCTTGTGATGATATGAATATTCTCCTTGTTTTGTTTTGTATTTGTACATAAAGCAAATATCTTATTTTCTTCTTATCATATGATACAAGTTGTATTGGTCATGTTATAGTATTTAAGTTATAGAATATCAAGTTTAAGAGTGTATGTTACCTAAAAGTACATGCATCCTATTTGGGAGATATTTAGTGCATCTCTAATTGTACACAGGACAATTGAGTATTGTTAGATAAAATATATGTTTGTTATTATGTTCCATCTAGACATCAAGAATATTTCAAGGTCATGTACCAAGCTGCCAAATTGACACAATTGATAGCTGTGATAGTTAGTTTCTGGTGTCTTGGCCAAGTGAAGGTGCCTAGTTATGAGTACAGGCAAGCACTGGCCTGACAATTACTGCAAAGATATTTTGTGATTAGTTGATAAACCAGAAGACCAGTTCAGTAAATCATGAGTAAGGTGATTTCAACTGTGGCTGATTACATATCAAATGAGGGAGCATCTCCTGTAAGCAAGATAATTCTATCAATTGAACTTGATCCAAACGGTTGAAAATTTTTGAAGAAAAAGAGAATTTTCACTGTTTCTTCAGCCAGCAAGCCTCTCCTATGAACTTCACTGAGACCTTTCATCACAGTTGCCTTCTTCACAGCCTCCCCTACATATTTGGAACTATTGCATTCCCATTGTTGCATGAGACACTTTTATAATATCATATTTACAGATATATACTATTGGTTCTGTTTCTCTAGAGAGCCCTAACTAATGTATTTCTCCATTCCCTCAGCATTACTTCCTGCAATTACTCCCTGAAAAAAGTACTTTGAATCAAATTCTTCAAATCTGTAGAAAACCACAAGAGAACATTGTTTTCTGTCTAAAACAAGAAAAATCAGAATGTAAGTTTGTCAGGTAGCTAGGGTGGCAAAGCTACTAGGTGAAATGTATTATAAAGGTGATAAGGCTCTCTGAGGAGAGAAAAGACAGAGCATGGTAGAAAGAGGCAGTCACCCTTACAAATGTGAAAGAAAAACAGCATTTGCAATTAAATATATTCTTAAGTATCTAATGTTGTCTAGTGGCATGGATTGGAGTCCCTGCTAGCTCCAGACATAAATGGAGACTTTCACTTGCCAGGTGTTTTCATTCTCTGGGCGCTCATGAGATATGAAGAAAGGTAGGAAGGCTGAGAGAACATTCCCAGTTAGATAAAGACACAAATCCCTGCTCATTTTGGGGACATTTCTCTTATAGAAAAGCAAAAGCCATAAGTAACTAGGTTAGTGGAGGAAACTGCTCTAGAAACAGGAACTTAGTGTAAACCAACTGCCTATTGGAATGGGGTAGACAGTATAGCTATCTACCCCTAAAGAAAGAGTAGGAAATACCCCTGCTCTTGGAATAAGCATTCTACTACATGAAAAACATGTCATTGGGAAAAGGGAAGGAAATCTTTTGTCTCTGACCCCTGAGAAAGGTATACTATTGCTGAGGGACGGATGGAATAAAAAGATGAACATCTCTGGTGGAAGCCAAGACAATTCCTTGAGTCTAGAATGCTGGAATGATTCAAAGCAGTGGTCTATATGATTTTATGATGGGAAAGGGTAAAACTTTCTTGTACATAATATCCTCTCGTACACAAGGCATACTTAGGCTGTTATCGCAAGAACATTGAAAAATACCCACCCGTAAGGCTAATGTACTGAGGCTAGAACATGTGAAGAGAGAACTACCTCTACCTCCACCTTGACCTCTCCAAAACAATGAAAACAAAAGGAGTTTATTACTCATTGTGTAAGGGGCAAACTGTATACATATAGAGAGAGGTCTGTGACACAGGTGTGCTCAGGGATTGATGAGAGTTGAAATTGGACCATTAACACCGAGACATCTGTTTAGCTAATCATGCTTCATAATCAGTATGTGGTACCAGTTACCCAAGGCTGAAGGGATTTGAAAGCTCAATTACACTGATGATGAATATAGTAAAAGAAAAATCCAAATTCAGCTCAATTACTAATAAAATGCACTAAACCCTTCACAATCAGAGTTTAAGGAAGAAGAGGCATGCCCATTTAGAATTTAAGTATCACCTCATTCTCTACTGTTACTTTATACACCACTCTATATAAAAAAAAATTAAATGATGTACTATACCAAATGTTGGAAAAAAAATCATACATTTTCAAGAGATAAAACAGTCAATAGAGTTACAGCTAGAGATAATTTAGTTGCTGGGGCAAGCATATAGGAACTTTAAAATAATTTTGATAAATAAGTGAAATTATTTGTTGCAAAATGTCAGCAACACACATGAAAAGGTATTGAATTACAGCAGAGTTGGGATTTACAAAAATGAGTCAAGTGAAATGCTTAATATATAAAGTCAAAACAAAGTAAAATACCACATCAGAAATGAATAATCCCTTGATATATTGTAATCAGTCAGGACAATCAGAGGAAATCATTGCAAAACTAGAAGATAGCTAAATAGATATTATACAAATTGAAGGAGCAATTAAGGTTATAAAAAGAAAAATTAATGAAAGAATCTTATTGTTTTGAGAAAATATCTAAAGCCCAAACATAGATATAAATGGGGTGCATAAGAAAAAAGGGAAATACAATTTGAAAGTATAGTAGCTGATAATTTTCTAACATTAATGGAAGATCACAAACCACAGATCTGGAAAGCTCAACTACCCCCCAAAAGAATAAATAAAAATAAGACATATCTAGATACATCACAATAAGGGTAAAACTAAGCTTTAGATGAAAACCAGAAACATTATATGCAGAAGAACTTTTTACAGCAGATTTCTCATTTGAAATCATACATTAAAGAAAAAAGAAAAAACAAACTTTAAACCTAGAATTCTATAGACAGAGAAAATATCTTTCAAAACTGAAGATCATATAGATATTTTCAGAGAAAGAAGAGTTGGAAGTAGATATTTACAGTGTACCTGCACTGAAAGAACTATTAAAGAAACTTTTAAATGCAGAAATACTATGATGCTCAATGTAAAAAAGAAATAAGGATTTCCACAAAAGAATGGAAAAAATCAGAGTGTAAAAATGAGGATTATGTGTGTGCATATGGTCTGAAGGCTTTAAGGACCCCAGAAAAAATTATGTCCTTAGTGCTAATCCATTTTTGTGAGTATAAACTTATTGTGGGTGGGACTTTTGATTAGATTATTTCAGTTGAGTCATGCCTCAGGTGGGTCTTAATCCTTTTACTGAAATATTTTATGAGTATCAAATTGAGAGAAAAAGAGAGACATACAAAAGCTGAAAAAGAAAGCCACAGAAACATAGAAGAAGCCACTGAACCCAGAAGTTGGAAGCAGCAAAACCCAGGATAGAAAGTAGAAACCATGAGACACAACCATGTGCATTGCCATATAACAGAGAGCCCCAGGATGGCTGGTGGCTGGTCTTCAGGGAAAAAGCATTGCCTGTTGATGCCTTGATTTGGATATTTTCATGGCCTCATAACAGCAAGCTTGTAAGTTAATATATCCCCATGGTGAAAACCATCCCACTTTATGGAAGTGCATATCAGTAGCTGTAGCTAACCAATGTAATATATATGGAAGGAGTTGCTGGGTTGTGCATCATGAGAACCCAAGCTAAAGTTCAAAACTTTTAGTAAATGACTGCTGTATTACTTACACAGAACAAAGGGCCCAAAGGGGTATTAGATGAATTCCCACCATGACCAGTTTCCTGGGGGGGTCAACCACTCAATCAGGGTTGGTGGATGTCAGCTCCATATGCCTGCTGTACTGGGAGAGGAGAAACAAATCTGTACTGCCCAGGATTGGGGTATTTTTTAACCCTAGGGGAGGAGAAATTCTACCCTGAGCTGTAAAGCAGAAATATATTGAAACATCTGCACATAACAGAAAAGAAGGGGTAGTAGGCAAGGGCTTGGAGAGGTCTGTGAGCATGCCCATGATTTCACGAGCAATATGAATTGAATTTGCTCTCAGTTTTAATCTCTTTAAAGCATAATTGCCTGTTTAAAAATATAGTAAAATTGCCTTGTGGAAGTTTACACTTGGTGAAAATAAAGTACATGACAGCAAGGTAGCACGAGTTAATGCAAGGAGAAAATGGAGGTATACTGTTTTAAAGTTCTGTATCAGAGTATATGAGTAAAGTATTATATTATTAGGGCGTTGTGATTAGTTAAGTTGTTCTAGTTTGAAAATGTTGTGTACTGCAGAATAAGCCATGTTCATTAATCCTCATTCAATATTACTGGGTGGGATCCTTTTGATTAAATTGTTTTCATGGAGATGTGTCTCCACCCATTAAAGGTGATGTGGCTTACTGGAGCCATTTAAGAGAGAACCATTTTGGAAAAAGACAGAGCCTGCACAGCTAGAGACCTTTGGATGCAGAGAGAAAATGTCCCTGGGGAAACAGTAGGAAGAAACGGTGAGAGAAAGTCAGCAAATGTCACCATGGGCCTTCCCAGCTGACAGAAGTGTTCTGGATCCATCAGCCTTTCTTGAATCAAAGTATCTACCCTTTGATGCCTTAGTTTGGACATTTTTATAGCCTTAGAACTGTAAACTTGCAACTTAATAAATTTCTTTATAAAGCCATTCCATTTCTGATGTATTGTATTCTGGCAGCTTTAGCAAACCAAAACAGATAGATATTGTAAAACCTAGTGTAGCCACTAAGAAAAGTAAAAAAGATGATTAAGAAATAATCCAATGCTAAAAATAAAAATGAAATCATAAACAAAAGAAGAAAAGAAAAGAGGAAAAATGGAAAACAGTCCTAAGAAAGCAAAGAACAAGTTACACATTTAAACTGTTGTTACACTCTTTAACAACAGAGACTGAAAGATTGATTAAAAGAGCAAGAACCAGGTTATCAGAGGCAAGGATGGAGTAAAGAATGGGGAAAATTGCTTAATTGATACAGAGTTTCTGTTGGGGTGATGGAAGAGTTTTCCTACAGGATAGTAGTGAAAGTAGCTCAACATTGTGAATGCAATTAACACCACTAAACTGTATATTTGGAACTGGTTAAAATGAGAAACTTTAGTTGGTGTATCTGCTGTCTGAATAAAAATGTTGAAGAAACCATAGAATTGTGCAACACAAACAGTAAACCCTAATGTGAAATATGGACTACAGTTAATAGTGTAATTATAATAACATTGTTTCATCAACTGTAACAAAAATACATTACTAATACAAAGTGTTAATAATAAGGAAAATTGCATGTGTGTGGGGGGCGTTATACGGAATCTCAGTACTTTTATGAAAAAATAAGTAAATAAAATTTAAAAAGTAAGACCCAACAATATTCTGTCTACATGAAACTCATTTTAAGTATAAAGCCATACACAGAAATAAAATGATGAGGCTACAAAGACTAATCTAAAAAAAAAAAATGAGTGGCTCTATTAAGATCAGTTCAAGAATGATGAGGGTTAAAGAAGTATATAATAAATGATCATATGTCAATTTACCAAGAGGTCATGATCATCAAAAGTGTACATGTATTTAATAAATGCTTGAAATAAAATGAATCATAGTAACTCACTAGTTTTTGCTAAAGATTTATATATTCATCTCAGTAACTGATTTAAAAAAAAGTATACAGAAAACTAGTAGTCATAAAAGACTTAAAACCATTAGCCAATCTGAAATAATTGGCAATAACCATACACACCACTCAAAAGAGCAGAATGCATGCCCTTTCCAAGTAGAGATGGAACATTGATTGAAGTATACCATATTTTGAAGCATAAAATAAGTGTCACAATTTTAAATGTATTTAATTCAGTTTTGTAGAAGATAGATCAAAGTAGTGTTTTGGGAACATGTTTACTTTTAAATGTTTACAATAGAAAAGAAAGCCTTTTCTTTTCACATCAATTATCTAGGCTTCTACTTGAGAGAAAAAGAACGAAATAATCCTAAATGCAAACAAGAAGAGAGAAATAGTAAAGATAAGTACAGAAATCAAGTAACATAGAAAAATGAAAAACAAAAAATGAATCAAAATCTGGTTCTTATAATAGATGAATGATATTGATAAAATTCTGGTCTTTGAATCAAGAAAAACAAAGACAGACAGAAGGCTCAAATTTCCAATATCTAAAAAAGAAAAAGAAAAGAAAGAAATCATTATAGGTCTTACAGTCATTGAAAGGAATATAGCAATAAATCTGAAAACAGCTAAAATAGATTTTTTGAAAGATCCAAACTAAGCTCACTCAAGAAGAAATAGATGGCTCTATAGACCCATTTTGTTTAAATAATTCAATTTAGAGTTTAAAACTTTCAAACACAAACACACCCTTGGTCCAGATAGTTTCTCTGGTAAATTTTACACAAAATTGAAGTTAGAGATATTGTCAGTTCTACCAAAACTCTTACAGAAAATAGAAGGGAATGGTTTGCTTCCCAACATATTTTAGGAAGCCAACGTTACCCTGACACTAAAACTGGAAAAGAATATATAAAGAAAGAAAACTACAGTTCAGTATTCCTAATGAATATAAATGAAAAGCGTTAATAAAAAGCCAATACATTATAAAAGTGATGATATAGGATGATCAGTTGGGGGTTATTTCAGGAATGAATTACTATCCATTTTACTCACAGTATCAACTAAATAAAAAAGAAAATTCATGCGATCATCTTAAGATATACAAGAAATACATTTCACAAATTCAACATCCATTTATGGTAAAATGTCTCAGTAATCTAGGATTTGAAAAAATACTTCTAATCAAAAGGCTTCTTGCTTAAATCCTCAGATAATGTCAGACCCAATGGCAAACGACTGAAAATTTTTCCACAAAGACTGGGAACACAGGTAAGGTGCACGGCTTGTAACAATGTCTGAAAGTCCAAGCTAGTGTTAAAAGGCAAAAAAGGAAATAAGTAATACATATTGGAGAAGAAGAAATAAATTTGTGATTAGTTTCAGATAAAATGATTAGTTAGCTAGAAATTCTTAAAAAATCTGTAATTAATGTATCAGTTCATCAGAGTCACAAAATACACAGATGTATACACAGAAAACGATTGTTATATTGATAGCTTATACATAATAGTAATAACATCGGAAGCTTGAATTTTAAAATTGTATTATTTACAACACTATTGGAAATATTGAAACACTTAGGAATTTGACAAATATATGTAATATTTTCATGTTGGAAATTAAGGGAAAAAATGCAGGGAGAATTATTTTAAAGAGACAATTAAATGGAAGGGTATATCTTGTTCCTGGATCACAAGAGTCAATATTATTAGTCAATACTTTAAAAATTGAACTATACCTTTAATGTAATCCCAATGAAAATTCCTGAAGACATTTAAGTAGTAATTGATAAACTGATTTAAAAATCTACATAGAATCAATAGTGTTAATTTTCTCTTTTTTTTTTTTTTTTTTGCGTAAGCAGACACCAGGAATCGAACCTGGGTCTCCAACATGGCATAGCATTGATTTTGAATAAGACGAAATAAGTTAGAGAACACTCTGCCATGTTTCATGACTTTCTATACAGCTACAATGATTAAGACAGCACAATATTGGCATAAAGATAGGTAGATCTATTTTATCAGTAAAACAGTTAAGGGTGTCCAGAAATAGACTTGTAAATATCATAGTTTTCAACAAATTTGACAAGGAAAAATCAATGAAGAATTGGTCTTCTATCTAAAAATAATTACTGGAACATTTTGAAATTCATATATAAAACAATGAAATTTCAAATCATATGCAAAAGTTCATTTGAAATGGACAGTGTCCTTAAACATCAAAAGAAAACAATGCAAATGAAACATAAAATTAAAAATTTGGTCAATTTTCATTAAAGTAAAATAAAAATTCAATTATTTGTTAAACATTATTAAGAAAATGAAGAGGAAAGATCTAATCTGGGAGAAAATATTTGCAAAACACGTTTACGATAATGAATTTGATTCCATAATATATGAAGACCTATTGCAACCCAATAATTAGAAGACAAGCACACCACAAAATAGGTGAAATATATGACCAGGTTCTTCACTAAATATAAACAGATGGCAAATAAGTATGCAAAATAACACTCACAATCATTAGTTTTCAGGAAACAGAAATTAAAATTATAACATGGCACCAGAACAGTGAGTAACTAGCTTAGCTAAAATAAAAAATGCTTACAATGTCAGCTAACAATGTTGCAGGGTAAGTTGAACACTCATACGTTGCTCATGGGAATGTAATATGTTACAGCCATCTCAGAAGACAATTTGACAGTTTCTAACATAGTTAAGGAGAAACCTTCACCATCCCATCCAGCTATTTCATCACTAGTTAGTTATTGGAGAGAACTGAGAACATATGTCCACATAAAGACCTGTAAATGAATATTTACAATGGTTTGATTCATAATAGACTGGGCACTGGAGAACACTTTGGAGTTACAGAATTTATATAGATAGCATCTTAATTGTGGTGTTAATAATGCTACTATATAGAATTTTCAAAAGTCATCAAACTAGCCACTTTTAAATGAAGAATTTCATTGCTTGTAAATTATACCTCATTATACGTGATTTAATAAAAAGACAAAAATAAACAGTTCCATGACTATAATTTAGCATTTACTTCTGAGCAGTTCTGTCTGAGACACTGGTAAATATATACTTCCTGAATTACCACTGTACTTTACTCAAGAATCTTAAAAGCAAACCTATGGATATAGCTGCTTTTTCTTCTTTTTTCTTTATCATCAACATCTCTGTTAATAAAAATAAGGCAAACATACAAAATGCCGTGTATGACATTAAAAAGTCTTACATATCATTTCCAACCTGTAATTATATGATTATACATATAATAATAATAATAATAATAATAATAAATAAGACATTTATTACTGTAAGTTTCGATGGAAGATTTAAAATTAAGTACAATAGCAGCACACAATTAACAAATTCTAATGATAATGGGATCGGAACTTTTACATAGTGCTAGATTTCAATTTTTCATATTTTTTACCTGAAAATATGAGAAATTAATGTGTTGTCAATAATATTTTGAGCACTAGAGAGGTTATTCTTAAGAAATATTATTTTAACACTTTTATAACTGAAGCATCTTTCTGCCTCAGTAAAAGTCTATAGTATGTGTATAGGAGTTATAGTTTAAGGTAAGATGGTAGTTTCAATTTTGAGCATATTAAATTTGATGTCAGCATGTGAATATATCTAAGGGCAGTTACTAATGTGGAATTGGATTTCAAGAACCCAAGGAAAAATACCCAAAGAAGGATTAGAGATCAGAGTCATGTTTATGGAGATTATAGAAGAAATTCTGACAGTACGTGATTGCTAAGAAGGAGCTCAGAAAGCAGATTTCTTTTAACAAATAAAGCTCTAGAAAATATTAATATTTATTGTGCATAAATCAGCAAAGGAGACTGAAATGTAGTTTTCATTCATTTAGGCTGAAATTCAAGAAGAAAACTTTGCTACAGATTCCAGAGGATAAAAGACATTAAAAGGAAGAGATGAGTGAAAGATGCAAAATTAAAACAAAAATGATAAGTTGCAAGTAGATGTGCTTACTAGTGGGTCACTGTGACTTTCTAGACAGTAGTTTTAGTAAAGTGGTAATAGAATGAGTCAAAATTATAATATAGTTTACAATAAAAAGCTAGGGTAAATGCATTTTTAAAAAGTGTAATATCTTATTTGAACAATTCAATATTACAAATGCACCTAGAAGATGTATTGAGGATATATTTATAATTGCCTACCCTTATAGCTGAATTCACCTGAAGTTAATAGGAAAAGCAAAAATTTTATTAAAATAAAAATAAATGCCACAGAGAAAAAAGCAAAACTTTGGATAAAGTTATTTTTGTAATTTAGAACAAAGTATAACAAACAATATGCTAAATTCTAGTGAGATAGACATTTAAAAAAAACAAAGAATTTCCTGTTCAATTGTCCAAAAAGACACATGGATAATAACTGGAAAATGAAAAATGGAATGTTAAATAAACCTGAGCTGCAAAATTTTATGCTCAGAAATAAATAGGCACTATAATATTTACTAACAATATTTGACAGTTTATGTATTGCTTCACAAGTCAAAAGTACATTGTAATCTGACCATTGCATTCCTTACTGAATTAGCATCTATGTAGATAATATTATCTTTGGAAAATTTTATTGTATTTTACAGAATTTTCTTTTTAAATTATGTGTGCAATTATAAATATACAGATGTGTATGTGTTTTGTTCTTATTCTAATTAGCAATGAAAATGAAAGCAATATTCTTATTTTTCTTTTCCTCAATTAATATTACCACTTGCAAATATTTGATCAGAAGTAAAATTAGAAGATTTATTTCACCATATTTTTGATCATTAATAGTGTTCACCTTCCTATTATCATGAAAAGCCAGTGTTATTGCTAATTTATTCATCAATACCTATTTATTGATAATCTTTCTAAATAGAAGACATATTTTTCTTTCTCAAAAACCCACATATAATAATAAAACCATACATGCAATAAATACTTTTTATTAATTGTGGTATGTTAATTGATAAATCTATCATTGATACTGCTGAACACATTCCAAGCAGACATATTCTAATAAATAATGTTATAACTTATGTTTTGCCAAGCTCCATTTAAATATATGATATTTTATCTTAAAATTTGTCTTCCTTTCTTGGTAATCCATGACAAAATTGTATTGTTAAAAGTTCACATTGAAAACTTCAAATTCAAATATGAATTTAAAATATGTATCATAGATTTTAAAGAAACTTCCATTGGGAAAGGAGTATAGGACTTAGTTGAAATTAATGTTTTAGCTCCAGAGCCTAAAAATTCTTCTAGTAGTAAAATGCATTTCAGCATAGGTAGTTCAATGGTGGAATTCTCCCCTGCTGTGTGGGAGACCCATTCCATGTGGGGAGGCCAATGCAAACCCCCCCAAAAGAAAATCCAAACCACTGTGAACAAAATTCCCTGTCATATACATATCACTTATCTGCCTCTGTGTGTGTGTGTACATAGATTAGAAATATATATATATATATATATATATATATATATAGGGAGACATAAAAAAATTCAGTTGAATGGTGAAAACACAAATTATTTATATATCTCATTGTGTGGAACACTTCAGAAGTGTTACTAGATTAGAATAACTTATATTATTAATGCAGAACATCCACTCTACCTTAAGACAAGAATAAGAACCTCAGTTTCCCACCTTTTTAAAACTCACTCAACAACTGTTTATTTATCTCCTTAATTTACTTTTTTTTTCCCTTAGGGGATATATATTGCATTCCTGAGATATTTAGACATATCAAGAATGAATGATTCTAAGAGTGAAAATAGATATAACCTCAGGAAGGTTTAAATTCAATATGATTTTACATAATAATGAGAGCAGAAGCTTCCATTTTAAATATTTTATTTTACTATGACTTCTTTAAACAGCATAAGATAATGCTTTCTATGTCTCTTTGTGAAGCAAAACTGCAATATACTCAACAAACCTTAATTGTACTGTGGAGAAGAAAATACATGTAAACTTAAAATATAGTAAATAGCTTCATCTTTTTAAAATCAGAACAGATATCTGAAAGATTTCTTATTTATAACAGCATACAATAAAGTCTCAACGTTATTTACCTGGTTGTAGGTAGGCACATTGAATTTCAGAAAACCTACTTTTGGCAAAGCTTTTAGAAAACACACTTGTCAAATAACATTACGTCCTCTAAAATCCTTGTAGTCTCTCGATTGATATATTATTTGTACATCTATCTTTCAGACCCTCCCACACTATCCAAAGTTTACATAAACTCTGCTTTTTTAAAAAATGTCAATACCTACTAATTGCTTCCTGAGTAAGTTTTGGTGCTATTTCAAGGAAAGGTATAATTTAGCAAACAGATTTAGCAAGCAGCAGATAAAACAATTAGTACAAAGATCTTTTGTGAAAGAAGTGGCTGGCAGTACACCCGCAGTGAAGGCTGAATTTGTAATTTAGAAAACAGATTTAGCAAGTGGCAGATAACAATTAGTCTAAAAATCTTTTTGTGAAAGGAATAGCTCACAGAATAGGAGGAGAGAAGACACATTTGCATAGAAATGATACGTCAATTTCACCAAAAAGCAACTCATTTTCTCTTTCAACCTTAACCTTTTCTTTTCTTTGCTGTTTTCTTTTACCTCTTGTATTACAGGTGGTGGAGCCTATTTTAAAAGCCATGGCATAAACAGTGTTGTCTCATGTAGTAGGACCACTAGATTTTTAAAGACTAAAGACCACAATTACTAGATAACAAGATCAATTGGATTGTGCAAGGAAATGAACCCTCTCCATTCCCTAATGAGTCTATGCTTTGTTGGTCATAGTTTAGGTGTAAAAAATCTAACTGACATTATTAGTCACAGTTATTAAAAAACTTGGGAACTTAAACCTGCATGGACTTCCGATAAGAGACACTATCTAGGATACTATCCATATCCAGTTTCCTAATAAAAAGCAAAAAAAAAAAAAGCATTAAAATGATGCACATGGATCACAAGACAGATTAACAATAGATTGTATTGGATTACATAAACTTCAAATTTCTTTGTGTGTTTAGAAAAGGATGACAGTGGCATGAAAGCTGAGCACTCGGGGTCAAGGCCCTGTGCAACTTCTAGATGACACTATTATCAAAAAATCGCTGTTAAAAACCAAAGATATTCCTTAAATCAAGATACAATGCTTAGCAGAAGAAGGCCTTATTAGTTGAATTTGAGTTATCCCGGATGTAAATGATCAAAAGTCCCCCGAGAACCCATAACTGTTGCCATAGACTTCTCTTAACATTTGCAGTTACAAGGACATTTATAGTTTGGGTGACTCTACTGCATCCAACCTCCTGATGATTTTGTGGATATTATATGTGATTCAGAATGAGAACTAATCTTTTTACATGTAATGTGTTATTACCAATAAACAACTACACTTATGTGGGTCACTGAGCATAACCGTTAAGCTCATATCAGTGACGCTGCAACACTGTAAGTTTGCTGCAGCTCACGGACAATAGGAAGGAGTTAAGTGACTCACACTGTTTTTTCCAAAAGAGCATTATCACATGCATACACCTAGAACCTAGTTTTCATTTTCGTAATTCTATAATCTACTCAATTCAGAAAAATCCCTTGGACAAAATGCACATCCCTACTCACTTTTTCAAGTTGCATATGTTACTCATGCTAGGTTGAACATTTTACTTAATGTTGCTTGATGTTGCACTATATTTGTTTGATTTTGTGCTATTCTCAAAGAATTTATCACTAATTAAAATAAGTTCTTCTTTGACAGCCTTGTGGGATAAAGTATTTATTTTTTTTAAAAGCAGCATATTTTAAATATGACCCAAAATTGTTTGCGTCAATACTTTGACCTTTCTTTATTGTCAAACCCTTATTGGAATTGTTAAAAAATGTTGATTATGATTAAATTTAATTTCATCTTTTAACATTTTCTCAACTGAAAATAATTCCAATATATATGGAATGAGATACAAGAGGAATGAAAATGCAGGGAATAAAACAATAGAAAAAAGGAATATATCATTGGGAATATGAACATAATCTGAGTTATTATAAGTTCTAAACATTCTTTCATTTCCAAAATTATTGCTAAAATTGGGGAAATTATTCACCCTCCTCTAATTATATGACATGATATGATATAAAAAAGACAAGTTTTGATCCCTGAAGGGCAAATATACAAATGAATCTTTTTATTATCTCTCTAAAATTAATGTAGACAACATTTATTGAGATAAATTTAATCCTTTTAAAAACCATATATGTGTGCAAGAAAGTATAATAAAACAGAGCATGGGTTTTAGAATCGGACAATCTTAGGTTCAAATTTCAACTTTGCTTTTTACTATCCCTCCCTCGTGTACTAAATCTCTTCTGTTTAATGACATTATTCATCAAGTCAATAATATGAAATAATTAATAATTAACTGGTGCAAATTTATGACAGAATAGATGTTGGCATATTTTTTCTCCAAAGGGCCAGAAGGCAAATATTTGAGGCATTACAGGCCTCAACTCTACTTAACACCTCTACTCAACTCTGTCACTGTGTTGTAAAATGCACCATAAACAAATGATAGCCAAGCAGGCATGGCTCTGTGCCATGAAAAATTTATTTAAGAAAATCGGCAGCCAGCAGGATAGGCTTATGCTAGCTAGAGATTTCCAAACCCTACTTTGAAGAACTGCTAGTTAGTGTTACATTTTGTGCATTCACTGATGCCATACTCATACGGGAAGAGCTTCAATGGCCATGTACTTGGAGAATGCTGGCTCACCCCATGATGACACCTAGTGAATTTGCTACAGAATATCTATGTATGTTTAAAAACTTTAACTTTAAATTGATGAAAAATTGCCCAAACTTTCTACATTATGTTGTAGCAGGAAATATTTTAGTTATATAATTGACACATAACAAAATATAAATTTTGTGCATAAGATATCACATACCACATCATATTAATTGATCATACCTTTTCAAATTTCTTTCTTTTTAACTGTTTTAATCATTCATGTTAATTATTACTATGCCAACATAAGCACAATCATTAAACTTTGAAATAAAGAAATTTGTTATAATAGAAATTATGGAAATAACTTACTCTAACTATCATATTCCGCTAATAAAAAACTGACACCAAGAATGCCATATATTTCTTAATGGAATGCAAAGTTGAAATCGTATATATATATATATAACACTTCCTCTAGTAACTGACCAATTTCCATATAATAAAATATTTTATAAAGTTAAATTAATAATATTGTTTATCCTTTTCTTAAATGTTAAAAATCATAGGCTGTAATTTGACATAAACACTGTGTGGAATTAAAGATCATTAAATAATGATAACCATATATGGCCTTCATAAAACTTAAAATTCTACCAATATATTATTTTCCTTTGGAAGACATCACAAAGTGAAATAGCTTATAATATGGTAAATTAATCCTGCTGTAGTGTATTTATTGCTTACATAGTGTTTTGGATTTGGGTTTTTATCTTTGCAATGTAAAAAAAGAATGAGTATCAGATTTTCCTTGGAAATAGATATGTCCTCTAAAAATAATTGAGTCGATCAGCAGGGGACGAAAATTGATCTTGCAACACTACTCTCAACTAATATTGAAAATAATCTTCCCATTCAACATTATCAGTTTTTCCCATAGTTGATATATCACTATAAACATATGAAATAGTTTTTCATTTCAAGATCAATCAAATAAAGTATTAGCACTAATAAATACAAACTGAAAGAACTGTCATTTCATTTAGATGATTCAATTTCTCCTATTTGATTAAAAACATTCATAGTATAAAGAGTGACTAGTGTCACAAACCATGTCACATATTAATGTAGCAAATACTTAGAGGAAATGGTAATAAAATATAACCATTTTGAAATTTCCTTGGAATCAATTCTCTACATCAAACCAAGAATAATTTCCAAGTGACTAGAAGTATAAGCACTTTGGTGATCTTAGCAATAATGTAAACCTAATTTTCTTTATGATTTATCAACTGCTCAATTTTTGCAGGTCCAAGGTCCACCCTTTCTTCAGTAGCAGCATAAGGTTATGAAGTCATCCATTTTGCCTCATTGGGAAGAATAATCATTCTCAGAACACATACAACACTTTGCTATTATCATATGATAGATTTGTCTTTTATTATGAATATTCATGTGTGTATTTATCGCCACTGCTATACTGAAAGATCTTAGAAAGCAGATTCTATGTGTTACTCTGTTAAAATGTGCAAATCATCTAGTTTACTCATTTTTTCAACAGCTATTAATTGTAGTAGGCTGAATTAAAAAAAAACAGCATCTATTCAGATCAATTAGATTACTAAAATATCTTGTTTTTCTCTTCACTGAGTGAATTAGCTCAGAGACATTTTTCTAATTGTTTTCACTGACTGCTTAATCCAAATACAGAATTATATGATTATTTGGAATTGCAAAGGCATATCCTGAACCCCCTTACAAATATTTGAAATATACGATGATCATGAAATATTACTCATCTCCCACATCAAATGTTGGGTGGTTGATCATAAGGCACTCCCAACAGTTTTACTTATTTCTGTCTCCAATCATACCAACTTGCCAATCTCATCAGTGTTTTCATGGAAACCTTGCCTGCATTGCTTTTGCCAACACCATTTCTATCCATAAATGGAGACTCCTGATGGGCATAGCCCTATGCAATTATCAGGCACTTAATCACATTGATATATAAGTTGTGAGTAGGAAATTGAATGAAGCCAAGGTTGAATAGTGACGTGAGGATCAGCTTTTCCTTTGTGAAAGGTAGAGCCTAAGATACTTCACGACACATGTGCATATGGCATGTCTGACATTCTTTGTCCTTCTCACTCTAAAGGTTTCTACACCCTAATGTTCACAGACAGTGAATATGCTACCTTCAAAGGTAAAAGGTATATTATTTGAATAAAATGTTTTAAAATATAGAAATACACAACACAACAGCAAAATCTAATGTAAGCTATGGACTATAGTTAATTGTATAAATATGACAATATTTTGTCATCCATTGTAACAAAGCTATCACACTAATGTAAATAATGTAGAAACTGTGTGTATGTTTGGGTATGTAAGAGTTATGTATTTTCTGCATAATTTTTCCTATAAAAGAGCAACTTCTCTAATAGTTGTTAAATTCCTTCTTTGAACAAAGGTCAAATAAACACATAAAACAACTAGAGAAACCATAAACAATGGTGTAATCTCATGTTGAATGTTGTAGCACAAATTTAAATATTACAGGAGTTCCTGCTCCTGATGGCACAATTTCATGATTATAAGAATACATCATGTTTTTTAAAATCATTTTTTACAGTTGTATATATTTGTGAACCATCACCAAAAAAGGAATTTTGAAAAGACCCTAATAGTGGCACATTTTCAAGAAAGTTCAGAATATCCAGGCATGGAGAAAGTCCTAAATAATTCCAGATACCAATAATCCTTTGTATAAGTCCTATAAAGAAGCAGGTATTTGATTTTTTATCAGAAATCCTGGGTGCTATAGCTTCAATTCTGAAAACACTGCATACTCAGTAATCATGTCAATCAACTGAGATTGAAATTAAAAATTAAAAAAAGGGGACACTGCAGTGGTGATAAAATTAAGAATCTTGAATTAAGATTGACTTCAATTATGGAGAGGGGCCCAATTGTAAAAACATAGGTCCTTCTATGAGGGAGGCAGAAAGGACACAGTCAGAGATAGATGTGAAGAGGCTATGCTACTGGATTTGAAGATGGAAAATGGAGCCAAAAGCCAAAGAACTCTGGAAGCCTCTGGAAGTTAGAAAAGACAAGAAAACAGAATTTCCCCTAATTCTTCCAGAAGGAATCAGCCCTCTTCACCTCATTTCAGGATTTCTGACCTCCAAAACTTTGAGATAATATATTTTGCAGTTGCATTCCTTTAAATCTGTGGTAAATTTTTGTTCATTTGTGTGTATGTGTGTGTGTGTATATGTGCTGTATAGCAGGGGTCACATTTCATTCTTTTTCCATGTGAGTATCCCATTATTGCATCACCATTTGCTGAATTTTTTGTTTCTTTATTTGTTTTTGTTGGTTTGTTTGTTTTGGGGGAAGTGCATGAGCCGGGAGTCAAACCCCGGTCTCCTGCATGGCAGGCGAGAATTCTACCACTAAACTACTCTTGTACCCCTGGTCTGTGGTAATTTGTTACGGCAGCAATAGAAAATGAATGTATTATCTTTGCTTATTTTGTATTTCTTTATATGCCTATTAATCCATATATCAATATACACATGCACATTTAATATATGCATACATTATATAATTTAATTTATTTGAATCAGAAAATATTTTTCATTTAGTGTGGATTATATATCAGGCATGTTACATTATCACTGAATGGTTTAAACTATGTATTTGGACAGAGAAAAGACTGTTGTGATAAAATCTGGTACAGATGTGTGGTGTTAATGATTATACAGGGAGAGGTATTATTTCAAAATTAGGCTTGAATAATGAAGAATATCACCTAGACATTTGGGAGAGACAGGAGAAAAAATATGACAAAAGATAAGCCATGGGTAAATGTAAATGACCACTCACATTCAGGGAAACTAAAATTAATTTATATTCTTGGAACAAATGCTACCTGGGAAGGAAATAGTAGAATGTATTAGACAGTAAAGGAGATGTCAGTTTATTATTCACTATATGGACTAATTTAGAAATTTCAACTTTATCCTGAAAACTATAGAGTGTCATTGAAGAATTTTATGCCCAATTAATACAAAATGTAAAAAGCAGAAACAAGTAGCAGGCTTAAGTGCAACATGTGACTTCTTATTTCAGAAGATCGTAATGCCAGTTATTGAACTCATTTGAGTGAGGGATTCTGTGAGACATATTTTGTTGTCTTCAGCCTCTGCTGTTGTAAGATCAACAAGAAGAATGAAGAAGGACAGATGGTGCTGAGATCATTTCTTTAAACCACAGTCTTTAACATTCAGACATTGAATGTGTTTCCCAGAAAAGAATATGTACTGAAATAAGGCAGAGGCATTCATGGCCGGTGTCTAGAACTTTGGGCTCTCCTTTGTCTTTTTTCTCCAGCTTTTCTGAATGAGTTTTACTTGTGCAAGAAAGTCAGAGCCTCAAAACCTGTCAGTCACACCACTACAATATTTCGGAAGCTTTAACTGAAATACCTTATGATGATGAAGGCTTCGATTGCTGATCCAAAATGAAAAATATCACATATGAGGGTGTTTTAGTCTGCTAGCTGTCAGAATGCAACATAACAGAAAAGGAGTGGCTTTTAAAAAGGGGAATTTAATACATTGCAAGTTTACAGTTCTAAGGCTGAGAAAATGCCCCAATTAAAGCAAGTCTATAGAAATGTCCAAACTAAGGCATCCAGGGAAAGATTCTTTAGTTCAAGAAGGCTGATGAAGTTCAGGATTTCTCTCTCAAGTGAGAAGGTGCATGGCAAACACAGTCAGGGTTTCTCTCTCATCTATAAGGACACATGGCAAACACGGCATCACTGTTAGCTTTCTCTCCTGGCTTTCTGTTTCATGAAACTCCCCAAGAGGCATTTTCCTTCTTCATCTCCAAAGGTCATTGGCTAGTGAATGCTCTGCTTCTTGTGGCTATATCATTCTCTGCTCTCTCAGAATCTCCCACTTTCTCCAAAATTTCCTCTTTTATAGAATTCCAGTAAAGTAATCACAACCCATCTAGAATGGGTGGAGACACATCTCCACTTAATTCAATTTAAAAACCACTCTTGATTGAGTCACATCTCCAGGGAGATAATCTAATTAAGGTTTCAAACATACAGTACTGATCAGTGATTAGAAGAAACAACTACCTTTACAAAATGTGATTAGAATTAGGTTAAAACATGGCTTTTCTAAGGTACATACATCCTTTCAAACAGGCACAGAAGGGCTTTGTGAGAAGACTAATTCTCACATAAACAGTCAGCCCTATATTGTCCTCCTATTATTGAGCAACCTTATCAACAGAACATATTATAGAGATCATGTTTTATGAACACTATTCAGCCTGCTGCCTCTGCAAGTAAAAGAAAAAATGCTCTTTCCAGTCTTATTGAAGAACAAAAGAAAAAAGTCTGTCATTTTTAATGTTTGCAGGTATTTTGATTTTCCTCTTTTCTCTCTTATTTTCTTTCTTTTTTTAAGCATAAAGATCTAAAACTAGCCTAAATTATGTTGACATTCTACTGCTTGGTTGACCACAACAGCATGCAATCATGATTTACTCATTTAAACAATGACAAGCATAATTAATGCATATCCCATTCCTTCACCTTTCTCAGTAAAGAATAGTGGAGAGCAGATAACTGCACTTTAATTTCATCAGCCTCCTCAGTGATCATCCATCTTCTGTCAGGATGTTGCCTCTGCCCCATTGACCTTTTATTTTATGTAAAACTAGTTTAAATAGGATTTAAATAGGATTTTGAGACAGTATTTTATGAAATACAAAAATTTAAATTAAAGCTATTCAGGGCGTTAATGTGGAAGAAGAATTTACTTTCCTTGATGAAAAATTTGGAAGATACAAAAGTGGCTATGGGTTATGATAGTATATATATATATTATCATATGATATATTATAAGGTATATATGTTTTTCTTGCAGATTTCCCAAGGATCTCAGCCCAAAGAATACTAGACATGCACATCTATCATAAAATATCTTAGGCTCTATCTTTTACATAGGATAAGCTAATTTTCACTTCACTACCCAAACTTGGTTTCGTTCAATTCTTTTCTCACAAATTTATGTATCAATGTGATCAAACAACTGATAATTTCATGAGGCCTTCAGGAGCCTCTTCCATTTATGGATAGAAATGGTGTTTGTAAAACAATGCAAGCAAGGTTTGCTGGAAAACACTGATGAGATTGGCCAGTTGGTATGATTGGTGTCAGAAATAAACTGAACTATATCTTGAGTTTAATGACTCTGCTTTCATCCTATGATTTGTTTCTTCCTCCTGATAGGCCACCCAAAAGTTGAGATCATAAGTGGGAAATGGATAGTATTTCATGATTTTTATGTACTTTGAATATGCATTAAGGGCTTCAGGATATGCCTTCACAATGCCAAATAATGGTATAATTCTGTATTTTGATGTAAACAGTTAGCAAAAACAATTAGAAAAAAGTCCCTGAGCTAATTTACTCAATGAAGAGAAAAACATGTATATGGGCATTCTAATGGGTCTGAATAGTTGCCGGGTTTTTAACTGTGATTACTGAGAAGGAGGAAGTAATATTAACAGAACATGAGGTAAAAGGGAGTAAAGATCAGCAATGTCTTTTAAAAGAAGAGGAAATGCCTGCATAAAATGTGAAACCATAATATTTTGAGAGATAATTGGAATTTTTTAGTTCACTGAGCTAATGTCAGACAATCCAGTTATTTCTTGAAGGAGAGTTAAACTCAACTGACAAGCATAGCTTTAACAACATGAGCCAGCCCTTCCAAAAATGCTCTATTTTCTGCTCATTTAAGTCATTTTGCACATTTAATTGAAAAGGATTTTCAATGGAATCTTCAAATAGATTCAGGCATTTGGGGACTAGTAATGATCAAGATTCTAATCTGAGCTTTCTAAATTTTGAGGTTTTGCTTACTAGTTTCTATATCTTTCTTTGCCAGTAATGAAATCTGTTTCTGTGTTTTCAAGCTTTTTATATTTCCAGTCCCTTCAAAATTCCTGAAGTATTATAGGTACCCAAACCTGTTATTTGAATAAGTTGAATGTATTACATGGAATTTTATAACCAGAGAAGTAATTTCAGAATACATATAAGGAAGTGACCAAGGATTTAGTTCTGACAAACATGTTTGTTATCATGCTATCATTTTTTATCATTTATAACAAGCAAATTATGGGAGAAATAAACAGATGCAAAGTTACATTGAAAACAATTCTGCAGAGTTTTTTTGGTTATAAAAATCTTGTTACAAAAACCTTTTTTGTTCTTAAATCTTGAATTTACAGTATTTGTTTTATGAGTTTTGCATAATTTCCACATTTTCAGTCTCAACATCTGTTGTCAGGATGCTTTGATATATAGGAGATAAGATACATAATAATTAGGAAATTTTCCCCTCTTGACTTTATCTAGAAGTGGAGCAACAATGTATTGGGGAACACAGGGTCAAGACATAAGAGAAACTTTCAGCAAATGATCCTTTAATGGTAGAGGATCAAGAGTCCAGGAAGGGCTAATCTTGACATTTAAATAGTACAAAAAGTACAAAGGAGCAGGGAAAGAATTCCTGTCACTGCATGTCTCCTAGGGTGGCCAAAGGGTTGGGATCAGAGATGGCAGCTCTGCACATGCCACTTCATATCAGAGAAGAGAGAATAATCTAAACTCTTTGAGTGTGGTTTTTACATACCTTGCTGTGACAGGGTCCCATCATTGAGAATTCTGATCTGGTATCTGTGACTGTTTGTTTCTAGTTTCTGGGTTTAAGTTCTGATTGGGCCTTTTCATTCGACTTAACTTTTATCCCAGTTTGAGAAATGGCTCACAATATAAAAGGAGGTAGAGATAGTGAAAAGCTAGCATGGCTGTTTAGTGTGTGTTTGTGACTTCACTAGAGGAGGTGGGGTAGGTGAGGTCTGGCCACCAGCCACTGGCCACTTAACAGATGTCCATGACTTCTTTAACACTAGATGTTAATTTACTAGTCTTTAAAATATTAGTGGGTAGCAGAAGCTATTGCTGTAATTTAGTGATATGAGAAAAAATATGCTCATATTCATTTTCCCACCAAAGTAGGTGATGGATATAGCTTTTACATTTTCGCTCATTCACTACTGCCTTTTTCCCTCTAATAACTTCTTTCTGTTTCAAGGCTGCCCCTAGTGTTTAGTTTATCCAAAATGTCCTCACTGTGGAAAGAGAGGGGAAATAAAAATGCCATATATGTCTACCACTTAAGCAAATATTGGTCATGATCATTGAGTACTTGGAGACATTTTCAGCTATTAAAAGAGTTGTAGAGCTTAAAATATTTTAATAAAAAGATTAGGAAAGGAAGAGAGATCATCAGATCACCAAGTATAATCCACTCAGTTTACAACTGAAAAAATAAGACCAGGACAACTGAAATGATTTGTCAAATGTCATCTGGATATTTAGAGGAAAAGGGGGTATTTGACATGTTATATCTATAAAACAAGGCTTTTATTCAAATGTTATTCCTGTAACATACATAATGTTTACCTGTTTTTCAAGGTACTCTCTAGCTCTACCTTTGAGTAGTAAATACAATTTTGTTTTTCTTATAATTTATATTACTGCTGGGAAATAGCAATAAAACTATTAATATTTTTCTAGTATCTTCACTTTTAGAATTTCATTTTATTTTTCCTATAATAAAGAATATCATTCCTCCCTCTTTCTTCCATATTTTTTGTTTAATACTACAGTGGATAAGACATACACTATCTATTCACATGCAGAGAGATACTTTTGCCCTTGTATTCTCCCTATAACTAGCTCCTCCAATTATAGGTGGACTGAATGAGGAGCCTGACATACATCAAGCCACATTCACTAAGGAGTTGGGTAGACACCCTGGATAAAAGGTAAGGACCCAGCTTTCATTTTCTCTTTCACAACTTTTCCAATTGCATGATCTCATGTAACAAGCAAAACTGAGCAACTTTGTTTCCTACATAAAAGAATTAGGCTTATGGACCCCATTCATTCAGCTGCTTCCCATGTGCATAACTTCCTACACTAAACAAACAGATTGTTTACTGTATATTGATACTTTTCCTACCTCAATGTAGTTTATTTGGTCTGTTGGTTCTGTTCCTTTGGAGAACCCTAACTAATAAAAATAATATTTTGTTGAAATAAAAGCAGCATCACCATGGGTTGTATGGCAAACAAGTACAGGAAGAAGAAAAGAGGTGAAAGTAAAAAAAAAAAAAAAAAAAAAAAAGAATAAAATGAAAAGAAGGGATTTGTACACAAGGAACATATGCGAGCAAAGAGATGAGACCATTTTCAGAGTGTAAATGTGATGGGCAGAGATGATTGATGATACACTTGATTAGGAGTAAAATATATTCTTACATTTTAAGACTTATTTAGTAGATAGAGAGGGCAGTTTACTATCTAAACAGGGTTTAGTCACCTGATATAAATGATCATTTAATGAACCTTTGGCAGAGCCAAAAAATATAATGTGAAAATCCAAATTGTTGGTATAAGACAGGATACAAAGCCATTTCTATATTAACATAGCAGCTGCATGTGCAAGTTCAGTTCAACCTTTTTGTATCAGTTCAAAGTTTCCTCTTCTTTTTTTTTTTTTTTGCAAGTAGGTAGAACGTGTAGTGAGTACACACACAGAGAAGGGCCATGGAGACACACAAGAGGATAGAGCCAAGAGGCCTCCAGTGTTGGGACCATCTGGTTTGATTGCTTTGCTTCACTTACTTCTGATCCCTTCCTTATTCCAGGTCTTTCCTCCTACCCTGCCTTTCCCCCAAGGTAGATCCTGATGGTAGATAGTGCTTTTGGGTGGGTTTTTTGGCTCTGCCCTTCTCCACTGATGACTCAGTAAGGTGGGAGTTATTTGTCTCTAGATGGGTTGGCTGTCATCAGGTGCTTCCTATAAGTGGATGGCCCCTGGGCAGGGTGACTGTGCTGGACATGTGCCTGCCTGAACTTGACAACCCATCCTTGTTGAAGGGCTCCTTCATTGCTTTTTACCTCTCCTCTCTTTCCTTGTTCTACCTTGGCCGCAAATTCTCCCTCAGAGTGTTCTCAACTCTTAATCTTAAGGGGTGATGAAGGATAAGGGTCTGTCTTCTGTAGCTGCTTCTGGCTTGTCAGGGAGTGTAGGCCCTGCTTGATAGGGTGTAGAACTTTCTGATTATTTAAGTTGAGAGGGAAGGAGTATGGAGGGTGGTTGGAACAGCTGAATATTCTTGAAGCAGTATTGGTTCAGTGTAGAAGTGTAGAAGGCTTAGTCTGAAAAAAATAAATTTAATTTAGTGAGAAGTTTAAAAATAAAAGGGCCAATTAATAGCAAGGAGAGGATAGAAGTGAGAAAGTGTAGGACAGGCATTAGCCTAGTGAGTTGGAGGAATACAGAAGGAAATGACTATCCCTCAGAGCTAAGAGTTAATTCCAGCTGGAAGGTTATTCCTGCTTGATTGGAGAATAAGAGGGCCAAATTAAGAGGTGTGGGAATGAGGATGAGTAGGGGCTCAACTGATCGAGCTGCAGCTTTGGCTACCGTGTCAGCCCAGTTATTCCCTTGAGAGTCGTTAGCATATTCTTTTTATTTCCAGGGTAATAAATTGCCACTATTTCCTGCTGGTAGAAGCATGACACTTCATGCTATTGCATGAGCCTGAAGGACTAGGAAAATGTTGCTTTTTCCTTTATTATTATTTTTTGTTTGCTTGTTTAGAGCTCAGGTGAAGGTAATTACTTTTGCTTGTTGAGCTAAATTCTCTGGGGATAGGGTTTTGGTTTCAGCCTGATTTGGCTTGCTAAATTGGAAGCCCATAATACTTAAGAGACTAGCAAGAATTCCCCTGGTAGAATTTAACAGTTTAACAGTTTTACTTTTTCATCAGTCCTACAAGGGTATTTTCAGATATTAGACAAATTAAATTAGATAGTGTGCTTTAGAAAAAGCATACCTTTATAATGGTTGCTGGATGGAGTAATGCTGACTTCTAGAGCTGGAGAACTTTAAATTTGAATTTTAGGTGTCACAGAGATACTTAAACTTTTAGGGAATTACTGGCTTTTACAAAGGGCAAAACATCTCAGAATTTAGAAATAAGAATTAAAGTTTAGGAGTAAATGTAACTATTGTAATAACGTATGCTTTAAGATTTAAGTTTTCATAAGCATTTAAAATGAATTTGCTTTTGTAAATAAAAAGTTGATACTTGTTTTATATTGGGTCATTGACTACTAACTATAGCAGAAGTTTTGTCCTGTTTTACTTTTATGTATTTACCTTTTATTTGCTGTGCTGGTTTAAAGAATCATATACCCCAGGAAAACCATATTTTAATTCTGATCCAATCTAGTAGGAGTAACTGTTTCTTTCAATCCTGATTCAATACTGTTGGTTAGAATCTTTTGAGTAGAATATCTCCATGAAGATGTGATGCACTCAATCGTGGGTATTAACATTTGATTAAATGGAGATGTGAGTCCACCCATTTTGGGTGGATCTTGATTAATTAACTGGAATCCTTTAAAAAAGGAAACATTTTCGAGAAACTTCAGGAGTCTCAGAGACAACATAAGCCACAGAACTGACAGAAATTAGACAGCAAAGCTGACGCAGATGCAGACATGAGGAGAACAGAGACATGGATGTTTGCTTGGAGCATAGCAGACATTGCCATGAGATGTTAAGCAAGTCAGAAACCGGAGAGAGCCAAGGGAAGGCACGAGATAAAAGCCAACCCTGGAGAAGTAAAGTGAGGAACTCCCACAGGTCAGAGGTGGAAGACAACGGAGCCCAGGAGCAAAGGACCGGCAAATGCCAGCCACACGAACACCCAGCAGACAGAGGTGTCCTGATCCACTGGCCTTTCTTGTGTGTAGGTAACCTCTTGTTGGTACCTTAATTTGGACACTTTCACTTCCTTGGAACTGTAAACTCGTAACTTATTAAATTCCCTTTTTAAAAAGCCTCTCCAATCCTGGTATATCACATTCCAGCAGCTTGCAAACTAATACAGTAGCTTTTAACAATATACAGTTCAATATTAGAATAGAAACAATTTCTAAATGTATGAATAACATTTTACCCATGCAAATTATGTAACAGAAAGGTAGAAGTTTTTTTAATACTTCTTAAACACTTCTTTTAGGTAATATGTTAAACTATTTTAGCACTTTATTTTCACAAGGTGAGAGAATAATTCTTTTTTTTTTTTTTTTAATTTTTTTTATTAATCAAAAAAAAGAAAAGAAATTAACACAACATTTAGAAATCATTCCATTCTACAAATGCACTCAGTAATTCTTAGTATCATCACATAGATGTATGATCATCATTTCTTAGTACATTTGCATCGATTTAGGAAAAGAACTAGCAAAACAGCAGAAAAAGATATAGAATGTTAATATAGAGAAGAGAATTAAAATAATAATACTAATAATATATATATATATATAAAGGAAAAAGAAAAAAACAAAAACAAAAGATACAAACACACAAACAAACAAAAAAAAACCATATTTCAGGTGCAGCTTCATTCAGTGTTGCAACCTAGTTACATTACACTTAGGTAGTATTGTGCTGTCCATTTTTGAGTTTTTGTATCTAGTCCTGTTGCACAGTCTGTATCCCTTCAGCTCCAATTACCCATTATCTTACCCTGTTTCTAACTCCTGCTGGTCTCTGTTACCAATGATATATTCCAAGCTGATTCTCGAATGTCGGTTCACATCAGTGGGACCTTACAGTATTTGTCCTTTAGTTTTGGGCTAGACTCACTCAGCATAATGTTCTCTAGGTCCATCCATGTTATTACATGCTTCATAAGTTTAGTCTGTCTTAAAGCTGCATAATATTCCATCGTAGGTATACGCCACAGTTTGTTTAGCCACTCGTCTGTTGATGGACATTTTGGCTGTTTCCATCTCTTTGCAATTGTAGATAATGCTGCTATAAACACTGGTGTGCAAATGTCCGTCTGTGTCTTTGCCCTTAAGTCCTTTGAGTAGATACCTAGCAGTGGTATTGCTGGGTCGTAATCCATTCTGCCATTCTATGTCTTTTGATTGGGAAATTCAGTCCATTAACTTTTAGTGTTATTACTGTTTGGATAATATTTTCCTCTACCATTTTGGCTTTTGTATTATATATATCATACCTGATTTTCCTTCTTTCTACACTTTACTCCATACCTCTCTCTTCTGTCTTTTCGTTTCTGACTCTAGTGCTCCCTTTAGTATTTCTTGCAGAGCTGGTCTCTTGGTCACAAATTCTCTCAGTGACTTTTTGTCTGAGAATGTTTTAATTTCTCCCTCATTTTTGAAGGACAATTTTGCTGGATATAGGAGTCTTGGTTGGCAGTTTTTCTCTTTTAGTGATTTAAATATATCATCCCACTGTCTTCTAGCTTCCATGGTTTCTGCTGAGAAATCTACACATAGTCTTATTGGGTTTCCCTTGTATGTGACAGATTGTTTTTCTCTTGCTGCTTTCAAGATCCTCTCTTTCTCTTTGACCTCTGACATTCTAACTAGTAAATGTCTTGGAGAACGCCTATTTGGGTCTATTCTCTTTGGGGTGCGCTGCACTTCTTGGATCTGTATATTTAGGTCTTTCATAAGAGTTGGGAAATTTTCAGTGATAATTTCTTCCATTAGTTTTTCTCCTCCTTTTCCCTTCTCTTCTCCTTCTGGGACACCCACAACACGTATATTTGTGCGCTTCATATTGTCATTCAGTTCCCTGATTCCCTGCTCAAGTTTTTCCATTCTTTTCCCTATAGTTTCTGTTTCTTTTTGAAATTCAGTTGTTCCATCCTCCAGTTCACTAATTGTAGCTTCTGTCTCTTTAGATCTACCATTGTAGGTATCCATTGTTTTTTCCATTTTTTCTTCTTTGTCCTTCACTCCCACAAGTTCTGTGATTTGTTTTTTCAGATTTTCTATTTCTTCTTTTTGTTCAGCCCATATCTTCTTCATGTCCTCCCTCAATTTATTGATTTGGTTTTTGAAGAGTTTTTCCATTTCTGTTCGTATATTCAGCATTAGTTGTCTCAGCTCCTGTATCTCATTTGAACTATTGGTTTGTTCCTTTGATTGGGCCATATCTTCAATTTTCCGAGCGTCATCCATTATTTTCTGCTGGTGTCTGGGCATTTGATCAGATTTCCCTGGGTGTGGGACCCAGCTGGTTGAAAGGTTTTTCTGTGGAATCTCTGGGCTCTGTTTTTCTGTTCCTGCCCAGTAGGTGGAGCTTGTGGCAGTCGTTTGTCTGCGGGGCAGTCGGCCCGGGAAACCGCGCGTGGAGGCGGGGGTCACTGGCCGCAGCTTGGGGGAGTGCTGGTCCAAATTGCCCAGCTGGCCCGAGACGCCAAGCGTGACGGGAGGGCCCCACTATCCAATGTTCCCAGTCAGACCGGGGAGCCACGTGCGTGGAGGAGACCCCAGTCGCCAGCCGCCCCAGCCAGGAAAACGTGCGCCCCTCGGGTATCTCACCGCAGTGGATTCTCCCTACCCGTTCAGCCGTTCCAGAATGGGGTACGCTGTCTTTTTGGTCTCTGTCATGACTCCGGGAGCTGTTTTGTATTGTTTCTGTTTCTTTAGTTGCTTTTCGGGAGGAGGAACTAAGACCCGCACATCTTACTAAGCCGCCATCTTCTCCCGAGAGAATAATTCTTTGACAGTATTCTTTTAAGAGTGAGAAAACTTGTCTTCTGAAATAAAGGATGACACAGTTAACAATAACAGTAATAAAGTTATTATTCTGATAGGATATACAATTTTTATCTTTGAGACAGAGGACTTAGATGGTTAAGAATAAGGTTTTATAACTTTTCATTAAGAGGATTTTAACAGAGATTAGCATTGACTAGGACAAACAGAATTTACTTTTATAAACTCCTTTTAAGTTCTTTTAGTCAGTTTTGACTATAAACAAAACTTACCTTCATAAATTCTCCACAACTTCCTACATCTGTTTAAGACTTGTGGTCAGTAATGACTACAAAATTTACTTATTTAAAGTTTTTGTAATTTACTATATCCATTCAAGGCGTGGTTAATAATGACTACAAAATTTACTTTTTAAAACCTTTCTGAAACTTTCCATATCATTCAATTAGCAATGATGACAACAAACAAAATTTATTTTCATGTTAGAAATATGTTAGTTTACAAAGTTAACGTATTGCAAGACTCTACTCTGAGGCAGTTGGAGGTGCTAAGTTATTTTTGAAGACATAAGGATTATTTTTAAACCCTAGTGACAGCACTGTCCAAGTGAGTAGGGTGGGAATCTTATTTTTAAGTCCCTACTAGCAAATAGGTATTAAGAGTTAGGGTGAGGAAGGATGCAAAAATGGATTTTAAGATTTAGGACTGAAAACTTGCATGCAGTCAGGTGCTACTCATGAGCTAGCCCAGGATGCTTTCCTCACATACAAACAGGTTGATTTGCATAAGGATCTTTTCTTATCTGGAATGCCAAGAGGCTTCAATCTAGTAGGGGCCTCAGGGCAAACAAGGTTATAAACACTAGCTGGGTTTACTAGTCTTTTTTACTCAGGGAGTAAAAAAAGATATTTCTGAAAGGGGTGGGACATTTTGGTAGAAAAAAGAACTGATAATGTTGAAGTATGCTGCCAATTCGATAAGGGAGGGGGCTGAGTGAACGTCCTGGCTTTAGGTTTTCTATTTACTCCTGCCAGAGGATAGGTTCAGGGGAATAATGGGACTGAGTGATGGGTCAAAACTGAACAAGGGGCTCCAGTATTAATTTTAGAAATTGTCTTGCCTGCCATGTCCAATGCCACCTGGAGTTTGTCAAAACTGATGCTCTTGGGCAATGTCTAGGGCGGCACTTGCAGCCCCAGGCCTCCTCAGTCTTGCTTGGGAGCCATAACTAAAGTCTTCAGGAGGGCCTCGACACTCCTTCAGGACTCGGTGCACTCATGGGCCCAATGTCCAGCATTCCCGCACCCAGAGGCTCTTGGTGTCCCTGAGGACACCAGTTTCTGCCTCAAGTGGCCACAGGGTGGCTGTTTGTCATTTATGGAAGGTGCTGTGACCTGAGCATTGTTCCTGTCTCTACTTACCATTTCCTCCTTAGCAGCCCTATCCTGGTTATAAAAAACAGAAAAAGCAGCATTCATGACATAATTTATAGGGGTTTTTAGCCCAGAGGTCAGTTTCTGGAGTTTCCTCTTTATATTGGGAGCTAACTAATAAAATAGATTTTAAACATTATTTGCTCCTCTGGGGAGTCAGGATCTACTTGGGCATACATTGTTATACCTTCGCCAGTCTTCCCTGACATACAGCAGGGTTTTCCTTATCCTTCTGAGTTATGCTTTGTAGCATGTTATAATTTAAATGTTTGCTGGTACACTTTTTCATTACTTCTGTTAGACAATATCATGTGGTCTCCAGCTTTCAAGTCTGTCTGGCCCCTCTGGTAGTTCCACTTTGGGTCAACATCTGGAACCACCACTGTTCCTGTGCATTCTGGGCACAATGCTGGCCTGCAAGTCGGCCTGCTTGGCCTGATGTGTCAAAATTCTGTGTTTTCTCAGGAGTGCAACAAGAGAAACTAATGACCTGCCCATTCTTCCAGATAAATTCATGGCCAATACCAGGTTTTAAAATTCTTCTGTAAATTTTGGGGGCTACTCCAGGGCACAACATAATTTGCAAGAGCCTTTATGGATTTATCCTGATATAAAGTCATAAAAAGCTCTTCATAAGGGATTCCTTGCCACTTTCTCTCCTTTCTACAAAAGAAATTTAACTGTAGGATACATTATAACTGACTGTCCACTTGTGGGCCAACCCTGGTACTCCTCCAGATGATAGTGCAGCCAGAGAATATTGTGATAGAAAGTAAGTTGTTGTTTTTTAATGTCTGTGATGGGAAGATTATTTCAGTTTCATTGCAGACAGCCAATTGGACTGTCTGTTGGAATACCGGAAGCACCCCCTGAACCCATTTCTAAGTAAGAGAGAGAAGAGAAAAAAGTGGATATCAGTACTGGTGCCTGGTGTCCCAGGTTACTGGCCAGCTACTCTGAGTGCTGATCTCTGGGCATCATAGGATCAGGCCCCTATCCCAAGGTGTCCCTGGGATCCTCAAAGACTCAGAAGATGTATAACCTGGTGCCTCCCTGATGCTATTGAGCTGACTTGCTCACTTTCCATGAAGTGTTTGCACTTTTAACTTACTTCCTGACTTCCTACCTAAGAGAATGGAAAGTATTTGCTACAAAAAAGAAAAAAAAACAAAAACAAAAACAAAACTCCAGGGAGGGAACTTTCCTGAGTATTGCCAGGATTAGGTTAGAAGAACGGAACAGGTGCAAAGAAATCATGCTCCCCTTAATGAGAAGTGTTCTGGGAAAGGCCAGTTACACAATAAAATATGGCTTAGTACACTTTTCAGGCAATCCATGGGGTCTGGGTATAGACATATTGAGTGAGGCTCCCCTGCCTTTGCAGTAAAGATTTTAGAAAGTGGAAGCAAGCTTAACATTAGTAGTTTCTCCAAGAGAAAGGCCATCCAAGGTTTCACCCACACTAGAGAGCAATAGTAGGGAGGAGAAACCATGGTCTAGGCTTGTCCCAGATGAGTGAGGACTGGAGAGCTAGTGCCACATATGAACAGAGGAAAAGAGATCCTGCATCCTCATTTTAAGACAAATGGGGGTTGCTTACCAGCTCACAAAGGATTATCTCACTTCAATCAGGATACTTAGGACTTTCACTTATCCTGCAAACATCACTTCTGGCTTTCATGGGGAGACACGTCTATTGGAATAGATCCAATTCCCCTAAATCTAAACCAAAGGTGACCCCCTGAAATGTCAAAGACAATACCTTGTTTGATAAAAAAATCCTTAGCCCAGAATTCTGTGTTATAAAAGGAGAAAGAGGAAGATTCCCATGGAGGTAGGGGAGAGAGGCTCTGTTGAAGAGGTAGAAAGAAGATCAGCTTCAGCAGGGGGAAGTGTTTGGGTCCTCAGAGGTAAGGATAAGAGTGGGGGAAATCTTAGGGAGCTGAGGAGAGAAAGAGAGAGAGAGAGAGAGAAAAGCAGGAACTTGATTTGACTCCCATTGGACTCCTGCTTAATACAGAAGAAGTCCCCAATCAGATTCCAAAAGGCAGTATCACCCACCACCCTGCATCTCCTTGGATTTATATAGCATGGAGACAGGGTTCCTACCACCTCTGAGCAGAGGGAGCCAAAGGCTCAACATGAATGAGGTTATGTCCTGAGGAAGCCACATCAGAGCCCTAGATTAAGCCAATTGAATGGGGAAAGTTTTGGAGAGTTGAGGAGAGAGAGAGAGAGAGAGAGAGAGAGAGAGGAGAGCCAAGCAAGAAGAAAAAGCAAAAGCCAGCAACTAAGCCTCCTGGTACTCATCAGTCCGGACAGTCTGAGAGGAGAAGTGACTCCTGGCTAGCTCATGAAAATATGTTGCCAGATTTCAACTTCCAGGTTCTTGGCTGCACCATGAGAAAATAATTCAATAGCACAGCATAGACAGAGCAAGTAGGTAGAAAATTTACTGAGTACACATGAGAGAAGGAACATGTGGGTGCTCTTACAAGGGGATAGAGGCCAGAAGACAAATTTTCCTCTTAAATGAGACCATCACTGAACCCTGTTCATGCTTAGGTTCATTTCTTTTAGAGATCATACATCATCAAGTTCTCCCTTAAAAAAGTCAGGTCATAAGAAGATATGTAACTGTTATAAAAGCAAGGAATAGTCAGCTAGAGAAAAGGCAGGAATCTGAGTAACTCTGGATCAACAACAGGAGATCATAAGATATCAAATCAACTTTAACACACAACTGCATTCCGCCTTTCTTCATAACTCAGTTTTACTCATTGATTCAGTCAACCCAGATACCAATTTTCTTTCAAAGCCAGGTCACAGGATATTGTTTCCTCTATGAATGTCCTGTCTGTAAATCAAATGTAATACTCAGCAACAAAGGGCTCTAAAAGGTGGAAAAGAGGTATTGTTGAGAAGACAGGGAGATTGGCAGTTGTCCATTCAATTAAAGTTTCCAAAAAGAATGTTTCAAAGAAGAGAAAGGCAAGAGCTGAAATTTCAAGAACGTATATTATTCCATCTCAGAAATTCTCTTTCTCACATGAAATGTTATAATATTTTTTCTATATGAAAACTCTAACATTCATCAAAGTTTTCCCTTGTTAAAGTAACAAAAGCATTTACATGTCCTGGCACTAGACTGTCCTTGAGTGAAGGTCAATACATTATCGTTTAAAATATCTTCCCCAATCCTCTTACTGGATCCTCTCCCGCTAACCAACGTTTAAGTGTTGCATTGCCACAAGGCTCATTCTTTCTTTCTTCTCTTCTCTAATTATATCAATTCCCAATGTGATCACGTCTATTGCCATGCCTTTAAATGCCTTTTAAAGTTGATGATGCTCACATTATTTTATCTACTCCCTATTGTCCTTTCTGAACCCCACAAAATTGACAGATTGAGTCTCTAGAATACATAAATTGATTAGATTATCCAATCAGATCAGGCTTTCCAATTGTCGTAAAACTCAGCATGATTCATATAGCTCCATATTATCAGGTCTTCAAACTGCTTTGGCATTATCTACAATTTCAGTATTCTTATTTCTTCTATTCATCAAGCATTTTACAATATCTAATATGGTTTGATCATGCTCATTTCAGATTTAGATGCTTTGTTGCATGTGAAATAATATTGTTTAAAAATTTAATATTCCCATGAACGTGTCTGCCTGTTGTCAAGCCATTGTAATGAATTGTTCTTTTACTGGCTACTCTATGTGGAAACTATCATGATCTCTGTTTAAATTCCACATGCTAAAGATGATTCTACCAGGAGAAGACAAATCTGCTGTTTGGAAGTATGTTTGCATTTCCTTTTAAAAATAAAGCTTATATTGTAAACATATGTCAGTAGTATATCTTTCTTCTCCTTTTATGTATTTATATTTCTTGGAGAAAAGTAGCTGGGAGATAATAATAAGATGTTTCAAAGATGTTTAAATTTTGGTACTGGTGTACTTCTTATAATCAAGGGGTACCATCTGGATATTATATTTGCAAAGTATCTTGGCAGTATAATTTTCTTGACCTCACATTAACAACAGTATGGCTAAAAAGTGACCAGTCTGATAATCTGCATGTCATAGTGTGAAAGTAATGATGCAATGAATATTTCCTGACTGAATATGCCAGATTTAAAAAAAAAAAGTTTGTGTGTTTATGTAGGGAACTTTCTGTAGGAGAATGAATACAACAGCTGCTTTTCAATCATACATAGAAATTATGATTCTAATCTGTTACATTTAATAGCACAATGCATTTGAAAGAATACACTGCTAAGTATTCATGTTACTAAGCATTTTATGCACAATAAGCACCACTAAAATAACTTGCAATCTATATTTTTGAAAACAAAGTTTTATCAGGAGACTCATTTCCTCCCCTAATGTGTGTCACTAGCAAATAAACACCCTGGACTAGGTTTGGGATAGAGCCTACACATTTGTGTCTTAGCTGTTCAAGTTAGCCACCAAAGTCTCTCTACTATGGGAAGAAGTCTTACTTTGGAGAAAGGGTAGACCCAAAATGGAAATCAGACATTAATGCTCCCTCTCTTCAAGCACTTTAATAAGAGATTGCAATTGCTGTACCTAGAATAAATAGCATGTTTTACCACATTAAGTGTTTAAACAAAACAACAAAAAAACATGATATAATTAGACATGAATGTCCCAAACAAACACTTTGGGGCACTATGAATCAGCCAAAGTATTGAAAAAATTGCTAATAGTTATTCTTAAAAGTAACACTGATCTTTGAACAGTCTGTCATGATATCACCTGTGTTGATGCCATTTCCAGCTTGACTAAAACAGAGTGCAAAACAGCCAACAGCAAGAGGACTTATCAATAGTAGCAGCCTCAGTGGCAAATAATGGGGATAGTGAAAGGCAGAACAAGCCAGAAATTGTAGCTCTCGTTGGGGCACTGTTCATGTAGCCATGAATTTAACTAGGAGATTCAGAAAAACATAACAAAAAGGGAAGCTTTACTAAGTTTAACAGACATCTCTGACTGACTGAAATGGCTTACTGCAAGCTCAAAAGAGACTGGACAGGGCACGTTTATCCACACATCGCTGGATGTCTGTGTGCACATATGGAGAAAACATGAGACAATCCTGTGAAAAAGAACAGCCAAGGAAGTCTTGAAAATGACTTAAATTTGAAACTTCTCTGCAATCTGAACAGAGATTCCTCAGTAGAGAGTAGAATTCTTAACATTACAAAATGTTTGAGCACAAATTTTGAACAATTATTGACCGACTAAGTTATATAAATGTGGTGACCTCTAGAAAGCCAGATTTAATAGTAATACTAATAGTAGTGGCAATGAAAGCAGCAATAATAAAGAAAAGTACTAGCAGTATTAATAATTGAACAGATACTTCCAGGGTCATACACCATGAATGAAACAATTCTATAGATACAGTCACATCAAGTCATTAAACAAACAAAAACAGAGCATTAAAAGAAAAAAAAACATCTCTCTATGGGGGAGGGGTTTCAGAATACAGAGTTACTGCAGTTTAGTGCTTAAAATAACCATTTTCAACAGGAACAATGACAACTACAGGAACAAAATATGGTATATGGAAAGAGGCAGAAAAATATGACCTATACTTAGGAAATGAAAAGTAAATAGAAAGTGTCCTTGGGATCAATATGTGGATCTTTGTAAATGGCAATTTCAGAAGGTTTAACATATATATATTTAAAAATGTAAAAGAATCCAAATCTAATGAATAACAGAGAATATGATGAAAATGACTCAAATAATAAGACTCAAATAATTTTAATAAAAATTAAAAGCACAGAAATTATGAAGAAGAACCAAATTGAAATTAGAGTGTTGAAGAGTGCAAAAACTAAATTTAAAATTTCAGTTGAGGTTCACCAATAGAATTGGTATGGCAGAAAAAACTATCAATGAACTCAAAGATAAATAAAAAGAAATAAAGAGGAACAGAGAAAATAAAGAAGAGAAATTTACAAAGGTTCATAGTACTGTGAGACAAAATCAGGTATACCAATATATGTATACTGGAAGTCTTTATAGGTGAAGAGAGAGGGGAGGGAATGGAAAAAAAAATTAGGAAATCATAAATAGATATTTCTCAAACTTGATGAAAAACATTAATATACAGAACCAAGAAGCTCTATGAACCCCAAGTATGAAAAATATGAAGAGACTCATACCTAGATACACCATTTTCAAACTTTTGAAAGGCAAAGACGAGGAGAAAATCTTGAAAGCAACAAAAGAAATATGACTCATTACATATAAAGGAACAAAAATGCAATCAATCCTTACTCATCAAAATAATGGAGTCCAGAGACATTGGATAAAGACTTTGAGATAAAGAAACTTGAAAAAAAAAAATACTTGTAGACTTGCCTTATTAGAAATATTGAAATAATGCCTTCAGGTTCAAAGGTAATGCCACTGAATGTTAACTGAAATGCATGCAAAAATGTAAGGAAGTATGCCGGTAAACATTATAGTCTCTTCAACTATATTTTCTCTTTTCTTCTCTTAAGTTTCTAAAGTAGTAAGATTGTATACAAATAATTTTAACAATGCATTGATTGGTTTATAACGTAAAATAGCACATAAATGACAATGACAAGACAAAGGAGGGAAGAAATCAAGCTATATTGAAACAAACGTTCTATAATTTACTTTTAAATGAATAAAGGTATCACTAATATTAAATTGATTGTGATAATTTAAGGTGCATATTGTGGTCCCCAGAGCAACCAATGGGAAATTAAAGTATAGAGGATTTGGGATGCACAGATGGTTCAGTGGTAAAATGTTCACTTGCCTTGAGGGAGACCTGGGTTTAATTCCTGACCCATGCACCACCGCAACCCCCTCCCAAAAAATAGAAGTAGAAGTCTAGAGGATTTGAATACACCTTTCTCTTAAGGAGACATGTGAATGGCCAATAAGCATATTTAAATTAGTTAAGTTGGTTCTTAAATTTCAATTTCCTTAGAGATCAGGAGCAACACAATAGGGATATAAAACCAAAATGCATAAGAAAATATATTTTAGTGCACACAATTATCTGGGAAATAGTGGAGACAAAAAGGCTCAATGGGAAGTGGAACTGATTCTGGTGGTTCAAACAAAAGGTGTGTATCATGTAAACAGAGCAAGAGGGACCCATGGGTTTCGGTCTTAATTGTAACCCAGGGGTGGGAATTGGTAGATTTCCCACAAGATTCAAGGACAGTTAAGAATTGGTTCATTTAAAGCAAACATGCACGAAAAGGTAAAGGGACTGGGTTCTAAGGGTGGTGGGGATGGTGAGCTTATCATTTGGGATGAGCTGTGGGGTCATGGTGAAGCATGTAGGTGGTGTACATGGTGGATACAGATTTGGATTTAGGTTCTGGGGAAGTTTATGTGCCAGAACTGGAGAGTTATTCATTAACTACATGAGTGTTAAGGCAGGTCATTTAGCCAAAGTAAGATAGATGCTAAATCAGCAGACAAAAAATTTAGGTAGTTCAGATAAAGCTCATGAGAGATGTCTAATATCATTCCTCATTAGAAAAAATGTAAATGAAAATAACAATGAACCAATAGAGTCACTATAATCAAAAGAGAGGCAAAAATGAGTGTTTGTAAGAATGTGGTGAAATTTGAGCTTGCACATATTGCTCATGGAAATATAAAATTGCAGACACTTTGGAAAATAATTTGTCAGTTTTTCTAAATGTTTAACTAAAATTACCCCATACTTCAGCAATTCCAGTCCTAAATATCTATTCAGGCGTAATAAAAGCATATATCACCGCAAAGTGAATGTTCCTAACAGCTTTATTCATAATAGCCAAAAAGTGGAAAGAACCCAATGCCCATCAACTGATGAATGAGTGTGTTAGATGTGGGTGATTGAATCACATCTCCCACAGAAGACATTCCAAATCTTGATCTGAATTCCTCTAGGTTTTGGCCCCATTTGTAAACAGGACATGAAGATTTTATTATAGGTTAAGGTATGAACTCATTTGTGAATATTATCTTTGCAGATACCTTTAAGATGCAAACAAATTGAATTAGGGTGGACTGTAATACATATGACGGAGGCCTTATAAAGGGAGGAATTTTACATTCAGTGAGAAGCTGGGAGTTAGTGGAAACTTAGAAGAATAAACACAAGGAGATCACTAGGTGATAGAGGAATGCCAGAATGTTACAGACTCTGGAAGAAAGTAAGTCCTATCAATGCCTTGATATTAGATGTCTAGCCTCCAAAATCATGAGGTGATAAGCTAATCAGTATGTGGTGTTTGTCATAGCAGCCCTGGCAAAGCAAGACAATACATCAATACAAGGAATACTACTTTGAAATAGAAAAGGAATGAAGTATTGATTCATAGTACAACATGGATGAACTTCAAAAGCATTAGGCCAAGTGAAAAAAGCCAGATGCAAAGGACCACATATCTTTTCATTTTAATTATGTTAAATTCCCAGAATAAGCAAATCTATAGAGACATAAAGTAGATTAGTGGTTGTCTAGTGCTGGGTGAAGTAACTGTTAATGTGAATGAAGTATCTTTTGTAAGTAATGGAATCGTCTTAAAATTATATTGTCATGAAATATTCAAACGCCATTGGCCATTGGATTTTATAATGAAAAAGGTGAACTTTATGGTAAGTAAATTACATCTCATGAAAAAAATTAAAATGCATATCAAAAAGTAAAGGAATTGAAATGGAACAGTAAAAAATATCTTTAAACATAAAGACAAAGAGAAAAGAGGGTATAAAATGTATCCCACATATAGAATACAAATAAAACAACATATATCAATCCAACTACATCAATAATTACATTAGATATGAATAAGCTAAATGTTCCAATCAAAGTTCAAACTGTATATTATTATAAGAAACACAAGTTAGGTTCAAGGATGCAAAAATGTTGAAAGTAAAAGGATGGAAAAGGATGTGGATATTAACCATAAAAGGGCAAAACTGATGAAATATGTAGCTTCTACTGCTTTTGAATGGTTCTGCCAGCAACAAAGAATGTTACAGTGATTTGTATGGTGCTATCTCCTAAGGACCTACACAGATAATTTATATAAAATTCATAACATCAGATCCCTCACAACATGAAATGGTAGTGATTTAACCTTACTGGAATTGATGCTGGGGCCACTATCTGAGTCCTTACAGAATGATTTAATAACAGAATATCTTTTCCAACATTGCCTCCAAACCCTGGGTACCATAAGATTGAAAAAGTTGGGGAATTTCACACATTTCCTTGAAATTCACTAAACATTACCTGCTGCCACATCATTAGCAGGTAGCCAGATTAACTGAATAATAGAATGTCCTTTTAGAGGCACAGATAATTTTCCAGCCAGGAACTATAGTATTGAGGCTTTATAATTCAAAAGGTAGCGCATTCATTGAATCAATGACCAGCATATATCCCCCCAATAGTAGAATAAATGGTTGTAAGCACGCTTGACGTATTTCACTGTACTCTAGAAGCTTAATCAGTGAATTAATTCTTTCTGCCCCTGAAGCCATGAATTTCTGTTTCCCAGAAGGAAAGACTATGTTTGCTGATACAAAATGTGGGAAGGGAAATTATATCAGGAACATTGCATCTTGGCACTTCCAAACTCTATAAAAAGAGTAATGGACAATTTTAGCAAGTATGGCTTGACAAGGGGAAAACAGGCAAGAGCTTAAAAATTAGGGTCATGTCACCAAGTATGAAATTTATGACAACCAATATGTGAAAATTACAAAGTGTCATTGAGGACAGAGTTGATGAGCATCAATTATAGTCTCAGGACCACTAGCAGCATCAGGGATTATTCCACCAATCATTTTCTATTGGAAAGATTACAGCTTGTCATCTACTTGTCAACTCAATTAAGGAATGGACTGGATTTAAACAGTACAAGGGGAAGATTGAGCAGTACAAATGGTGGATTGTATCAGATACCTCTGATGTCCTATATCTCATCCACTTAACATACATCTCATTTCAGCAGACAGTTCTACTGTAGTTCAGTCCTCTCCTCAGGCTACCTCATGTATGTGTACTCCTTTTATTCTTTTGCCATGGTGCTTCTATAACACTGCAGAATCTCACTCTCATCACGAGAATAAGTGGAAGCTTGGGATGCTGAAGAGTTAATATATCATAAGCGTCAACCAACAGAAGACAGGAGTCAGTTGATAAGTTATTTAAGATGTTTTCTTTCAATTTACAATTCAAGAAGTCCAGATATACTGGAAGTCCCAACAAAGTTAAGCATTTATTGCTCAAACATTGTTTTAAAGAGCAGATATTTATGTTGGTTTTTAATCCTTTTTGTTTCACTCTACTCTATCCCTCATTTTTGCTATGTGAGTTCACCCCACAAATAAACTGACTATACACAAGCTCTTGACTCAGTTTCTGTTTTCAACAGGAATGCAATCTAAATCATAAAGGTATAACATGTTATCATTGGTTACAATCATTAATAGCAAGGGTTAAGACAATTTAATGCTTGGGCATTGCACTTTCAAGAAATCCAGTACTTGATTCAACTAAACATCCTTTTAATGAGCACTGTTAAATAAAAGTAGCTCCAAAACATAAAATTGAAAGGCCAGATTCAATTGAATACATTCTCTGCAATTGCTATTTCCATCCTTTTGGTGATATCTATAAATATAAGAAATTGCATGGGAATTCATCACATTTAAATTTCAGTTTTTACAACCACTTACTCATATTCAATGGGCTTCTGATTTGCTTCTCCATTATCATTAATAATAGTACTATAGGGATCTAGAGATAATTACCATCATTCTTTGCTGTATTGCAAATTATTACCTGTATCTGAGATGGAACTTATAAATTCCTCTCTCAACTTTTCACTTTTTCAGAAGCTGGGAAAGATCAGCAGGCACAATCCTTCATCAAATACAGTAAGTCTATTCAAAAACTTCATCTACGAAAGCTCAATTCTGGTCAAATAATCATGTCATTTATTCTCATCCTGACAAGAATTATCTAAAAGGTGAAATCTTATTCTGTTTGACCTGTTAATTAACTAGAATTTCAAAATTTTTATTTAAATTTGTAAAATATGAGGAAAATTCTAGGGGTGGTAGAATCTTCTTAAGCAAAGGACAGAGAAAAACATTTTTCTGAATGTTTCCAAATCTCTTATAGATACACATTCTTAGTAATCCTCAAGTATATCCTCAAGCAAATAATGACAAGGGACATTATTTATTATGCTGTCATCCTTTCAAATGCCTAACATTTTCAGGAATATTCTTATGAACCAATGGATTTCATGGCGACATCTCAGGAGATTAAAAATTAATAAATTTATGGTGCTAAGAATCTACATGAGGGAACAAGCCAGTCTGATATAATATTACTTTAGTTAAGGGATTTGTAACTATCTTCACACCAAATATTGAGACTTTGGAAATTAAATGAAGATTACAAACTCTTTCTGTGTATATTTCTTTGTACATACATTAAGTAAAATATGTGTTATTGCAAAGGAACACAATTACATTGATATATATTAAACAAAGTATTTTAAAAATTAAAGTGAAGTTTTATATGTGTTCTTATTGAAATATAAGATTATAAGTTCTTATGACAGCACTGATAAATATCAAAGTTTACAAGCAGTGATGATTAAAAAAGTGTTGCAAGATATCTACAGCATGTGATGTAATATGAAAATATCTGCACATTCCTTTTGGGGGCAAATTACAAGCACTGCTAGTACTATTTTTTAATAATAATAATTTCTCATCTATTAAGGATGTGATAATTTTCAGTTAAATGTTGTGAACATAGGATGTAATTTTTTGTCCCCCATCACAGTTTATGGGGTGAATTCCATTATCAGAGCTGATAAAAAATTGTTGGTATAGTGCTTGATCTAACAACTGTTATTAATCCAACTGAGCTCTTTATCCTTCTTATCTTCTGCCTCCAAAACTCCTCAAGACCAAGTGATATAAATTGTCTGAGAGGGAGTTCCACACCTAAAAATACTGGAACCAATGCATATGGAGCAAGCAAATCTTCCAAAGGGCTTAGTAATGTCCATGAGAGGCTAGGATCAATTTGCTCACAAAAATTAATCGCATAAAAGAATTACACATATTTTAAAAATATACATATTTTAAAAATTTAAAAGAGCTTTGCCTTTCATAGAGCTATAACAAAAAAGCATGACAATTCAAGCCCATTCTGCATATTACATTTTCACAATAGGGATATATGTGTGTTTAGCCTAGAAAACTCCCATAACAGCAATTAAAAAGATAAAATTTTGCAAGGAAGAATGTTCTTGGAGCAGATATAACTCACCAATATATCTCATTCCTTGGAAACTGATTCAGTCATAGAGCCAAGAAAAATATTGAATAAAATCAGTGTTTTCATGGTTTATGAGCCAGAGAAAATTGAGTGAATTAAACACAAAACTCCAGGAGCTACTTCTACAGAGTAAAGCAGCAGGGAATCTTCAGTTGGTCAGTTGCCCTAATGAATACAGTCTGTTAATTAAATCAAGACCCTAACAAAATGACTTTTATAATGAAAGAAAATGGTTGACAGGCAATAAGACATGTGTGAATGTGTCTTTTAAAGTGTATAAAAACAAATGAGCAATATTTAAAAGAATCTTTGTAAAAATATAATTGATAGGCATAATTGAATTTCAGTAGTCATGTTAAGAAGGCAATTTAATTGCTCTTGACCTACTTCAGCAATTGAGACTTTCCTGATATTCTAACTCTCTTAGAAATTCTTTTCATTACATAGATTTTTTTTCCTAAATTAAAACATGAAGTTATGTAATAGTTAAAGCTCATGATTTTTCCTACATTAAACTGGAAAGGTTCTTAAAAATATAGTAGGATCATCTCTTTCTCTTCTTTCCCATATAGGTATGTGCATATGTCTATATGTGTGTATAGACACAAATTTAAAATCCTATTCATAAAATTCTTCCCTTTTATTAGCCATGTTAAATTCTTAGAAGTTAAAACTTTTCCACAATAAAAATAATGCACTGCTAACTAGTCCTTAAGGTAAATAAAATTCAAGTTTCCACTGAGTCAATACAAGTGAAGAATAGGAAGCAAATAAGCAAATTTATTCAGGAATTCTATAGTAAGCACAAAAGCAAAACATGCTTTAACTAGAACTATCCACATAATTCAGATCAATTGTTTAATGTTAACTTTATAAGAAATGTATTTTGTTTGCTCCACTTTGAAGTGTATTTCATTATCATGAGTGATAATTGATATAATAGTTGTATATTACACATTGTACATGCAAAAATATTTCAGAACCACCAGAACTTTCATTTGGATAAAGTCATTTCTTACACAGGTCACTTTTATATACTTATATGTCAAACAGTATAGGTGTGTGCTCTTAAGTATATGTGTCTGAGAAGTTTCTTAAAAGATTATTCCACTTAAAGATATGTATTTTTTCTAATCTTACACAACTCATCTTGATCATGTATATGACCTTTTGAAATGCTACCTGTTCTTATGTCACAATATCCATTCAATAAATGACTGTGGCAGTATTATAGTTGAATTATATAGTTCAACTACTCCATCAATTCCATGAATTAAACATGAGAGAAGATATGAGAGTGTACATGTGTAAAATATAGATAATTGAATGGAGAAATAGAATAATAGATATGTAGATCTATTCATGGAAAGGTAGAAAACAGAAATAGAAGGGACCTGGTACCTGCCCATTAAAAAAAAAAAGAAATAGAAGGGAGATGAGTGTGGGGATTGAGAGAAATGGGTCAAGAGAGATGAGAACATGGAACTTAAAAGCATAGCTTTCTATAGTCAGCTCTCTGGACTCAAATTGCTTCAGTTAGATGCCACTTGTTGAATCTGTGATCATAGGAAAATCATTCAGTTTTATCTAAGGCTCATTCTTTTCTCCAATTTAAAATAAAACTTAATAATTGAAACAAAAACTAAGAAAATCAGCTTAGCAACCTATACAATTTTAGAAAGTATAATTATAAAATAAGGCCTCATAAGTTTTACCAATATTTTTATTGTTATTTGTGATCAATCATTGGTCACTGAAATCAATCACTGAGCAAGTTAAGCATAATGACCTTGCAATTATGAATCTGATATTTTTAAGCTCCACTCATTCATTTATTTGACAAAAGATGTTGATTTAGCCATCTGAATTGACAAGCCATATAGACAAAATATTAATTTAAATGTCTCTAAAAAACCACTGAGTTGTCCTTTTCACTTAAAAAGTCATGTAGTCTGCAGAGCCGATGTAACTTCTACCAAATTTCACTAAAATACTTTCAATGACTCTGATATTCATTAAAACTCACAATAACGCTGACTACAACTACTAGGACATAAATGTTTTCAGAGAAATTGGGAGGAGATGGTTGCAGTTTTTGAAGTATTCCTTATTTTATTAGCTTATTTTCTTTCTACATTAATGCAAAGACCGCAATCCCTGAAAACACAGTACAGGAAGGTGCTTTGTGAGATGTGAGAGTGAAATGTATACATTTGATCTGTGAAGCTGGATTGGGGAACAAGGAAATATTTGTGAGAAAAGAATAATCCTGAAAGCAGTGTACACTGAGGATTATTTTTTTCACATATGTCATCAAGTCAATATATCCAAGAAGTAGGTAAGGGTCAGAACAGTGAACATTATTTGCAGATGATACATCTGAAAAATTTACTTCCACTAGGGATAAATATCTGGAAATATTCACATGTGGGTCTTCTGTGGGAATAAAACTGTAACAAAAAATGGAATGCAGAATTAGAATAATATATTAACTACATTGGTGAATGCCACTCATTGATTTTCTTTTTTTTAATGCTGTATGACAGGGTCACATTTCATCATTTTTCCATGTGAGTATCCCATTATTTCAGCACCATTTGCTGACTTCGTTGTATTGTTTCTTTGTTTTGCTTGTTTGCTTGTTTTTTTGGGAAGTGCATGAACCAGGAATCAAACCTGGATCTCTTGCATGACAGGCGAGATTTCTACCACTGAACTACCCTTGCACCCCCCACTAATTGGTTTTTATTTCTTGGTTTTGTGGAGCAAATTTATTGAAAACTACAAGCACTATTGAAGCAGTCATGTTTCTTATTTTATTCCTCTTCCCTTTTCATCATTCTGACCAACTACATCAACCCTGCAGATTCCCACTTCCCTACATGAGCCATCTTCATGTCTGAATTGGTATTGAGGGTAGTAATAGAAATGGAAAGTTTGTAGATTCTTTGGCTATAGATATGAATGCACTTTATCAAATCCATCTTTCAGAGTCAACACTTACATTTTAGTACCATTTAAATGCCTCCTGTACTTCACTTTTCAGGTTGGTTCATACTTGACAGGTAAAAGAAGGCATAGTAAGCTTTACAGTTTTTATTAAATAGGGTCAGAAAATCACAAGGAAGTAACTACTTAATGCAAAAATATCGTAACTGAGATATAAAATAAGATGGATGGGAAACCAAATTTCTGTCCTGGAACTTAAAATGTGTTAGTCACTTAATCTAGTTGGAGGTACTTAAAAGAATTATGTACAGATCATGAAAAATTGAATTGGTAAAAGATGAAAAAAGCTTAAAATATTTCTGTTGTAGATGTAGAGAAAAGATAAACAGCAATGAAATATTGAAGCAATGATATACTCTAAAAGAAAATGTTAATGTACTGTAAAATTAATAAACTATTTTGAAAAATAAGATTATTTAGAAAATAAGCATTAGTTCTCAGTTAATTAAAGTTTTGGAGAGACTAGATAGAAATGAAGGTTGTACAACATTATGAATGAACCAAATGCCTCCGACTTCTACGCTTTTGGCATGGCTTATTTTGATATGTGAATTTTATCTCAATTTAAAAATATGCAATATTGTGAGTTGGAACAGATCTATCAATTCAAATAGAAAGTTATTAAAATAAAAAAAACACAAATGCAACCTATTTACCTTGAGAGCACTGAATTAAGGAAAAGCAGGGAGAAATAAGAGCCTTAGGGGAAAACTCAGATTAACCAAAGATATTATTGCAGAAACAAATTTAGAAAAGAATGGAGGAACATTTCCAAATTCTGGTGCTATTTTTTTTTTTGCCCCAGTACAGTAATATTGAGATCTTTCAGATGATCTTGGCAGAGAATATAAAGAATATTGACTTACTCTGGAAGGAAAGCCCAGGATGGAATTCTTATAAATGTAATATCTCAAAGGAGTTCTCCCTAGAGAGAAGTAGAGAAGCTGAATAGATCACTCAAAACAATTAATCAAGGATAAAATACTAATAGATCCCTTCTGTAAAAACTGATACAATTCTGATATATTGTATTCTGGCAGCATTGGCAAACCAAAACAGATGTGGTACCAGGAGTGGCATGCTGGTAAATACCAAACATGTTGAAACAGTTTTTTTTTTTTTTAATGGAGAAGGGGAAGATTCTGGAAGAATTGTGAGGAACATAAAAGGAAAGGTCTAGAATGCTTTGAAGAGACTACTGATAGCAACATGGATACTGAAGGTTCATTCCAATAAGGCTTTAGACAGAAATGATGAATGAATCATTGCAGACTGTAAAAAAGGCAATGCTTGGTTGAAGTGGAAGAATATTTGACAAAATAGAGTTCTGGTATTGGATGGAAGGTAGAATGTGAAGACAATGAGCTTGGATATCTAGGCAAAGAAATCTCCAAACTAAATATGTAGCCTCGCTTCTCCTTGTAGCTCACAGTAAAATGTGAGAAGAAAGGAGTAAGTTAATAAATGAACTCTTGGGTAATAAGAACCAGATTGATAGTTTGGAAAGTTCTAGGCTTTTGGAAAAGGAATGCTCAGAGAATAGTGCCCCAGTGAGGATTTAACCAAAACTAGAGTGATTCAGCCATTTAAACATAAGCCAAGATTGGAGATGGAGTTATCCAAAAAGGATTTGTGGGAAGTCCTATTGTCTCATGACTGTGATCCCTGTTTATTTCATAGAAGACTGACAAGAGTGTTATGGGGTTTGTATAATGAAACCAACACAGCCAATTTGGACTAAAAGGGGAACAAAAGGGACAAGTTGAAGGGGAAATGACTTCAAAGGCAAAGACATGGAATCTAAGGTCTAGATCTAGAAAATATTGGAAAAGTGAGCAGATCCATGCATACATCTGGAGAGGGCAAGGCTTCTGCTTCATTGCTCAGGGAAAGTGTTGCTTTCTTAAGCCTCACAGAGGGTCGAGCACATTCCCTGGGTCTGAGGAGGGAATGTCTACAACCACACTGTTCTGAAGGGGTTTATAATGTGCCCTGGAGATGGCAGAGAGTCTGGATGCCACCCAGAGGCTTGAGGAGTGTGAGGCCAATAACAAGGTTGTCTTCTCAATGTTGAATATGTTAAAACTGTCACCTCTGTACACAGAGAGAGAATGGCCCTTTGAAAGGGTGGGACCACTAATTTCCCAAGCCCAAGGAGAAAATGTCGTTCCATAAATGACTCTCAGATTTTGCAATCTATTGAAGTATACCCTGCAGATTTTCAAAACTGGTTGGATCTGATGACTTCTGCTTCTTTTCAATTTTTTCCTATGGAAATGTAAATGTTTATCCCATGACTTCTCTTTCTTTGTGTATTGGCAGGAGATAACTTGTTCTGTGTTTCACCAGTCCACAGCAAGAGGAGAATTTTGCTTAGGACAGATCATGCCTATAGCTCATTTTGATGAGATTTTAAACAGTTTTGATTTTGTATTGTTCTATATTGCTACTAAAATTATTTAAGGCTTTTGTGATATTATGATGGAATCAATGCATTTTGTATTTGGAAATAACTTGCATTTTGGGTGTCCAGAGAGTGGAATGTGCTGGTTTGAATCTCTTATCTACCCCAGAAAAGCCAAATTCTTCTAACCCTATCTTGTGAAAAAGACTTATTTTTTGGGTGAGGCTTTTGATTAGGTTGTTTCCATGGTGATGTGATCCTGCCCCTTCAAAGTGGGTCTTAATTAGTTTACTGAATCTCCTGAGAGAATAGCAGGGAGATGAAAACAGAACACAGACATTTGGAGATACAGAAGGAGGGTGCCCCATGAGATGCTAGAAGCAGAGAGAGTCATTTGATGCCATCAGTTGGGAGAGAAGAACAGCATTCATTGCCTGTGCCTTCTCATGTGACAGAGAAACCCCAGACATGGTCGGCCTTTCTTGAATGAAGTTATCCTGTTCCAGTTTGAAATTGTTGTGCACCCCAGAAAAAACATGATTTTTAATCCTGATCCAATATTGTTAGGTGGGATCTTTTTATTACATTGTTTCCATGGAGATGTGACCCACTCAATTGTGGGTGGCACTTTTTTAATTAGGTCATTTCCATGGAGATGTGTCTCTACCCACCCAAGATTGGTCCTTTGCTGGAGTCCTTTAAGAGAAAACTATTTTGGAAAAATGTTCAGAGCTGACACAGACAAGAGACCTTTGGAGATGCAGAAGAAAAACTCTCCCAGCCTTTGGAATGAGAAAACAGGATAAAAAGTTAGCATACATCACCATGTGCCTTCCTAGCTGACAGAGAAACCCCAAACACCATCAGCCCTTTCTTGAATCAAGGTGTCTTTCTCTGCATGTCTTAGCTTGAACACCATTATCACCTTAGAACTGTAAACTTGTGACAATAAATTTCCTTTATAAAAGCCAACTCATTTCTTGAATATGTTATTTCCAGCAGCATTAGCAGTAACCACATGTTGGTGCCTTAACTTGGACATATTCATGGTCTTATAATTGCAAATTTGTAACCTAATAAATCCCCACAGTTTGGCACAGAGAAGTGGGGTGCTATAGCAGTTCACAAGTATCAAATATGTTGGATCATTTTTTTTTTTTGGCTGGATAAGGAGAAGATTTTGGAGGAATTGTGAGGTGAGGTGCTTGATGGAGAAGGCCCCTGGAGGGCTGTAAAGAGACTGTTGTTGTAAATGGAACCACTGTCAGTCTGGACAAAGAGGGACAGAACAGGGACAAATTGAGTTTGCAGAGTTAGAACTTTGGAAGCTAGGGTCTGAAGCCAAAACCCTCCAGATCAGGAGAGCAGACACATCCATATATATGGAGAGAGTGTGTTTGCCCCAGGAGCAGAGGGTGGGCCTTCCATTTAATTGCTCAGGAAGAGTTGTGACACCCTAAACACTGGAGAAGATAGAGCACATAAATCAGGGATTGTGAAGAGCCCGGCTGCTTCCCTATTGTTCTGGAAGGGTTGAACCTGTGCCCTGCAGATGGTAGAGAGCCTGGGTGCTTCCCAAAAGCTTGGAGAGGCTGGAATTGAGAAAAAGGTGGTCTCCACAATGTCCACACAGATTGCAACTACCCCAGAATTTGGACAGAGCAAGACCCTTGGAAAGGATAAGACTTCCTCTTTCTAAAGCACTGAGCATAAGTGACTCTCAGACTTTGAACTCCAATGCAGATTGCCTGTCATGTTTTAGGAACTGTATGGGTCTGGTGACCCTTGTTTTTCTTTCAATTCCTTCCTATAGAAATGGAAACATACATCCTATCACTGTCCCTCCTTTGTATGTTGGCAGCAGGTAACTTGTTAGATATCTGTCTTATGAACCCCAGAAAAGCCATGTTTTAATCCCGATTCCATCTTGTGGAGACAACTTTTTCTTTTATTCCTGATTAAATAATGTAAGATGGAATCTTTTGATTAAATTATCTCTATGGATATGTGACACACCCAATTGTGGATATTAACTTTTGATTACATGGAGATGGTACTTTATCTATCACAGATGGATCTTTATTAGTTTTCTGTAATCCTTTAAAAGAGTAAATTTTTGTAGAAATCACAGAAGCCTCAGTGCTGACACAGATTTGGACACATGGAGAACAGAGACATGGATGTTTAGAAATGCTTGGAGCATAGCAGATATCATCATGAGATGTTAAGAAAACCAGAACCTGGAGAGACCCAAAGGAAGCCAAGAAATGAAAGACAGCCCTGGAGAAGCAAAGTGAGCAACCTCTATATGGTCAGAGACTGAAAGCAATGGAGTCCAGGGGGAGGGGAACAGCAGATGCCAGCCACATAACTCCCCAACTGACAGAGGTTTCCAAGACCAATTGGCTTTCTTTGAATGAAGGTAACTTTTGTTGATGCCTTAATTTGGACACTTTAACTTCATTAGAACTGTAAACTTATAACTTATTAAATTCCTTTTTACAAAAGCCTTTCCAGTTCTGGCATATTGCATTTCAGCAGCTTGCAAACTAACACACCTTCGTAAAAACCAGTTATTTTCTTGTATATTGCATTCTGGCAGCATTAGCAAATTAAAACAGACACCAATATTATCCTTAAAAATATCTCCCTTACAAGGCTCAGTTTAATTGGTTTACATATTAAATCCACACTATCCATCTTAACTTTCCCAGGAATCCAACTGTTCAGAAAATAATTGAAAAATGATAAAAGGAGCATAAGTCTAATGAACTAGAGTGCTCTCTGCTTCAGTTGGTCCCAAGACTATAGCTGATAAATAGTTATTTTATTATTACTCTTCTTGAATGTAGGTTCTCTTTCCCTGCATTTTGTAATTCTGCTTATCTAATGGCTTCCCCATTGGGATAAATAAGAAGCATATCCCTTCTGTCTCATCCCCTGGTATCCAAGGTTGTATAAGGCTATGTCTGCACTTAAAAGTCTTAAGAATACTGAACAATATCTTAGTGGATCACTTGGATTTACCCTCTTATTAGGAGACTGCTAGCTGCTGAAAAGGGTAAAATATAAATTTGGGGCTAAAAACTCCTTGTTATATTTATATACTCATGGAAAATGTTTGGGAAAAGAGAAGAAAAGTATTCTTGTAACTTGCTTATCTTAATTGAGGTGGAAATTGGGAAAGACCAGAAGTATGTCGAAATTTGGTTTATTGTAAAACACATGGTGTTTTAGTTTGCTAAAGCTGCCAGAATCTAATATACCAGAAATGTAATAGATTTATAAAAGGGAATTTATTAAGTTGGAAGTTTACAGTTCTAAGGCTATGAAAATGTCCAAATTGAAGCAAATCTATAAAAATGTCCAAACTAAAGCATCTAGAGAAAGACACCTTGGCTCAATAGGGTCAATATTTGGGGTTTCTCTCTCAGCTGGAGAGGCACATGGTGACATCTGCTAGCTTTCTCTCCAGGCTTCTTTAACTGCTTCCCCAGGGGCATTTTTTTATGCATCTTCACAGGTCTCTGGCTGTATGAGCTCTGTTACCTCTCTGGCTGTGTGAGCTCTTATTGCTTGAAAACTTTTCCAAAATGGTTCCCTCTTAAAGGACTCCAGTAAGTAACTCCACCTTGAATGGGTGGAGACACATATCCATGAAAAACAATCAAGGTCACCACCCACAATTTGGTGCATCACATCTCCATGCAAACAAAGAGATCCCACCCAGAAATACTGAATTATGATTAAAGAATATAGCTTTTGGGGGTACAAAACAGAATCAAACCGTCACATATGGTAACAACAATGTTTTATCTAAAAATATAGTTGGAAATTTTAAATAGGATAAAAGCCTTGTAAAGCACTATAAGTACCAAAACAATGAAAGTAAAATATATCTCAAAAGGAAATGTAAGGATGTTTTAAGTAAGCATAAGAGGATGAAATAATTACAAAAGTCAAATTGTTCAAATCTGCCAAAAGAGTCAGAATTTCATGTGCTGAAAGCTTAAAACCAAGGGAAATTGAATAATGTAATCTTATGTTTATTGCATAAAGTGACTCAACAAGGAAAATAAAGTAACATGCTGTGAAAAGATGCTTCAAATGGAAGTAAAAGTAAAGCATAAATAGCATTAAAAAATGAAAAGAAGCCTACTCTAAGACATAAAGAATCAACTACAACAAGGAAGGTAAATTTGTACCAACAAATAGTTTAAAAGTGAATAAACCTGTATTTACAAACTTGTCTACATTACCAATAGGTATAATAAGTGAAAATAAACTTTATTTGAAACACCAGGAAAAAAGAGACCCTCAAAAAACGTTTCTCACTCCGATGAATGAAGACTTCAAAATAGAAATTAAAGTATAGTAAATCTTAATAAGAGTGTTTCAAATTATAATGTGATTGCAAAATATGAATATTTTACAAAATCTTTAAGTTGACATCATTCTGAAATTTAAAAGTGTGTCATCTTTGTCTGAAAACTATATGAAATGAATGATGTGTCTTATAATTGATTTGTCTTAGAATCTATAAATAAATTTTAGTTAATATTTATACTATTTAGGAAACTGATTTGAATGCTGTGACAGGTAAATATAAAGCTGAAATAAGATGGAAATTTATGCTACCCTCATGTAATATTCTGAACCATTTGTGGCCAAGATGGTATTGTAATGATATTGGGGACTTGACTCACTATGTTCTCCTGCTCCACTTTTCTTAAAATGTGCTTTTTTTTCATCTAAGATGGTTTATTGTTCCCATCACACATCAACTTTAGTGCCAGTGGGAACGATTGAAGAAGAAAACTTGCATATATATATATATACATGCAAACATTGAATGTAACAAAGGATTTATGCCAAAGCTAATGTCATTAAGTGGGGAATATGGGCAGGCATCTGGTATTCTAGGTGGAAGACATAGAAATGTCTACTTAGAGATTGTGATGGTAAAGTTTATGCCTATGTGAGTTGTATTAGCTAGGGTTCTCTAGAGAAATAGAATCAACAGGCAATATCCATAAATATAAAATTTATAAAAGTGTCTCACATAACCATGGGAATGTAGAGTTCAAAATCTGTAGGGGAGGCTGTGAAGCTGATGATTCTGGAAGGGTCTGGATGAACTCCACAGGAGAGGCTCACTGGCTGAAGCAGGAAGAGAACCTGTCTCTTCTGAATCCTCCTTAAAAGGCTTCCAGTGATTAGATTAAGCAGCACTCATTAAAGAAGATACTCCCCTTGGCTGATTACAAATGTAATCAGCTGTGGATGTAGCTAACATGATCATGATTTAATTCTATGAAATGTCCTCATAGCAAAAGACAGGCCAGCACTAGCCCAACCAGACAAACAGTTACCACCAATTGGCCAAGCAGACACATGAACCTGACCATGACAGTCCACCCCTTGTAAACGTGGCAGCTATACACATTACCTTAAGCCATACCTAATTTCTAAATAGGAAACAATAAGACATTATTTTTTCTCACCTAACAATACTCAACTGTCCTGCATATAATAGCAAACATATTAAATCTCTCCAGAATAGGTTGCAAGTCCTTGGGTAATACTCATTCTTAAACTTGATATCTTACAACTTAAATAGTATAACTATTAGTTATTAATAGTACAACTATGAACAAAATAGCATTATAGTCCTCATTTCTGTAACTGCTCACATAGTTGTAGTTCTTATTTATCACTAACTTCTTCCACTACCCATTCTATGTTCCCTTTACCCTCAGAAACCACTTCAGCTAGCCATGGTTCTTTGCATGGTGGGGTGACCCAAGCCTTCATTCCTGGAGTTTCAGAGACATTGGTAGTCCTGCTGGGATCAGATTGTTGCAGTTTTCCATTGATTTTAATCACAGGGCATGGTAGTACTAAAAGACACCCTAGGGGATCCCCTATATTCCAGGAAAATTCTTCTTTGCCTCCATTGTGTAGTTGCAGTCCTATTTCTCTTTGATAGTAAGGGTCAATCACCCTAGCCAGTAATGTAATCCCCTTCTAGGCTTGTTGATCCAGGGGCATGAGTAGCTCAATGTGACCAGGTGTCTGTATTAGATTCCAGTTCAATGGAATCTCCTGGTGGAAGCACTCCCCCTTTTGGAACTAAAACCTATAGACCAGCAGAGCTCAGGGTCACAGGGACAGGAAGCAAAAATAATCCTAGTGGGTCACTAGGGGTAATAGTGAGTGGTACCACTCCCATCCTCCCCTTAGTTCCTGGACTCATGGATCCTGGCTATGGGAAAAAGAGCACCATTTGGTGGATGCTGATTAAGAGCATATACAGCTTCCTGGAGAACATTGCCCCAGCCTTTCAAGGCATTGCCATGTAGTTGGCACATAATGGAGTTTTCAAAAGACCATTCCACCATTCTATCAATCCAACTGCTTCTGGGTGATGGGGAACATGGTAAGACCTGAGAATTCCATGAGCAAGTGCCCATTCCCACACTTCATTTGCTGTGAAGTGTGTTCCCTGATCATAAGCAATGCTGTGTGAAATACCATAACAATGGATAAGGCATCCTGTAAATCCACAGATGATAGTTTTGGTAGAAGCATTGCATGCAGGGAAAGCAAATCCATATCCAGAGTATGTGTCTATTACAGTTAGAACAAATTGCTGACATTTCCGTGAAGGGAGTGGTCCAATGTAATCAACCTGCCACCATGTAGCTGGCTGGTCACCTCAGGGAATGGTGCCATATCTGGGGCTGAGTGTGGGTCTTTGCTGCTGGCAGATTAGGCACTCAGCAGTGGCTGGAGCTAGGTCAGCCTTGGGTGGAAATCCATGTTGCTGAGCCCATGCATAACCTACATCCCTACCACTGTGACCGCTTTGTTCATGAGTCCATTGGACAATGACTGGAGTTGCTGGGGAAAAAGGCTGACTGGTATTCATAGAATGGGTCATTTTACCCACTTGATTATTAAAACTTTCCTCTGCTGAAGTTGCCTTCTGGTGCACATTCATATGGGACACAGATAGTTTCACGTTTTTAGCCCACTCAGAGGTCTATCCACATACCTCTTCCCCAGAATTCTTTGTCTCCAATTTTCCAATTATGATCTTTCCAAGTCCCTTACCATCCAGCCAACCATTAGCAACAGCCCATGAGTCATATACAAATGCACCTCTGGCCAGTTCTCCTTCAAAGTAAAATGAACAGCCAGATGCACTGCTCAAAGTTCCAACCACTGGGAGGATTTCCCCTCACCACTGTCCTTCAAGGACACCCCAAAAGGGTTTGTAGGGCTGCAGCTCTCCACTTTCAGGTGGTACCTACATGTCATGCTGAACTATCTGTAAACCATGCCTGAGTTTTGTTTTCTTCAGTCAGTTCACTATAAGGAACTGTCTAAGAGGCCATAGCTCTGGTTTGGTAAAGAGAAGGTAATGTGGCAGGAGTGGAGACAATGGGCATTTGGAACATTTCCTCATATAACTCACCTGTGCCTTCAGGACCTGCTCTGGCCCTATCTTGTAATACCATTTCCATTTTATGATAAAGTGCTGCTGGGCACACCCAACTTTATGGCTTGGTGGGTCAGGCAACACCCAGCTCATGATAGGCAACTCAATTCTCATGGTAACTTGGTGGGCCAAGATTAAGTGTTCAGTTTCTACTAAGGCCCAGTAGCAGGCCAAAAGCTGTTTCTTGAAAGGAGAGTAGTTATCTGCAGCAGATGGTAAGACTTTGCTTCAAAATCCTAAGGGTCTGCATTGTGATTCTCCTATAAGGGCCTGCCAAAGGCTCCAAACATCATCTCTATTTGCCACTGACACTTCCAGCACCATTGGATCTGCTGGATCATATGATTCAAGTGGCAGAGCAGTTCGTACAGCAGTCTGAACTTGTCACAGAGCCTCCTCTTGTTCAGGTCCCCACTCAAAATTAGCAGCTTTTCAGGTCACTCAGTAAATGACCTGGAGTAGCACACCCAAATGAGGAATATGTTGTCACCAAAATCCAAAGAAACCAACTACGTGCTGTACCTCTTTTGTGGTTGTAGGAGGGGCCACATACAGCAACTTATCCTCACCTTAGAAGGGCATCTCAACATGCCCCACATCACTGAGCACCTAGAAATTTCACTGAGGTGGAAAGCCCCTGTACTTTTCTTGGATTCATCTCCCATCTTCTTACATACAAATCCCTTAACAGTAAGTCTAGAGTAGTCACTACTTTTTGCTCACTAGGTCCAATCAACATATCATCATTATAATGGACTAGTGTGATGTCTTGTGGGAGGGAGAAATGATCAAGTTTCCTGCAGATAAGATTATGACATCGGGTTATAGGGTTGCTATACCCCTGAGGTAGGACAGTAAAAGTATATTGCTGACCTTGACAGCTGAAAGCAAACAGTTTCTGGTGGTCCTTACTAGCAACTATTGAGAAAGAAACATTTGCCAGATCAATAGCTGCATACCAGATACCAGGGGATGTATTGATTTGCTTAAGCAAAGATACCATATCTGGAACAGCAACTGCAACTGGAGTTACCACCCGGTTGAGCTTAAGATAATCCTCTGTCATCCTCCAAGACTTATCTGTTTACTGCACAGGCCAAATAGGAGAGTTGAATGGGGATGTGGTGGGAATCACCACCTCTGCATCCTTCAAGTCTTTAAGAGTGGCAGCTCTGCAATCCCTCCAGGAATCTGTTATTGCTTCTGATTTATTATTTTGCTAGGTAGCGGCAGTTCTAATGGCTTCACCTGGCTTTTCTCACTGTAATAGCCCTCACTGCATGAGTTAAAGAGCCAATATGGGGATTCTGCCAGTTGCTCAGTATGCCTATACCAATTATACATTCTAGAACTGGGAAAATAACTGCAGAATGGGTCTGGGGCCCCACTGGGCCCACTGTGAAATGGACCTGAGCTAAAACTCCATCAACCACCTGACCTTCATAAGCCCCCATCCTGACTGGTGGACCAGAGTGATGTTTTGGGTCCACTGGAATTAATGTTACTTCTGAACAAGTGTCTAATAATGCCCAAAGTATCTGATCATTTCTTTTTCCCCAATGCACAGTTACCCTGGTAAAAGGCCTTCACTCTCTTTGGGAAGGCTTGGAGGAAGATAAACAGTATAGATTTGTGGCAGTGTAACAGGGTTTTTCTCCAAAGGGACCTGGCCTCCCCTTCATTCAAGGGGCTCTAGTTCTGTAAACTGTCTCAAGTTTAGAAATTGATTAAGGGGCTGTGACTCTGTGCTTTTGTAATTCAAGTTAGTTTTCTGTTCAGTTGACCTAGAACTCTTGTTTACACAGCTCAAACAAGAATTAAGTAGACTGCCCATCTATCGTATTTCTAGGTACCCCATGATTTACTAGCCAATGCCACAAATCTTGTGAGTCAGATTATTTTGACTCCTGCTTTGAGTTTGCTGTCTATTAAAATACCCATGTCCACCCTGTTTTGACAATTAAGTGTTGCTTCCTGACTTCTGCAAACTCTGGATCTGGTCATCCCCATTGTGTTTAAGTATTCCAGCTCAGTGAATGCGGTTTCCACAGTAATATCTGACCTACGGAGAAGTGCAACTATAGAATTCTTCAGGGATGATGGTGCTAGTCTCACAAATTTATTTCTCACTGTCTGGTAAAAGGTGCATTCTCCAGACATTTCTGGGGTGTAAAAGCAGACTTTGCATGATAAATCCACTCTAACATTCCAATCTCTCTAAGCCTCTGGATCCCCTCATCTACATACCAGGGCAGTTCTGGCATTTCAGCCTCAGGTAATGTCAGCTACCTTTTGATCCATGTTTCAGTCAACCATTCAAACAAACTGCTAATGCCTTTTCTAACCCCTCGAGCTATAATGTTGAAAGCAGAATCTCAGCTTAGTGGGCCCATATCAATAGATTCAGCCTGATCCAGCCTTATATTCCTCCCACCATTATGCCATACCCTTAAAATCCATTGCCACACATATTCCCCTGATTTCTGTCTATATAAGTCTGGAAGAAATGAGGGGTGGTGGGGGTGGGTCATTAAAATAATTAGAATTGTCTTCCAAGCTGTTTGCTTCAGGGCCTTCATTTGCAGTTTCATCTGGTGAAACAAGATTAATTACTCTAGGGCTAATCCCTTCAGGAGGAGGTTGGGTGGCCAACTCCTCAAGGCATGCTGGAGGTGGGGTGACTATGTCTGCAGGGCAGACTATTACAGGGTTATCTAGAGAAGACTCAGCATGATCTAGGATTCCAACCTTGCCACCAATATCATTATCCATCCGTATGTCACCATCCATTTATCAGGATCTCACTCTTTTCCTATCAATGCTCTCGCTTTAATGGCAGACACCATGCAACATTGAGAGTTCAATTTATGTTGCAAAGTTGCTACTCTAACAATAAGATTCTGTGTCTAATTTTCAGAGATCTCAAGTCTACGGCTACAAGAAATAAGATTTTCCTTCAGGACACTCACAGAAATGTCTATGTCTGTCAGATGACGGTTAAGGTTCTCATTTGAAGCCTAAAGCTCATCCCTTTCCCTTGTTAATGAATACAGCATATCTAACAATGACCAGCCAACATCTCTATACTTCCTATTTCCACAAAACTCCATAAAGGTTTCAAAACCATTATCCCCTAGAACCTGGCTTTGTACAAGCAAAGCATTAGAAGACTCAAATAGTGATGTTTTGATTATCTCTTTTGCCAACTCACTCCATGGATTGGCAATGTCATTCTGATTATGGGAATCAGAGTCCTTAGTGCCTTTGAGTCCAGTCAGAGTAGAAAACCATTCATAAAAACCCATTTTTGGGCAGGCCACAGTGGCTCAGCAGGCAAGAATGCTTGCCTGCCATGCCAGAGGACGCGGGTTCAATTCCCGGTGCCTGCTCATGTAAAAAAAAAAAAAAAACCATTTTTAAGATCCTGTTTAAGAACCACCCCATTCTTGGTACCAAATTGTATTAGTTAGGGTTCTCTAGAGAAACAGAATTAACAGGCAATATTCATAAATATAAAATTTGTAAAAGTGACTCATGTAACCTTGGGAAGGTAGAGTCCAAAATCTGTAGGGTAGGTTGTGAAGCTGATGATTCTTATAGAGGGTCTGGATAAACTCCACAGGAGAGTCTTGCTGGCCAAAGCAGGAAGAGAACCTGTCTCTTCTGAATTCTCCTTAATAGCTTTCACAGATTAGATTAAGCATCACTCATTAAAGAAGACACCCTGTTTGGCTAATTCCAGATGGAATCAGCTCTGGATGTAGCCAACATGATCATGATTTGATTCTATGAAATGTCCTCAAAGGAAAAGACAGGCCAGCACTTGCCCATCCAGACAAACAGATACCACCACTTGGCCAAGTTGACACATGAACCTGACAATGACATGAGTATACTGGGAACCACTGATGTTTTACTTAGGTTGGGCTTTACGATGTGTGAATAAAACTGTTTAAAAATGAACACAGAAGTATCAGTGAAAGAGAAATGTAATTATTCACTGTTGGTAAGGAAATAGATAGTAGCTACTTCTATAGAGCACAGTGTGGTGGCTCAACAGGAGGCTAGAAGTGGGGTTGCCATATGATCCTGCAACCCCTAGTAAGTGTATATGTGGAGGGAATGAGAGTGGGATAATGAACAGGCACATGCACACTGGTGTTTATGGTGGAAATGTTCATGATATGCAATGAATGGAGGTGACCTAAGCATATATCAAATGAAGAATGGAAGGAGGAATTACGATGTGTACATACTATGGGTTATTGAGTGGTTGCAAGAAGGAATGAAATCATGAGACATACAGCAACTAGATGAATGAATCTTGTGGACAGTATGGTGAATGAAATAAGCCAGAAATGAAAAGGCAAATATTATTATGCCTCACTAATATGGGTGAACTATAATGTTCAAACTCTGAGAACTGAATTCAAGGTCACAGATTATCAGGTGAAGGTCTGTTGTAAAGACTCCTAGATCATGAGACTTGCAATAGTCACATCTATTCTTCAGTTCTAAATGTTATTTCTAAATTCTGGGATGCTGAGCTCTTTGTGTATGACCTGGTTGCTCCTTGGAACTTCAGGCATTTATGTGACACCTGAGAATCAGAGCAAGAGTTCTGTAGCTATGAAAGTCAGCATTATCCCAACAAACAACTGTTAAAAACACTGAAAAAAGTTTTCAGACCTCAATTAGAAATGTGATTAAAGCTGATTAGTACATGACTAAGGTTATAATTATTTGCCAAGACCCCTTCAGGGACTGAAGAATAAAGTGGAAATATTAAATTTCCCTACCTGAGGAAGACCTGATGTTCTGCAAAGCTTTGGGGACTACCACTTTAATAGATCAACCCTCAATTTTGGGGTTTGCTCTTATGGAACTTATTCCCACAAAAGAGAAGCTAAGACTTACTAATAAGCATGCCTAAGAATCCCACACCCCAAAGAATCTCTTGCTCAGATGTGGCCTCTCTTTCTAAGCCAGCTCTGCAGGTGAGCCCACTGCCCTCACCTTCTGTGGGACATGACTCCATGGGGAGTAAATCTTCCTGGCAACATGGGGCATAACTCCAGGGAGTGAACCCGACTGGCATCATGGGAGTGAAAAGCCTTCTTGACCAAAAGGGGGAAGAGAATTGAAGTAAAATAGTTTCAGTGGCCGAGAGATATCAAATAGAGTTGAGCATTCATTCTGGAGTTTATATAGCTATCCCCTTTCAGTTTTTGATGTAGTGGTGTAATTTGAGAGAAATGACAGAAATTGCTGTACTTTAATCCAGTAGCCTTGATTCTTGAAGATGATTGCATAACTATATAGCTTTTATGGTGTGCCCATGTGACTGTGATAACCCTGTGACTGAGAATCCCTTTATCACATGAATTACTATACTAATTCAAGAGGAAATAGAAGATATCAATAAACCAATTTCAAATTAAGAGATTCAATCAGTCATTAAAAATCCTCCCACAAAGAAAGCCCAGAATCAGATGACTTCACAGGAGAATTTTATCAAACACTTCAAAAAGAAATAATGCCAATCCTGCTCAAATTATTCCAAAAAATGGAGGAGAAAGGAATGCTACCTAACTCATTTTATGAAGCTAATATCACTCTAATACCAAAATTGGATAAAGATAACACAAGAAAAGAAAACTACACACTAATCTCCCTAATGAACATAGATGCAGAAATTCTTAACAAAATCTAGCTACATTAAAGTAATTATACATCATGAGCAAGTGGGATTAATACTGGGAATGCAAGGATAGTTCAACATAAGAAAATCAATTATTGTAATAAAGTACATTAAAAAATTGAAAGGGAAAAAAATCACATGGTAATATCAATTGATGCTGAAAAGGCATTCAACAAGATCCAGCATCCTTTCCTGATAAAACACTTCAAAAATTAGGAATCAAAAGAAACTTTCTCAATATCATCAAGGGTATATATGAAAAACCCACAGCCAGCATCATACTCAATGGTTAGAAATTGAAAACATTCTCCTTAAGATCAGGGACAGACAAGGATACCCATTGTCAACACTAGTATTCAATATTGTACTAGAAATCCTAGATGGAGTTGTTGGGCAGGAGAAAGAAATAAAAGTTACTCAAAATTGTAAAAGAAGAAGTAAAATTTTCATTATTTGAAGATGACATGATCCTATACTTAGAAAACCTTGAGAAATCTACAATAAAGATACTTGAGCTAATAAACAAATTCAGCAAAGTGGCAGGACATAAGATTAATGTTTAAAAACCCAAAATGTTTCTATACACAAGCAATGACTTCTTTGATATGAAAACTAAGGGAAAAAAATCCATTCAAAATAGTGACCAGAAAAATCAAGTATCTAGGAATAAGCCTAACCAGGGTTTTCAAGGACAAACAAATAGAAAATTTTTAAAAAGTACTAAAAGAAATAAAAAGTGACCTAAATAGATGGAAAGTCATTCCATGCTTATGGATAGGAAGGTTGGATGTCCTCAAAATGTCAATTCTACACAAACTGATCTATAGATTTAATGCAATACCAGTAAAAATCTCAATTATCTACTTTGAAGATTTGGAAAAGCTGGTTATCAATTTTATATGGAAGGAAAAGAGACCTTGAGTATTTAAAGATATGCTGAAAAAAGAGGGCAAAGTGGGAGGACTATCACTTCTTGACTTTAAAGTTTAAGGCCACAGTAGTCAAAACAGCACGGTATTGGCACAAAGATGGAAGGATTGATCAAAGGAATAGAATTGAGAGTGCTGAGATTGACCACAAATTTATGGAGATTTAATCTTCAACAAGGCCCCCAAATCCAATGAACTAGGACAGAATTGCCTTTTCATTAATGGGCACAGAAGAACCAGATTTCAATACTCAAAAGAATGAAAAAGGACCCCTACTTTACACACTATACAAAAATTAATTCAAAATGGATTAATGAACTAAGGTAAGAGACACTACTATAAAACTTCTAGAAGAAAATGTAGGGAAACATCCTCAAGATCTAGCAATAGGATGTAACTTCTTAAAGTTTACACTTAAAGTACAAGCTGTGAAAGAAAAAAAAAAAAACAGACAAATGTGAATCCCTTAAAATGAAGAGCTTCTGTCCCTCAATGAACTTTGTTAAAAAGATGAAGAGGCTACCAATTCAATTGGAGAAAATATTTGGAAACCACCTTTCAGATAAAGGCTTGATATCCTATGTACATAAAGAAATTATAGAGCTAAACAACAAAAAGCAAACAACCCAATTATAAAATGGACAGAGGATATGAATAAGCACTTTTAAGAAGTGCAAATACAATGGCTAAAAAGCATGCGAAGAGCTGCTCATTCTCATTGACTATAAGAGAGATGCAAATTATGATGACAATAATCTATCACCTCACACCTATAAGAATGGCTTTTATTAAATAATCAAGAAACTATAAAGGTTGGAGAGCAAGTGGAGAAATTGGAGCACTTATTCGCTACTGGTAGGAATGTATGTTTCAGCCACTGTGAAAGTCAGTTTGGTTATTCCTGAAAAATGAAATATTGGGTTGCCCTATGACCTGGCAGTATCAATACTTGGCATATCCTCAGAAGGGTTGAGTACAGTGACATGAAGAGACATTTGCACACCAATGTTCACAGCAGCACTATTCATAATTACCAAGAGATGGAAACGATCCAAGTCCCATCAACAGATTAGTGGACAAACAAAATGTGGTATATCCATATGATGGAGTATTATCCAGCAGTTAGATGAAATGATGTCCCAAAACATATGACAATATGGGTGAATCTTCAGAATTTCATTTATTTATTTATTTATTTATTTATTTATTTATTTATTTATTTAGGAGGTACATGGTCCAGGAATTAAACCCAAATCTCCCACATGGAAGATGAGCATTCTACCACTGAAACACCCATGAACCTATAGAACTTCATTTATTTATATTGCTGTCTGAATGATATTCCATTCTCTATTTACCACATTTGAGTATCTATTCACCTGTCAATGGACACTTCAGTTGTTTCCATATTTTGTACATTTTGCTGTTGTTCATTATGAAGTGCATCTAAGTTTTGAGGAGCTTGCTATCTTTGTGGCTTTGGTTTGGACTGCTAGATTCCTACATTGCGTTTTGTCTAAGCTGGTCTTTGCTGCAGTTAGTTTTGACAATGTTTGAGAACTGGATTCGAAATCAAGGAAGATAAAGTATTAGCAATGCAAAATAATTGCCTTTGAAGCTTCTTGTGGTTAGAAACCACACACACCCTCCTTTGAATACAAACACAAATATTTTCTAATATTATGAGTGTTTTTTTTTTCAGGTTGTACATTTAAAAAATTCCATAAACAATAGTAGAACAAACATGTATATAGTGTCTATTATATTTTGGTTCATGGTATATGTGCTTTATAAATAACTGATTTAACAGTTTTGAATATTCAACTATTACTCTTTTTAAAATAAGGAAACCAGGAGAAAAAATTAAGTAAATCTTTATAATTATATAATTTTTAAACATTATTTGTTCATTCCTTCCTCTGTTTTTTATTTTTTTCTTACATTGTAAAAATATTTAACTTGTATTTTCCATGCTACAGGGACTTGACATAGTGATCCCAATTTCATTCAAACCCTAAGTGATTTCAAAGCCGGTGAGCTTTTCCATCCCATATGTTCCTCCCTTTACTGTAATACAGGACAGTTTTTTTTTTTTTTTTAAGTAGAAAGACATCATTCTTGCCATTTTCTACACTTAGGTTATGAAATGCCCCAATTCTTTTGGTTGGACTTTTGCTTGAAGTGCCTAAGTTATGTCTTCTTATTTTAAAAATCTCTGGGAAGTATAAATTATTATTATTTACTGATTTTTAAACAATGCAATGTTCACTGATAATTATTTGTTAAAATTAAATTGTGAAACATATCTTCCATATATACCACCATGAATCCTTTTTATAATTAAATAGGAACAAAAGTAATTTAGAAGACCCCATCTCACCTGGCAGTATATTTTGGAATTCAAGAGAAGTGGGAGAAGTAGAGCAAATTACATGATTCCTCAGCTAATATCCATTTTTCTAAATGTGAATGATGGCTAAAAATTTCTGTTTTAAAAGCATGACAGCTGCAACTTTATTGCTTCCCTTGAACTGAATTGCAGTTCATAATATGATAACATGCTCTGCATTTTTTAAAATTCAGTTCTTATATTCAAGCAGCTAAAATTTCAGATATTGAAAGAGAAGATAAAATTTTTGGTTTTCACATTTTCTATTGAAGCTGTTATTCATTCTAGGCAATATGCTTCAGAAGGAAAAATCTGAGATAGAAATTCATCTATCAAACTTGAGATAGAAATAAACAGAGGAGAAGGAGAGGCTCACAAAACCATCTTGGCCATACAGCTTACACCACTACATGTTAAATCACTATGCTAACAGAGAGAACATTTTCCACTAGAAGCAGGAAACTTCTTTGAAGGATGTCAACAGGACATTAAAGAATAAGACATTCAGGCTATATTAGCAGGTTATTTGTTTCAATAGGAATTTTGAGCCCAGAATGACAAAAGGAAAGTTATATACCGTACTTTTTTTTTTTTTTAATATTTGGTCTTTAATACTCATATCTCAGACTAGGGTAAAATTTCTTTTCATTTTGCAAAAGTTATTATTTAACTGAAAATTATTTTGAGATGTCAATTTGAAAATGGTAAGGAATTTCAACAAATTTATGGCTGATAATTAGAATGGATGTTTGATCAAATGACCAACATATGTAGGAATGATGAACAGAATTTACAGATTCTCCTGCCATATGCTCTCCTCTGCTCCTGGCATGCCATCTTAATGTTGCTTCCCATCAGTTCTTTTTTGTAAGAAATTCTCTAAAGTGCTGAAATGCTTTACAGGGTAAGAGGTGGCAATTTATTTGTGTTTGTATGCAAAGAGAACAAAGTTAAATGACATTTCCTGTTTTCCCTGACCAACCTGTTTAACATTGCACTATGCCCAGCTCCATCTACTGTTCTCATCACCTGCTTTCTTCATAGTTTGCACAACCTTAAAACATACTATATACCTTATCTACTAAAAATGATATAGTTTATTACAAAATAAAAACTGTATGACTTTCTTTACATCATTACATTTATGTAAACTGCATGAGGAAACTGTTTTGCTTTTTCTAATTTTTATTTTTATTTTCCTAGGACTGTAATGATGCCTGGCATATAGTATATGTGCAATACTGTTTGTTTTTTCTGAATGAATGAATGACTAAAATATTAAGATAAATTACAAAATTTCAAATTAGATAGTATGCTTATTCATTGTAAAATAAAACAAATATACAAAAAAAGCAGCAAATTTAAGAGTAAATTGTAACAAGTAGTTATAGAACAGACTTCAGGGTTTGGTGTGGGTTACTGTTCCACAATTCTAGGTTTTTCCTTCTGGTTGCTCCAAGCCACTGGAGACTAAAAGAAACATCGATATAATGATTCAGCAGTCATACTCATTTGTTAAATCCTGTCTTCTTTGATTTTTCTCCCAACCTACAGGAGTATTTGTACTATGCCCATTCTAACTTTTTCATGTAGGAATGGGCTGTCAATAATATGAGATAAGGAGATGGAACTAGAAGGTGTTATGGAGACTCTGTCCTATCTGGGATTCAGGACTTATCTAGCTAGAAACCTATCTGGAGGTTGTAAGTTTCTGGAAAGTAATCACAGTGCATGAAACTTTTGTAGACTCTCAGATAGGACCTTAGCTATTACTCAGAGTTGGCAGAAATGGTTTTGACAAACCATGGTAAATGGAAGTATCTAACTGAAGTTTATGTAAGAACAGTCTCCACAATAGCCTCTAAATTCTATTTGAACTCACTCAACCACTAATAACTTAGTTACACACCTTTTCACCAATTTGGTCAGGGGTGCATTGTTGATCCCATGGTATGAGGGCCAGGCTCATCCCTGGGATATATATCCCATGTTGCCAGGGAGACTTTCACCTCTGGATGTCATGTCCCATGTACGGGGGAGGGTAATGATTTTACTTGCAGAGTTGGGCTTAAGAAAGAGAGAGGGAACATCTGAGCCACAAAGGAGGCCCTCTGGAAGTAACTGTTAGGCATAACTATAGGTAGGCTTAGCTTCTCCAATACATAAATAAGCTTCACAAGCGCAAGTCTCAAGATCAAGGGCTTGGCCTATTGACTTGGGAGTCCTCAATGTTTGAGACAGTATCAGGGGTTTCCCCAGTGGCAAAACTTAATAATTTCATATTTTTTCTCCCATCCCACAAGGTATTTTGCCAATCCTATTTAATCACCTGCTCGACATACTCAGGGATGCATCTAGGAATTGCATTAAGCTATACTGAATTACAATCCTTCACTCCCATTCTGGGTACCATGTGTTTGGGTTGTTTAAATGATCTATCCAGACAGGTTGAGTTAGGTTAAGTGATACAGAAAATTTAGATTTTGGACTAAATAAGTCTCTGTTTCTTTTGTCACATTGGGTAGATACAGTTCTAAAATACAGACAATGTCTTCCATACCCCCGTATTCTGATTTACCTTAGTCCCAACCCAATCAGCTTCATTCTAACTAAAGCCTAACCTCTTTTTCAGTTTAACAGTTGTTGTTTCTGGCAAGACTGATTTCAAACCTCCAGCACTCCTACTTTGAGTCTTAGGTGTCATACAGTTGCCCAAATTTCCAAGGAATTACTAGCTTATACATATATATCGTAGCTTCTCAAAATCTAGAAATAAAAATTATAGCTCCAGACTAAATGTGGCTGCTATAGAAGTTGACAGTCTAGGCCTCGATTTTATTATAATTATTTTCTAAGAGACACCCATCCAATATTTGCTTTTTTTGTTTCTGGCTAATTATGCACAATATAATGTCCCAAAGGTTCATTCACTTCATTTCATGCCTCATTAATTTGTTCCTTTGGGGATGCTCAATATTCAATCATATTTATATCAGTTTGTCATTCTATTTCTCAGTAAGTATATCCTTCATTCCCTTCCATCCATTAGGCAACATGCATAATGTCCAAAGTCAACAATCCATACCTCACATTATCCTCACTTAGTTGTGTGGTCATCAACCCTCTCAATTTCAGACAATTTTCATTCCTTCCCTGTGAAAAATAAAACAACAATAAACCCACCCTCATGAAATAGAAATTCCAAAATTCCCCTTAACTCTGTACCCCCCAGATATTTACCTGCTGTTATTGCTGTGGTACTGTTACTATCTTCCTGTTAAACATAGACCATAGCATGAAATAGTAGTTTACGCCTTATATGCTGATATTATTTACTCTTTGTGCAATATTCATACATTTGAAGTAGTTCATGCAAGAACTTGTTTATATTTATAGTGTTAATCAGTGGGATTCATGGATCTATACACTGAACTCTTGATGGGAACTTAGATTGTTTCCATCTTTTGGCAATTGTGAATAATGATGCTATGAATGTAGAATATAGGCATGCAAATGTCTGTTTGTGTCACTACTTTCAGCTCTGGGTATATACGGAGTAGTGGTATTGCTGTTTCAAAGGACAATCAATATTTCATTTTCTGAGAACCTGCTAGACTGCAATCCATATGGCTATATCATTATACATCCCCATCAGGAGTTCATGTGTTCCAATTTCTCCAGATCCTCTACAACGTTCATAATTCCCTGCTTGTTTAATAGCAGTCATTCTTATAGGTATGAGGCAATAGTTCTTTGTAGTATTGATCTGCATTTCTCTTATAGCTAATGAAATGAGCATCTCTTCATGTGCTTTTCAGCCATTTGGATTAGCTCTGAAGAAAAATATCTATTCATATCTTTAGCCCATTTTATAATTGGATTGTTTGTTCTTTTGTTGTTGAGTTGCATGATTTCTTTATATATACTGGACATAACACTTTTACCTGACATGTGATTTGCAAATATTTTCTCCCATTGAGTTGGTTGCCTCTTTACCTTTTTGACAGTCTCTTGAGGTACAAAAGCATTAATTTTGAGGAGTTCCTAGTTATCTATTTTCTCTTTCCTTGCTTGTGCTTTATGTGTATAGTTTAAGAAGCTACCTCTTCTTCCTAAATTGAAGATGATTCCCTCTATTTTCTTCTAGGAGTTTCATGCTACTGGCTCTTATATGTATGTCCTTGATCTATTTTGAGTTTATTTTTGTATAGGGTGTAAGGTAAGGGTTCTCTTTCTTTATTTTGTTTATTGATAGCCAGTTCTCCCATATCCATTTAGTGAAAAGATTATTTTTTCCCAGTTCTGTGGATTTGGGAGCCTTATGAAAGATCAGTTGACCGTAGATTTGGTGGTCTATTTCCACACTATCTATTCAATTCCATTGGTCAACATTTTTATCTATATGCCAGTACCATGCTGTTTTGACTATTGTGTCTTTAAAGTAAACGTTAAAGTCAGAAAGTGATAGTCCTCCCACTTTGGTTTTCTTTTTTAGGACACTTTTAGCTACTCAAGATCTCTTTCCCTTCCAAATTATTTTGATAATAATTCTTCAAAATAGGTTGTTGGAATATTTATTGGAAATGCATTGAATCTGTAGATCAGTTTGCGTAGAATTGACATCCTAACTATATTTAACGTTTCTATCCATGAACAGGGAATGTCTTTCCACCTATTCACATCTTTTTTCTCTTCTAGCAATGTTGTGTAGTTTTCTGTGCATAACATCTTTATATCTCTGGTTAAATTTATTTCTAGATTCTTGATTCTTGTTTTTCTTGATGGACAGGCACCAGGAATTGAACCCAGGTCTCTGATATGGCAGGCAAGAACTCTGCCTGATGAGCCACCATGGCCCACCCTAGATTCTTGATTCTTTCAGTTGTTATTTTAGATGGAAGTTTTTCCTTAATTGTTTCCTCAGTTATACCATTGCTTGTGTATAGAAACATTACTGATTTCTGCACATTAATCTTATATGTTACCACTTTGCTGAATTTATTAGCTCAAGAAGCTTTGTCATAGATTTCTCGGGATTTTCCAAGTACAGTAGCATGTCATCTGCAAATAATGAAAGTTTTACTTCTTCCTTTCCAATTTGGATACCTTTATTTCTTTTTCATGTCTGATTATTCTGGCTAAAACATCTAGGCAATGTTGACTAATAATGGTGACAGAGAGCATCCTTGTTTTGTTCCCAATCTTAAGGAGAAGGCTTTCTTTCTCTCACCATTGGTTCAATGCTGGCTTTGGGTTTTTTATATATACTTTTTATTATATTGAAGAAGTTTTCTTCAGATTCCTACCTTTTGAATATTTTTATCAAAAGGATGCTGAAATTTGTTAAACAGTTTTTCAGCATTAATCAAGATGATCATATGATTTTTCCCTTTCAATTTGTTAATGTGTTGTATTACATTGATTGATTTTCTTGTGTTGAACCGTCCTTGCATTCCTGGTATAAACCCCACTTGGTCATAGTATATAATTTTTATATTGTGGCATTGGATTCAATTTGCTAGCATTTTATTGAGAATTTTTTGCATCTATGTTCATCAGGGAGATTGGCCTGCAGTTTTCCTTTCTTATCATATCTTTACTCAGTCTTGGTTATCATATCTTTACCCAGTTTGGTATTAGAGTGATGCTAGCTTCATAAAAGAATTAGGAAGTGATCCTCTTTCCCTCAATTTTGTGGATGAATGTGAGGAGGATCCCTATTATATCTTTTTGAAATGCTCAATAATATTCAGTTATGAAGCCATCTGGCCCTGGGTTATTCATTGTAGGAAGATTTTTGATGACTGATTGAATCTTTTTTCTTGTGATTGGTTTGTTGAGATCTATTTCTTCTCAAGTCATTGTAGCTTGTTCATATGTTTCTAGAAATGTGTCCATTTCCTCTAAGTTGTTTAGTTTGTTGGCATATAGTAGTTCATAGTATTCTCTTATGATTGTTTCTGTTTCTTCAGGGTCCACATTAATGACCCCAGTCACATTTCTGATATTATTTATTTGTGTCCTCTCTCAGTTTTCTCTTTGTCAGCCTAACCAAGGCTTCATTGATTTCTCTTTTTCTCAACGATTCAACTTTTGGTTTTATTGATTCTATTTTTCTTCTGTTCTTCATTCATTTAATTTTGCTTCAATCTTTGTTATTGGTAGTATGACTTTTTGATGCCCCTTTGCTCATCATGAGGGGAAAAATGTCATCCTTGGATAAATTAAAATTCTGTACCTGAAACATGAAGCTTCTGAAAGCCAAAGTATGAGAAATAAGAGGAGAAACTCAAGCACTATTGTATACTTAAATAAACATCACTAAACACTGGTATTTTAACATTATATGGTAAAATCAGTTCATAACAATTTTGCAATATTTATCTTTCCAAAATATAAAAATTATTTTATATTTATATGTGCTATATACAAAAGTACACACTTTACATATATGTAAATTTTTAAATCAAAATGAACACTCATGGAGCTACCACCAAACTTAAGAACAAGATAATATAGTTGAAACTGTCTGTATACTCCTTCACAGGCCATTTTCTGGCCTTTCCCCAGAGGCATATTTTGTGTCTATTTTTGTCATTGTCATTTTTCATTTTATCAATGTATATGTATCAAATCAATGCTAGGTTTTGAGTTTTAGAAGAATATTACCATACACTATTTATTCTTAAAATGCATGTTTAAGGATCTCATTTAGTTTCCAGAATCCACCCATCCTTCTAAAGCATTCATTTATCTTCACCTCTGTTACAATATTTAAATGTGTTAATATACTATAATTTAATAGTTGTATTCTTAATTGACAGTGTTTGTTGTGGTGGGTGTTACAAAGAATCAACACATGGGTACATATCTTCTGTTGCACGTATGTGTGCAATTACATTCATAGGAATTGATTTCTTGTCAAAAGAACTTCAAACATTGATGTTCAATTGTTTCCCAAAGATATTGCATTTTGTTACTTTTCTACCAACATTAATATGACTCTCTTTAAATCTAAGTCTTTACTTTGTATTAGTATCCTTTTAGGCTGTTTCCAGTTGAGTAGGTATAAATTGGTATCACATTTTAGCCTTAATTTGCATTTCCCTGTTTATTAATAAGGTTGAACACCTGTGCTATACTGGCTAAAAGTTTGTTTTTTCTTTCTTCTTGTCAGTTTTTCCTCATCTTGTTTGTCTTTCATTTTCCATATGGATTTATAGAAGTTCCTTGTATAATCTGAATACTACCCTTTTGGCAATTATGGTAAAGCTTTCAGGTTTAGGCTTGTTTCACTTTCTTTAAATGACAGTCAATTCTTTGTTTTGGTTCAAATTAGTTTTTTCTTTTTTTTTTTTTTTCTTTTTTGGCTAACACATTTTGAATCTTGTTTGGACATTCTTGTTTAAGAATTCTCTCAAGTTCCAAACTGAAAAAATACATTGTCATTGTCTGAAATACTTAGACACTTACTTTTTTGCAATATCTGATCAACTGGGGATAGGTTTGCAGTGATGAAGTGTATTTTCCTGCCTGAGCATTGCTCCACATTATTTGGATGGCTTGTCAGAATTCAGATACTGGTCCACCTCCCAGAGTTTGTTTTGTTTTTTCACTCAATCTGAGGTGAGGCCCAAAACTATGCATTGTAAAAATTCATGTTACTGACACTCTTGGAAAGTCAATATTACACTCTATGAAATGGGACACCAACTTATTTACATGATGATAACCAATGATCTCAGTAGTATTTATTGAAGACTCTATCATTCCCCAGCATGCCAAATTTGTCATATATAATTAACGTATGTGTATGTATATATATGTATATGTGTGTGTGTGTGTGTGTGTGTGTGTGTGTGTGTGTGCATGTGGTTTTACATCTATTTCATTCTGCTAATAACTTTGTTTGCCTCTGCTTCATAGTACTTCAACTAACTGCATTGGTTTACAGAATAGCTAGTCAACATATTCTTCTTAAGGAGAATGTGCGAATTTGAAAGGATTTATGTATCCTAGAAAAGCCATGCTTTAATTCTAATCAATCTTGTGGGAACAACCATTTCTCTTAATGTCTATTCAATAATATAAGTTGGAAACTTGATTAGGTTATCTCCATTGAGATGTGACTCACCCAATTGTAAGTGTGAACTTTTAAATAGAAGATGTGACTCCACCCACTCCAGGTTGTTCTTGATTGCTTTACTGGAATCCTTTAAAAGTGGAAGCATTTTGGAAAAAGCTTGAGATACCAAAAGAGAGAGTCAGAAGATGAGAGAATGACAAGAGAACCACAGAGTCCACCAGTCAGTGACCTTTGGAGAAGAAGGAGATTGCCCCTGGGGAGCGTCACGAAGCAAGAGGCCTAGAGAGAAAACTAGTAGATATCAGCATGTTCACCACGTGCATTTTCAGTTGAGAGAGAAACCGTGAAGTTCATTGGCCTTTCTTGAGTGATAGCATTCTCTTGTTGGTGCCTTAATTTGGACATTTTTATAGACTTGCATTAATTGGTACATTTTCACAGCCAACATGCAAACTTACAACTTAATAAATTCCCCCTTTTAAAGCCATTCTGCTTTTGTTGTATCTCGTTTCAGCAGCTAGCAAACTAGAACAGAAGGTTTGGTTGTTCTTAGTCCTGAACTCTTTTGCATAAGTTTGTAAAAATAATGTAAATATCTTTCAAAGAATCCTAAGGGGTTTTGATTGGAATTGCACTAAATAATTGATCAGTTTGTTGATATGATATTACACATTTTTTATCATTATTTGTTGGTGTCCTTTTCTCCCCACCTTGATTGAGGTTACCTCAGATTGGTCTATTTTCTTTTCATATATTTTCCATAACTCTTGGCTTAGATGATACTCACAGACTATGACAAACAGACCAAATGGGCCTTTTGCTACTTTGTGTAAAAAAATTGTACTTATGTTTGCATCCATTTATATAAACATTGCTTATGGGTCTTCTCATACAATACTAGCAGATTTAGTAATTGTGAAAGTGATCTTGTGTCTCAGAAAATCAGAAATATTTACTTACTTAGCCATTTCCAGAAAAAGTTTGTTGATCACTAGGTAAGCACATGCTTGAGCCAGTTTGCATGAATTTTGGTCTTGGTTCTAAGTGCTTATTGGATTTCTTTGGTGCTTTGTTTCTGTTGTTTCATCTTAGCTCTTGTTTTGCCTTAATTTATAAAAAACTTAGAAGTGACATTAACTGTGTTTCTTCCAGTGAAAATTTTATGAAATTTTCCTTTTATAAAAGACAGGGGAAAAGGTAGCTCCAGAACTATCTTAGGCCCTTTCCTTGTTCTTCAACTAAAATTAAAGGAGTGATTCCCTTTATTTGCTTGTGGCTTAAGACATTTGACTGATATTGGCACTTGCACTCAGAGAAAAACCTCCTCTTCCTAGTGCTGAAAAAAATGCCCAAACTAAGGCACCAACAAGAGGTTACCTTCACCCCAGACAGGCTGATTTCATCATGAATACCTCTACCAATTGGGAAGGAATGTGGCTGGCATCTGCCAGTCCCTTGCTCCTGGGCTGAATTGCTTTCAGCCTCTGTTTCCTGTATGGGGTCCTAACTTGACAACTGTGAGCTTTCATTTAGCTCCTCTGTGAAGAACTCTGGGTTCAGGCTTGCTTAGCATCTCATGGGAAGGCACACATTGAAGTCTGCTGGGCCCTGCATCTCCAAATGTCTGTTTCTCATGTTGGCTTTGTCAACTCTGAATCAACTCTCCTCCAAGTGTCTGCATCTGCTCTCAGCTTTCTCTGAAATATTTCCTCTTTTGAGGAACTCCATGAAACCAAGACCCACCCTTATTGGACAGAGTCATATCCATCTAACAAAAACCCCACACCCACAATTGCACATGCCACGCCTTGGTGGAGATAATCTCATCAAGAGGTCATGCTCGCCTCTGGGAGTGCTATGTCTCCATGGAGATAATCTAATCAAAAAGTTTCCACCTTACAATGTTGAAACAGGACATGGCTTTTCTGAGGTACATTATAGCTTCAAACTGGCATACTCATTATGCCAGCAATGCTAACGACACATATATGCACACCAACAAACATACATTTTATAAGAGGTCTGTTATTTTTAGAGCATAAAACCTATAGTGTCAGAATCCTATCTTGCATTTTAACCTTAACTTTAAATAATTTCATTTTGCATTAATAAGTTTAAATATTTTAAATATTAGGACAATCACTTTTTTATTTTGTAAATGTTTTATAACCATGTATTATGTTTTATGGTCAACATTTTCTTATTTTCCTTAGTAAAGTTTTAAAATCATGGCAATTTTTCATGTCTTGAAAGGATTTTAAGCCTTTATTCACTTAATTAATAAAGATAAAACTTATGCCAGGGTGGGGTATAGTGTTTCAGATAAATTAGCAGTTCTACTATTTTAGGGATATGGTGGATTGTCAGAAACAAATTAAACTGATCCTAGTACTTACTGTAAGTGCATTTTAGATACATTTTTGCTTTTGTTACCCTCAAACAAAACTAAACCTAATTACTCCTTTTGTTGATGGCTAATGGAAACTACTTTTTTCTTATGCAAAAATAGAAACATAATAATAACAAATAATAATAACAAAAATAATTCAACTTCTAATCTTTTCTAGTTGTGATTACAGTGTTCTACCTCCTTATGTCTTGTATCTTTAAAACGGAAGAAATTCATAAATTCAGTTTATTTTAATTTGCACTGTATATATTTAATGATAAATTACAGTTTTTCTCTCAACTTTATTTTATAACATATAAAGCCTAAGAGGCACAGAGACTAAGTCACAAAGCAAGTAAATACCTGATTGCACTGTTGAACCCATTACAGGAAGATTACTGAGGACTTGTTCTTCCCAGCAATATAATTATAGGCTATACAAGTTATCTAAGGGACAAAGTCACCCAAGAAGACAGTGACTGGGGACTGAAATCTATTCAGTGCTCTGCTAATCATGCCATGGGTCCCACAGGGCTACTTTGGACCAGAGAATTGTCTTTTCTGAATTGTAATCAAACAGGTGATCAAAGGGCTGATGACAGCCCACCAGGATGGACTTGTATCTGATTAGCTTCCTATTCTGCTCTACATTAAGAAAACTCGAAGAGTTTATTCTTTGTTATTGATTAAGTTCTATTTTCTTTCCCTCATTCTCAATTAATAACAAATCCACAGAAACTATACTTTTATTATAAGAATAGCTAGCTTTAAAAAATAAATTTGTTAAAAGAATGAAAATAGCGAACTTTTAAATTCTTGTGAAGTCCCTTAATAATATGTGAAATTTTGGTGAAAGCAAATCCTAAAAGTAAAGATAGCTATGAAGAGACAAGAGTTAGAGAAACACTTCAACAATAAGGCAGTGATGACATTGATGTGCAGATTTGGTTTTGATTTAAATTTTTATTTCTTAGTGAGCTTGCAAAATCTAAATTCAGCAATGGTAGCTGAATGCAACACTCGAGATCTTACCTCATTTTTCTAAATTACTTTTTACCTACATTTCTTCTCTTTTTATATATATTTTTGGGAGCAATGCCATAAATTGAATACTAATTTATTTATCCTACCTTTATTGTAAACATATAAGTATGTATAAATCTACTTTTGATATATTGTTATTAATCTTATGCCTATTAAAAACTATATTTTATAAATGACTATAAATTTGTATGCAAGTTATTTATACATACATTTTTATATTTAAAAACAATTAAGCACAGTTGAGTATTTTTTAATGAAAAATCATATTTTTCTTGAATTCTGAGAACTATTGATTAAATTTTCCAGAATATAAGACTCAGCATCAAAATTACATCAGTAACATCTTATTCTAAGTAGAAAAGCTAACATATTCATGATTGATTTTTAATTACATAACATAGCCAATGCTCTAGCCACTCTAGCACCCTGGTAAGAATATTGTTTTGGCTCTGATATGATGGAGAAAAACCTTAAAGTCACTGATATCTGTCTGTGTGTGTTTTTTGGGGATTTAACATTCTGAACAGAAAATATGTATTTTACACAGCCATATTGTTTGAACATCAGCATACTCAAAAGTTTTGTTTTGAGATAATATGCTGAATATAAAATTTAAAAATTCCATATAACATCTAACAGGAAAATGCAGAATATCCAGGAAGAAAAAATGTGTCCTGTTAAGTGTCAAAGAAAAAGTTAGAATTAAGTTATCTCTGGAAAGTGTTTCTGATCAAAGGAGATCAAAGGAAACCATTCTTAAATTTGTTTTATGTTTAATCTGGAAGGGACCTTTTAAGACAATTTACCCTAACCTATTTATTTAATCAGCACAGAAGTGAAATTTAGGCACAAAAATATCAAGACAGGATTTTTGAGGTTCAATGGTGTGCTACTTGGAAAGAACGTATGTCCCCTAGAAAAGCCATGTTTTAATCCTAATCCCATTTTGCAAAGGCAGCCATTTCTTCTAATCCCTATTCAGCATTGTATGTTTGAAATTGTAATTAGATCATCTCCCTGGAGATGTGATATAATCAAGAGTTATTGTTAAAATGGATTAGGGGATGACATGTCTCCACTCATTCAGGTGGGTCTTGATTAGTTTCTGGAGTCCTATAAAAGAGGAAACATTTTGAAGAATAGGAGATTCGGAGAGAGCAGAGAAGAACAACATAGCCACAAGAATCAGAGAGTCCACCAGCCAGCGACCTTTGGAGATGAAGAGGGAAAATGCCTCCCGGGGAGCTTCATGAAACAGGAAGCCAGGAGAGAAAGTAGCAGATGACACCTTGCTTGCCATGTATCCTTCCAGTCAAGAGAGAAACCCAGAACTTCATCGGCCTTCTTGAACCAAGGTATCTTTCCCTGGATGCCTTTGATTGGACATTTCTAAAGACTTATTCTAGTTGGGACGTTTTCTTGGCCTCAGAACTGTAAACTAGCAAATTATTAAATTCCCCTTTTTAAAAGCCATTCCATTTCTGGTGTATTGCATTCTGGCAGCTTGCAAACTAGAACAAATGGTAAAGGCAATTCTACCATGAGATCTCAGGGGCTTTTCCATGGCACTTGCTTTCTTTAGAACATTAATGAGACATTATCACTGGATGAGGATAAATTAATTGAGGAAAAGCATACTAAAATTATGGAAAAAAACAATTTACTGTATCCAGAGCTTAATATTTTATGAGGAAAATTAAAAATTTTGATAATATTCTCCAAATTATAATTAAAATTATTTGTTTTTATAAATACATGCTTTTTAATTTACATGAGAATCAAATTAAAAATCACCAGGATAAAAATTCACATTGAAGTGAATTTTCATTTCAATTCATTGATAGGGGATTAGCTTCTTTACAGCCTAAGTGCTTATTTATACTCATTTTATTTTGTCTCTTTACCTTTACTTTGATCCCAGAATTGTGATCTCTTTTCAAAAGTATCTCTAATGAGTTTTATCTATTTATATGAAATAAATATAAATTGGCAGAGCAAAATGTGTTCAACTGTTTATGGAAAGCCTCCTAAGCAAATGAAATATCTCAGTAAAATTGTTGTTTAAGTCAATATAACCTGTAACCAGAAAAGGACATTTCTTGTCAAATGATGCCTTCTTATAAATAAAAAAATTTAAAATGTACAGGTTATCAGATCTATTAGGAAACTTTACTAATTGTGCTTTACTTCTTCTACTTTGTGTTTGACAAAATATATGCTTGCATTGGAAAATTTGCAATTGTTTATTTAAACTTAAGAATATTTCTCAATTAAATATATAAATAAAATTAGTTCTGGGATTGGTTTTGAACACTGATACCTTCTAATTCTAAATGTTAATTTTACAAGTTAAGATAAAGGAAAAGCTTTTCCCATTATTTGAATTCTCTTTTCCATTTACAGGTTTTGGTGTTATTCAGGATTTCTTTTTGCAAAAACACAGAAATCAGTAGGAGAGTAGAAAGTAGTTCATGGAATATATCAGAAGGCTAAGAAGAAAATTTCAGAAATGGGGAGGAACATAGAAAGTCTAGAAAGGGCCCCACAGTCTTTCTGTGTTCATAATCATCTATAGAAAGATACACACAAGTATATATCTGTACATATCATATTGCTTCTGTTTCCCTGACTGATACAAGCACTATGTCCAAATTAGTTTTCTGTAACTCCCTAAATTTCTTTCCTGATCACAGGGATGGAAAAAGAAAATGAAAGGAAGAGGATTCAGGACATTTTATAATAAATGTTTTTGTTTAGAGCAGTTTTTGCTTTATATGAAAGTTGCAAAGATAGTGTGGCAATTTGAAGCCATATTCACCTCAGAAAAACATCCTCTTAAATTTAAGTTTAATCCATTCCTGTGGGTGTAAACCCATTATAAGTAGGTCCTTCTGATGAGGTTACTGCTGTTAAAATGGGTCCCACCTTAATCTGGATGAACCTTAATCTTATCACTGGATAACATTATAAGAGAATGAAAATCAAAGAAAGAGAGTGCAAGCCACAGGAAGAGGGAATCTGAAAACTGAAGAGAAGGGAGAGATCAGAAAATGCCACCATGTGCCTTGCCATGTGACAGAGGAACCAAGGTTTTGGGAGAAAATACCACATTCTTATTGCCTTGATTTAGGCTTTCTTTTAGCTTCAATACTGTAAACCAATAAATTCCCACCATTTAATTCAATTCATTTCATGGTATTTGCTTAAGCAACCCAGGAAACTAAAGCTGATAGCATAGGAACATCACATAGACCCCTCACCTAGTTTCTCCCACTTTGTATTACCATCGTTCATTTGTTAAAACTAAAAAAGTGATATTTATACCAATATATTTTAATGATCAAATGGTAGATGTAACTGAAACAGGTGATTAATTCCTCCTCTCTTTCCTGGTCATTTTGGAGTCCACCTCAGTAATTCTCCCCTGATCAATTTATTTGTGCTGTTTATGTGTGGTGCTTTTTTTACCAAAAGTCATTGTTAGCTATTCAAAGGCTGTAGCTGCTGCTTCTATCTGGTGTCATTTCTCTATATCTTACCATTTCATTTATAGAGGAGGCTCTCTTAGCTTGTCCAGATAGATGGTTACATTGGAAAGAAAAAAAAAAAAGAACTCCAAATCTAGAAGTGAAATTTACACATAAAACCAGTCTTGAGATTTCTTGCCTCACTCTGAACAGGCTTCCATGAAGGAGGGAGTAAAACACCCTATAATTTTTAAGTAGAGTTTTATTGCACTAGAGTTAATAAGTCTCATGAGGGTTTGCTTTCATCTTTGGGGAAATATCTTTACTGATACTTTTATGTTAAGCACTTTAAAATAATCTGTCTTCAGCATCATTGCACAAATGGTGATTTAAAAAAAATTATGGAAACATGCTTCATCACACTGTGGAAATCTTAGGGTTGCCAGACTAGTATATGATAGTCCAGGCTCCAGAATCTACTGTCCAAAGAAAACCAGGTTGAAGCTGTATAATGCAACCTTAAATATCACACTGTATAATTTCCACCATATTCTATTGGTGAGGCATTCATAAGTCTTCTGAGAGACAGCAGATTGGGACTCAGAACTCACATTTTTTTTTTTTTCATGGATCTGTACTTGATTATAGATTTGTCATCTAGACAATCAAGACTATGTTTTTATTTAATATTTAAAGTGTTAGCAATATGAACACACACAGTATTCTTTTTTTTTTTTTTAATTAACGGAAAAAAAGAAATTAACCCAACATTTAGAGATCATACCATTCTACACATGCAATCATTAATTCTTAACATCATCACATAGATGCATGATCATCATTTCTTAGTACATTTGCATTGGTTTAGAAGAACTAGCAACATAACCGAAAAAGATATAGAATGTTAATATAGAGAAAAAAATAAAAGTAATAATAGTAAAATCAAAACAAAACAACACAAAACAAAACAAAAACCTATAGCTCAGATGCAGCTTCATTCAGTGTTTTAACATGATTACTTTACAATTAGGTATTATTGTGCTGTCCATTTTTGAGTTTTTGTATCTAGTCCTGTTGCACAGTCTGTATCCCTTCAGCTTCAATTACCCATTGTCTTACCCTGTTTCTAACTCCTGCTGAACTCTGTTACCAATGACATATTTCAAGTTTATTCTCGAATGTCCGTTCACATCAGTGGGACCATACAGTATTTGTCCTTTAGTTTTTGGCTGGATTCACTCAGCATAATATTCTCTAGGTCCATTCATGTTATTACATAAGTTTATCTTGTCTTAAAGCTGCATAATATTCCATCGTATGTATATACCACAGTTTGTTTAGCCACTCTTCTGTTGATGGAGATTTTGGCTGTTTCCATCTCTTTGCAATTGTAAATAATGCTGCTATAAACATTGGTGTGCAAATGTTCGTTTGTGTCTTTGCCCTTAAGTCCTTTGAGTAGATACCTAGCAATGGTATTGCTGGGTCGTATGGCAATTCTATATTCAGCTTTTTGAGGAACCGCCAAACTGCCTTCCACAGTGGTTGCACCCTTTGACATTCCCACCAACAGTGGATAAGTGTGCCTCTTTCTCCGCATCCTCTCCAGCACTTGTCATTTTCTGTTTTGTTGATAATGGCCATTCTGGTGGGTGTGAGATGATATCTCATTGTGGTTTTGATTTGCATTTCTCTAATGGCCAGGGACATTGAGCATCTCTTCATGTGCCTCTTGGCCATCCGTATTTCCTCTTCTGAGAGGTGTCTGTTCAAGTCTTTTTCCCATTTTGTAATTGGGTTGGCTGTCTTTTTGTTGTTGAGATGAACAATCTCTTTATAAATTCTGGATACTAGACCTTTATCTGATATATCATTTCCAAATATTGTCTCCCATTGTGAAGGCTGTCTTTCTACTTTCTTGACGAAGTTCTTTGATGCACAAAAGTGTTTAATTTTGAGGAGTTCCCATTTATTTATTTCCTTCTTCAGTGCTCTTGCTTTAGGTTTAAGGTCCATAAAACCGTCTCCAGTTGTAAGATCCATAAGATATCTCCCAACATTTTCCTCTAACTGTTTTATGGTCTTAGACCTAATGTTTAGATCTTTGATCCATTTTGAGTTAACTTTTGTATAGGGTGTGAGAGATGGGTCTTCTTTCATTCTTTTGCATATGGATATCCAGTTCTCTAGGCACCATTTATTGAAGAGACTGTTCTGTCCCAGGTGAGTTGGCTTGACTGCCTTATCAAAGATCAAATGTCCATAGATGAGAGGGTCTATATCTGAGCACTCTATTCGATTCCATTGGTCGATATATCTATCTTTATGCCAATACCATGCTGTTTTGACCACTGTGGCTTCATAATATGCCTTAAAGTCAGGCAGCGCGAGACCTCCAGCTTCGTTTTTTTTCCTCAAGATGTTTTTAGCAATTCGGGGCACCCTGCCCTTCCAGATAAATTTGCTTATTGGTTTTTCTATTTCTGAAAAATAAGTTGTTGGGATTTTGATTGGTATTGCATTGAATCTGTAAATCAATTTAGGTAGGATTGACATCTTAACTATATTTAGTCTTCCAATCCATGAACACGGTATGCCCTTCCATCTATTTAGGTCTTTTGTGATTTCTTTTAGCAGTTTTTTGTAGTTTTCTTTATATAGGTTTTTTGTCTCTTTAGTTAAATTTATTCCTAGGTATTTTATTCTTTTAGTTGCAATTGTAAATGGGATTTGTTTCTTGATTTCCCCCTCAGCTTGTTCATTACTAGTGTATAGAAATGCTACAGATTTTTGAATGTTGATCTTGTAACCTGCTACTTTGCTGTACTCATTTATTAGCTCTAGTAGTTTTGTTGTGGATTTTTCCGGGTTTTCGACGTATAGTATCATATCGTCTGCAAACAGTGATAGTTTTACTTCTTCCTTTCCAATTTTGATGCCTTGTATTTCTTTTTCTTGTCTAATTGCTCTGGCTAGAACCTCCAACACAATGTTGAATAATAGTGGTGACAGTGGACATCCTTGTCTTGTTCCTGATCTTAGGGGGAAAGTTTTCAGTTTTTCCCCATTGAGGATGATATTAGCTGTGGGTTTTTCATATATTCCCTCTATCATTTTAAGGAAGTTCCCTTGTATTCCTATCTTTTGAAGTGTTTTCAACAGGAAAGGATGTTGAATCTTGTCGAATGCCTTCTCTGCATCAATTGAGATGATCATGTGATTTTTCTGCTTTGATTTGTTGATATGGTGTATTACATTAATTGATTTTCTTATGTTGAACCATCCTTGCATACCTGGGATGAATCCTACTTGGTCATGATGTATAATTCTTTTAATGTGCTGTTGGATACGATTTGCTAGAATTTTATTGAGGATTTTTGCATCTGTATTCATTAGAGAGATTGGTCTGTAGTTTTCTTTTTTTGTAATATCTTTGCCTGGTTTTGGTATGAGGGTGATGTTGGCTTCATAGAATGAATTAGGTAGTTTTCCCTCCACTTCGATTTTTTTGAAGAGTTTGAAGAGAATTGGTACTAATTCTTTCTGGAACGTTTGGTAGAATTCACATGTGAAGCCATCTGGTCCTGGGCTTTTCTTTTTAGGAAGCTTTTGAATGACTAATTCAATTTCTTTACTTGTGATTGGTTTGTTGAGGTCATCTATGTCTTCTTGAGTCAAAGTTGGTTGTTCATGTCTTTCCAGGAACCCGTCCATTTCCTCTAAATTGTTGTATTTATTAGCGTAAAGTTGTTCATAGTATCCTGTTATTACCTCCTTTATTTCTGTGAGGTCAGTAGTTATGTCTCCTCTTCCATTTCTGATCTTATTTATTTGCATCCTCTCTCTTCTTCTTTTTGTCAATCTTGCTAAGGGCCCATCAATCTTATTGATTTTCTCATAGAACCAACTTCTGGCCTTATTGATATTCTCTATTTTTTTCATGTTTTCAATTTCATTTATTTGTGCTCTAATCTTTGTTATTTCTTTCCTTTTGCTTGCTTTGGGGTTAGCTTGCTGTTCTTTCTCCAGTTCTTCCAAATGGATAGTTAATTCCTGAATTTTTGCCTTTTCTTCTTTTCTGATGTAGGCATTTAGAGCAATAAATTTCCCTCTTAGCACTGCCTTTGCTGCGTCCCATAAGTTTTGATATGTTGTGTTTTCATTTTCATTCGCCTCGAGGTATTTGCTAATTTCCCTTGCAATTTCTTCTTTGACCCAGTCGTTGTTTAGGAGTGTGTTGTTGAGCCTCCACGTGTTTGTGAATTTTCTGGCACTCTGCCTATTATTGATTTCCAACATCATTCCTTTATGGTCCGAGAAAGTGTTGTGTAAGATTTCAATCTTTTTAAATTTGTTAAGACTTGCTTTGTGACCCAGCATATGGTCTATCTTTGAGAATGATCCATGAGCACTTGAGAAAAAGGTGTATCCTGCTGTTGTGGGATGTAATGTCCTATAAATGTCTATTAAGTCTAGTTCATTTATAGTAATATTCAGATTCTCTATTTCTTTGTTGATCCTCTGTCTAGATGTTCTGTCCCTTGATGAGAGTGGTGAGTTGAAGTCTCCAACTATTATGGCATATGAGTCTATTTCCCTTTTCAATGTTTGCAGTATATTCCTCACATATTTTGGGGCATTCTGATTCGGTGCGTAAATATTTATGATTGTTATGTCTTCTTGTTTAATTGTTCCTTTTATTAGTATATAGTGTCCTTCTTTGTCTCTTTTAACTGTTTTACATTTGAAGTCTAATTTGTTGGATATTAGTATAGCCACTCCTGCTCTTTTCTGGTTGTTATTTGCATGAAATATCTTTTCCCAACCTTTCACTTTCAACCTATGTTTATCTTTGGGTCTAAGATGTGTTTCCTGTAGACAGCATATAGAAGGATCCTGTTTTTTAATCCATTCTGCCAATCTATGTCTTTTGATTGGGGAATTCAGTCCATTGACATTTAGTGTTATTACTGTTTGGATAATATTTTCCTCTAACATTTTGCCTTTTGTATTATATATATCATATCTGATTTTCCTTCTTTCTACACTCTTTTCCATATCTCTCTCTTCTGTCTTTTCAGTTCTGACTCTAGTGCTCCTTTTAGTATTTCTTGCAGAGCTGGTCTCTTGGTCACAAATTCTTTCAGTGACTTTTTGTCTGAGAATGTTTTAATTTCTCCCTCATTTTTGAAGGATAATTTTGCTGGATATAGGAGTCTTGGTTGGCAGTTTTTCTCTTTTAGTATTTTAAATATATCATCCCACTGTCTTCTAGCTTCCATGGTTTCTGCTGAGAAATCTACACAAAATCTTATTGGGTTTCCCTTGTATGTAATGGATTGTTTTTCTCTTGCTGCTTTCAAGATCTTCTCTTTCTCTTTGACCTCTGACATTCTAACTAGTAAGTGTCTTGGAGAACGCCTATTTGGGTCTAATCTCTTTGGGGTGCGCTGCACTTCTTGGATCTGTAATTTTAGGTCTTTCATAAGAGTTGGGAAATTTTCAGTGATAATTTCTTCCATTAGTTTTTCTCCTCCTTTTCCCTTCTCTTCTCCTTCTGGGACACCCACAACACGTATATTTGTGCGGTTCATATTGTCCTTGAGTTCCCTGATACCCTGTTCAAATTTTTCCATTCTTTTCCCTATAGTTTCTGTTTCTTTTTGGAATTCAGATGTTCCATCCTCCAAATCACTAATTCTATCTTCTGTCTCTTTAAATCTATCATTGTAGCTATCCATTATTTTTTCTATGTTTGCTACTTTATCCTTCACTTCCATAAGTTCTGCGATTTGTTTTTTCAGTTTTTCTATTTCTTCTTTATGTTCAGCCCATGTCCTCTTCATGTCCTCCCTCAATTTATCGATTTCATTTTTGAAGAGGTTTTCCATTTCTGTTCGTATATTCAGCATTAGTTGTCTCAGCTCTTGTGTCTCATTTGAGCTATTGGTTTGTTCCTTTGACTGAGCCATATTCTCAATCTTTTGAGCGTGGACAGTTATCTTCTGCTGCTGGCGTCTGGGCATTTATTCAGATTTCTCTTGGTGTTGGACCCAGCAAGGTTGTAATATTTTTCTGTGAAATCTCTGGGTTGTTTTTCTTATCCTGCCCAGTAGGTGGCGCTCGTGGCACCCGTTTGTCTGCGGGTCCCACCAGTAAAAGGGGCTGTGGGACCTTAAACTTTGGAAAACTCTCGCCGTCCTGGGGGTTCGCTAGTCCTGGGGGTTCGCTATCCGAAACAGCTTGAGCCGGCCCGGGGTCCGAACGCAGGGAGAGTTGCTGGTCGCCGCAGCCAGGGAAAGAGCCCGTCCGAATTTCCTAGTCGGCCCTGGGCAACAAGCGTGGCGGGAGGGCGCCAGTGGCAGCGGCCCGCCCGAGAGAGTGCACGTTCCCCGGGAGTCACGGGTTTGGAAGGGGCCTCCCCCACCCGTCACCGTTCTCCGCGGCCTGGGGGTTTCCGATCCAATTCTCTCAGTTGGTCTGGGGGCTGCGCGTGGTGTGGGCGCCAGCCATCTTTGTTTCAGGGGACCGCCTCTCCAATTCTCCCAGCCGGCCCGGGAAGGGGGAAGGGAGTAACTCCGGCCGCTTGCCACCCCGCCCGGTAAGGCCCGCGCGCCTCGGCGATCTCACCCGAGCTGCTTCTCTCAGCCAGCCAGCCATTCCAGGATGGGGTACGCTGTCTTTTTTATCTCTGTTGTGGCTTTGGGTGCTTTCTGTATCGTTTCTACTCCCCTAGTAGGTGTCCTGGAGAAGAAACTAAGATCCGCGCGTCTTACTAAGCCGCCATCTTCCAGGAAGTCCCAGAACTCACATTTTAATGAGACGTCACCTCTTAATTATTTACAAAGAATTTACAAGCATGTTTTATTAATACAACAATTAAGTTAGTTCTTTATCAATTGCTTGAAATTCTAATTTAAGAATCCATACCTTCTAAAGCATTAAAACCAGATAGATATGAGAAGCACAGCAAGGTGGCAGCGTAAGGAGGTGTGGAATTTATTTAGTCCAACAGAGCAGCTAGTGAATAGCCTGGAAATGTCTAGAACAACTGTTTGGGGGGCATTCACAACTGGACACACATTGTACAACAGTTTGGAGTGGGTGGAAGGGCTAAGATCACAGCAGTGAGCTACAAGTAAAGCCTCCAAACTGCAAAGGCTGGTACCCCTTCCCCACTGACATGACATGCTATTGGAAACATTTCCCTGAAGGAAGAAGTAATCTCTACTAGGAACAAGGGAAGGTAGCTCAACTCACTCCAATTGCAGTTTTAGTTAACACATTTGGACTGCTGTATACAAGCTCCGAGCACAGATAAATCTAAAGATGGCAAGAAAAGTAACCCTGACATCTCTCCTGGCAGAGAGGAGACAAAGTTGATTAAGGAAAAAGATGAGAGTTTTGGAGTCAGGAAACTCAGAATACTGGAATAGAGCTGTGTCTTAAGAAATGGGCACAAAGGGCCAAGTACCAACTTGTTCCTTGACTGGTGAAATTTTGTGTTGGGGACAGGCTCTGAAAGTGATTTTATTTTATTTTCTCTTATTTTATTTTTTCTTTCTTTTTATTTTGTAAAGAATTCCAAGCAGCTCATTAGAGAAAGCCTCAGGCATTAGGAAAAGCCTCAGTGCTGACGCAGGTAAGAGCAGAGTTGCGATAGCTCTCAGAGAAAAAATTAAAATTCAAGTAAACAAGATAGTTCTCTAAATGACATATCTTTCTGAAGAAAAGATGTGATGGGACCCAGCACAAGTGGTAGCCATCCTTCAGAGAATATAGACCCCAGGGTTTGGGAATCAAAAATAGCTTAAGATTGCCTTCTACCTCAGCCTCTGTCTTAAACACATCCCTGGCAGGCTGAGAATTAAAGTACTGCAAAACTTTATGTTGGTGGGGAGCTGTGGGCTGACAAGTGCCACCTACTGGGAAGGAGAGAAAAGCATGGAGCTAGAGACTCCACAGGAGAGTCATACAACTTGCTCAGTCTCATCCTCAGGAAAACTTGATACTGACTATACCTCCTCCTGAAACCTGGGCCTGTCTTGTCTGGGAAAATCTGATTGGGATCAATCATATTTGGGGGGACCCTCCTCAAAAAAATGTTCCTATATGGGCATGGCAAGACCCAGAAAAACAAGTGTTGAAAAATTGTGATCAGTAAAACAAAAGCTATGCTAGAGGTCTAGAGTAAGTTGTACAGCATTTCAAAGAACAGATAGATAATCCTACAAACAAGAAAACCCTAGGTAAAAGGATGAAAACAAATTCCAGAATAAACTAATCAAGTAAATCAGGTGCCAAGACACAAGCAAAAAATTATGAGTCATATTAGAAAAGTGAAGATGTGGCCAAGTCAAAGGAACAAACTAACACCTTAAATGAGAAACAGGAGTTGAAAGAACTAACTAACGATCTTCAAACAGGCAGCTTAGATCAATTCAAAAATCAAATCAATGGGTTGAAGAAAGATATGGCAAAAGAGATGAAGCATATATAAAAAATATTGGACAACCATAAGGAATAACTCAAAAGCTCAAAAAAAGCAAATGGCAGAACTTATGGAAGTGAAAGACACAATAGAAGATATGAAAAACACAATAGAGACTTATAATAGCATATTTGAAGAAGCAGAAGAAAGGATTAGGATATTACAGAACAGATAGTATGAGATTCTAGATACAAAAGAACAGACAGGGAACAGAACGGAAAAATATGAGCAGAGTCTCAGAGAACTGAGTCATAACATGAAGCACATGAATATATGTGTTATGGGTGTTCCAGAAGAAGTGAGGGAAAAGGGGCAGAAAGACTAATGTACGAAGTGAGGGAAAAGGGGCAGAAAGACTAATGTACAAAATAATCACTGAAATTTTCCCATTTCTTATGAAAGACATAAAATTATAGATCCAAGAAGTGTAACATACCCCAAACAGAATAGATCTGAATAGATCTACTCCAATACACTTAGTAATCAGATTGTCAAATGTCAAGGACAGTTCTTAAAACAGCAAAAGAGTAGTGATCTATCATAAAAAAGGAAAGCTTGGTAAGATTATATGCCTATTTCTCAGCAGAAACCATAGAGGTGAGAAAGCAGTAGTATGATATATTGAAGATATTAAGAGAAAAACTGTCAGTCAAAAATTCCATGTCTAGCAAAACTGTCCTTCAAAAATGAGGAAAAGTTTAAAATATTTTCAGACAAAGAGACACTGAGAGTTTGTGAATAAGGGACCTGCTCTATAAGAAGTACTAAAGGGAGAACTATAGGCAGATCAGAAAAGACAAGAAAGAGAGGTCTGGAGAGATGTGTAGAAATGAAGACTATAAGTAAGGGTAAAAAGAAAAAAATAAGGTGTGTCAGAAAAAAGTCTTGATGAATACAATATGGATGAAACTTGAGGACATTATGTTGTGTGACATAAGCCAGAAACAAAAGGAAAAATACTGTATGTTCTCATTAATATGAAATAACATTAGTACACAAACTTTGAGAGTTAAAGATGAGAACACAGATTATCATGAGACAGAAATAGGGCAGAGATTGGGCATTTGATGAAGGGTGTGCCAGTTTAAGACTATTGTGTACCCAAAAAAGCCATGTTCCTTAATCCTTATTTAATATTGTTGGGTAGGATCTTTTTGATTAATTTGTTTCTATGGAGATATGACCCAACCAACTGTGGGAAGGACTTTTTGTCTAGGTGCTTTCCATGGAGATATGTCTTCACCCAATCAAGGCAGGGTCACTTAGTGAAGTCCTTTAAGAAGGAGCCATTTTGAAAAAACTTCAGAGCAGACAGAACCCACATAGCCAGCAACCTTTCGAGATGCAGAAAGAAAATGCCCACAGTGAAGCCATTTTGAAATGAGAAGCTGGGAGACAAAGCTAGCAGACATCAGCCTTCCAGACATCCAGACATCCAGCTGACAGAGAATCTCCAAAAATCATCGGCCCTTTCTTGAGTCAAGGTATCTTTCCCCGGATGTCATAGTTTGGAAATTTTTATAGTCTTAGAACTTTAATCCTGCAAGTTATTAAATTTCCTTTTAAAACCATTGCATTTCTGGTATATTTCTTTCTGGCAATTTTAGCAAACTAAAACAAAGGGTTACACAATGTTCAATAGGATTGATTATAAAAATCTAGAAGTGGATAGCAGAATACTATCTGATGATAGCACAATATTGTAAGTATACTGAACAAGTTGAGTATGGGTATGGTTGAAAGATGAAGACCAGGGACATGTATGACACTAAAAGACAGAAAATAAAGACTGGGACAGTATAACATAGTGAAGCCTAGAGTGCATATTGATAGTGATTAAATGTACAATATAAGTATGTTTTTACATGAGGGAGAACAAATTAATGTCATAAGTTCAAGGAGTTGAAAATAGTTTAGTATATGGAAAAAATACAGTGAATGCAAACTAAGGTCTATACTTAGAAGTAGCATTGTAATGTGTGTCTATTAAATGTAACAAAGACAATATACCAAGGATAAGTGCCAATAAGAGAAGTATATAAGGGAGTGGTATGGGATTCTTGGTGGTGGTGTTGCTTCTCCTTTTATTGTATTTTATTTTTTATTCTTCATTTTTATCTCTTCTTTCTTTTCAGAAGAAATGGAAGTATCCTCATAGAGTTTGTGATGGTGAATGCATATCTATGTGAGTATAGTGGGAACCACTGATTGTTTACTTAAGTTAGATTGTATGATGTGTGAATAAATCTGTTTAAAAATAAAGAACAAGACAAAAGTGCTGGAGAAAATGTGAGAGAGATATACCTATAAACTGTTAGTAGGGAAGTAGAATGGCACAGCTCCTGTGGAGGGCACTGTGGTGGGTCTACAAGAGGCTAAGTATAGGGTTGCCATTTGATCCTGCAACCCCATTTTAGGTATATACTTGGAAGAAATAAAAGCAGGGACATGAATGGGCATTTGCACATGTATATAGATGGTGACAGCATACATGATTTGCAATAGATGGAAGTGACCTAATTGTACATTGACTGATGAAAATAAGGGCAAACTGTAGTGTATACATAAAATGGAATATTGAGCAGCTGCAAGAAGGAAGGAAGTTGTGCAGCATGCAAGTAGATGAATGAAACTTGAGGAAAGTATGTTGAGTGAAATAAGCCAGAATAGAAAAGACATATATAATAATACCTCACTTATATGGATTAGCTACAACATGCAACACTGAGAAATTAATTTAAGAGCATAGGTTATCAGGGGAAGCCTTATTGTAAAGGTTCCTAGACTGTGAGCTCTTAAAGCATACACATCTATTCCAGTGTCATAGCTGTTATTTCTAAATTCTGAGATGCTGAGCTCTTTGTGAGTAACCTGGCCATTTCCTGGAAATTTGGGTATCTGTGTTACACATGAGAATCAGAGCTAGAGTTCTGCAGCTATGAATATCAGCATTACCCCATGTTAAAAAAAAGCTGAAATAGAGATCAGACATCAATTAGAGATATGAATGGACCCAATCTTGTTAGGACTAAGGTAAATCAGACCAAAGGGAAAAGAATATTATTGGCTGTTTTAAAATGTCAACTCCTGTGTGAAACCAAAGGAAGAGATGTTTATTTGTTGCAAAATTTACATTTTCTGTAGCACACTATCTAATTTAACTTGTATAGACAGTTTATTCACACACCATAATAATATGGAAGTGCAATTATGGAAGTGTATTATAAAGGAGTGAGACCTTGTTGGTTTGTACAGGTTAGTGTGATACTCCAGTACATTCTAGAGTAATCTGGGCAGAAAAAAATAATAATAATAAAAAAGTTATCTTCAATGTCCCCTTGAGGGACTGGGGGAAAAGATGAAAATATTCAACTTCCCCACCTGGGGAAGATCAGATATTCTTGAAAACTTTGGTAAATACCATTTTAATAGGCCAAGCCCCTGATCTTGGGACTTGCTATTATGAAATGTATTTCTGCAAAGGAAAAGCTAAAACCCACTTATAATTATGCCTAAGGATCACGTTTTGGCTTCTCAGATGTGGCCTCTCTCTCTAAGCCAACTCTGCAGGTAAACTCACTGCCCTCCCCCCTACTTGTGATATGACTCCCAGGGATATAAATCTCCCTGGATATATAGGACATGTCTCCCAGGGCTGAGCCTGGCCCTGGCATTAAGGGATTGAGAAAGCCTTCCTGACCAAAAAAGAGGAAGAAAAATGAAACAATCGAGTTCCTGTGGCTGAGAGATTTCAAAGAAATTTGAGAAGTCATTCTGGAAGTTATTTTATGCATTATACTGACATCCCTTTTCAGTTTGGGTGTGTTGGAGCAACTAGATAGAAATGCCTGAAACTAGTAAACTTTAATCCAGAAGCCTTGATTCTTGAAAATGATTGTATAACAATATAACTTTTATGGTGTGAGTGCATAATTGCGAAAACCATGTGAATGCACTTCCTTTATCCAATGTATGGAAAGATAAGTCAGAAAATAAATAAGTAATAGGTCAGACAGGAGGTATGGGGTGTTTGTGTGCACATCTATATTATGATTTTGTGAACCATTGATTGTATACTTTGGATGATTCTATGGTATGTGAATATATCGCAATAAAACTGTATTTTAAAAAATAGATGATAGAGTTAGATGTAGATAGGTTTTAGATAGATAGATAGAAAGAAAGAATCCAATTATTGAAAATTACATTCTTCCATATATTAGCCCTTGGAAATTTACTGTTGGGTTACCTTATCTAATTACGTACACTTATATGAATATCAACTATCATACTGTCACTTCTAGCCCTTTATTTGTACTATGTGTGCTTGTATCAAAAATGACTTTGCACTCAAGAACATTTTGTTTGCTGTCATATTCATGTCTTTATCATATTCATCTAAATGTGTTTGTGTTCCTGTCCTGAAATCTAGAGGGGCCATCCTTTCCAGAACAGCAACCCTTATTATTGACAGGCCCTCACAATATGAAAAAATTACAATGGGCATAGCACAAACACCCCTAAAGAGTTGGAGAAAGACCAAAGTAGATGGTAGAGTTATACAGAGAGGGTAAGGTTTAACAAATGAATATGATTTCTGAATGATTATATTGATATTTATTTTAGCCAACATTAAATTGATACTTCTTTTAGTCTCCAATATCTTAGAGGAGCTAGAAGTAAAAATCTAAAATTGTGGAATTGTAATCCCTACCAAACTCTGAAATCTGTTCTACAACTAACTGTTGCGCTGTGGTTTGCAATTTATTGCTTTTTCGTATATATGTTATTTTTCACAAGAAAGAGGAAAAGAAAGTTATGATACATGTATTTGTGTTCCTGTACATAAAATAAAGCCATTTAAAATTTCCTCATTACTTCGGGATATCATTTAATATATTTAAGTGATAGCTATTGTTTAGAGAACACAGTCACGAAACTGTCTATAATGTAACAGGTGGTTGTCCAACACTTGTGAAAAATCTGCCTGTGACTTAGAAACATTCTGCCTACAGAAATTCCAAAGAACAGGTTACACTGACAGCAGACAATTTAAAGTAACATATCAGCCTTCTTAAAATGCACTTTAGCCTCTTATAAAAATGTGGAGATGTTGTTTGGGAAATGCAATTATCTATTAATATTTTAATAGAATTGAGAACTTTCTTCTTCATGTATCATTTATTCCAGTTGACAAAAAAGTGGGACTTGTGTTTGGCAGTGGGATCAAGAAATGCTCAAGCTGTTATAAATACACGAAGAGCCATTATCTTCAAATTCTGAAGGACAATGAATTTCCGGAGTCAGTGACATGTAAGTCTTGAAGAATGAAGGCAATCTAAGCAATTTGAAGAAAGAAAATTATATATCAAGGAGTAAAAAGTACTTTTACTTTTGTGCCAAAAACCTGGATGTAATAAAGTACAGTTTGTGCATCTGGAGAGGTGGAAATTGTTGAGGATAATAGGAACGGAGTCTGATATGAGGCTCTTGTTTTCACTGAACAGATCATTAAACCTTTTCGGTACCATGTTACTCTTTTATGGTGTCTCTTTATTCGTATCTTTCCTGTTTTGAATTTCATTAAATTTTGTCAAAACATTTCACATTATTTTTTCAGGTGTCAATTGAGAAAATAATAGGTCTATGATTCTGAAGATTTTATTACAGCTTGGAAGGAAATCTTGGCAAAGACACCTAACCTGTCCAACGTCTGAGCCTTCATCTGCTAAATGTTCATAATTATATGTGTAGTCCTGCCAATATCACAGATATAAGAAAAGCTCATTAATTATGGCACGAGAAAATGTTCTATACATATTCTTAAATAGTTATTACTAACACTGCTACATTATTTAGTAAATAATTATGCATTTTTGACAAATCAGAAATTCTCACCCCTTTTTTCTTCTTTTGGATTGAGCGTTTTTTTTAATATTTTTTTTTAAATAAATGCATCTACCCCCTATGTTGGCTTGTTCAATATAACTCATTATTTGATTATAATAATTTTTGGGGGGGTTCATTGTATACATTTTAATGAATCAAAGATTACCTTAAATGACACTCTGTAATTTCACATATAATAAAAGTACCTCATAATTATGTACTTAAATTTCTCCCTTCCCAGCTTTTATGCTATTGTTGTCTTATATTTCACTTATGCATAGCATATACCAAGCATAGATGCATTTTTCCATGAGTACAATAACTTTTTACTCTTAGAAAGTAAAAGAAAAGAAAAACAAAAATAAACCAAAAAAACTTTACTTATGAACAACTTGCTATTACTTACAGGAAAATTTGCTTATAGAAGATTTCTCAGTTTGAGAGGACATTTATATAACCAAAAGAAAATTTCAGTTAGGCATTTAACAGCAACAGTTATGACTGAATTTTTTGTTTGGGGAATAATTGGCCTACAGTCTAAACTGCTCAGTGAGAATAAAGTACATGATTTCAGAGGATTTTTGAGATAAATAATTGAAATATGAACCAGATACGTATGTGTTTAATAAATTTTATGTATGCTATAATATTTAATATTGTAAATAATAATGAATCAGTATATCTGTTTTTATGAATGTTTGTATGTTGTGTTATTTCTAGCCAAACATTTTATATGGATAAAGAGAGAAAAATGCTTGGAATTTCCAGTGGTTGCTTGTATGATATTTAAGATAGATATATAGAGCCACAGGTGAATATTGTGCACAAAATAAACAAATCTCAAAATCCCACGAAAATGGATTTTATAAAATTTTTACTTGTATTCTTGGTGTAAAAGTCTGATAAATCAATTAAGTATAAATAATATCCATGTGATTATTATTCCTCTTTAAAATTTCTCTTTGCATTTTTTGTGATAGGTTTGTCTCTCTCTTTTTTTTTTTTTCCACATGGGCAGGCACTGGGAATCAAACCCAGGTGCTCTGGCATGGCAGGCAAGCATTCTTGCCTGCTGAGCCACCGTAGCCCGCCCAGGTTTCTCTTCTGAATAATATATATATTACTCATGAGGATTGGTGTTTTTGTGGCTATGTTAAACATATATTAAATATGTTAAAATATAAAATAAAGTGGAAATGTAACTTGATTTAATAAATTTTTGAAAATTTACTTGATTTCTTTGAAGCAAACTTACCATTCAATTAAACCTAAATTAACTTGTGTTATTTGAAATATTTATAAAATGCTTTTATAATAAGTTTACTTTTAGATCAAATATAAATGCTAGTCACTTTTCATGGAAACTGTTTAAAATATTTATAAAACATGATAAAATTTCTCCCTATAATATTTACTAGCACCTTGAACATAAAGCATACTCATTCTTTTCAATGGTATCACTGATCTAAGCAGAATATTAAATGGAAACTAACACTTTATATAAAAAATGTCACTTTGGGTGGCGCGAGGGACGCCGGGAGCGCGAGGGCGGCGGCCGTGCGGGCCCGCTTTTAAGATTTTATTCTGGTGACTTCCTGGAAGATGGTGGCTTAGTAAGACGCGCGGATCTTAGTTTCTTCCCCAGGACAGCTACTAGGGGAGTAGAAACGATACAGAAAGCGCCCAAAGCCACAACAGAGATAAAAAAGACAGCATACCCCATCCTGGAATGGCTGGCTGAGAGAAGCAGTCGGGTGAGATCGCCGAGGTGCGTGGGCCTCACTGGGCGGGGTGGCAAGCGGCCGGAGTTACTCCCTTCCCCTTCCCGGGCCGGCTGGGAGAATTGGAGAGGCGGTCCCCTGAAACCAAGGTGGCTGGTGCCCGCACCACGCACAGCCCCCCGGACGAACTGAGAGTATTGGATCGGAAATCCCCAGGCCGGGGAGAACGGTGACGGGTTGGGGAGGCCCCTTCCAAACCCGTGACTCCCGGGGAACATGCACTCTCCCGGGCGGGCTGCTGCCGCTGGCGCCCTCCCGCCACGCTAGTCGCCCAGGGCCGACTAGGAAATTCGGACGGGCTCTTTCCCGGGCTGCGGCAACCAGCAACCCTCCCTGCGTTCGGACCCCGGGCTGGCTCAAGCTGCTTCGGTTAGCGAACCCCCCGGACGGTGAGAGTTTTCCAAAGTTTAAGGTCCCACAGCACCTTTTACTGGTGGGACCCGCAGACAAACGTGTGCCACGAGCGCCACCTACTGGGCAGGATAAGAAAAACAGAACCCAGAGATTTCACAAGAAAATCTTCCAAACTTCTGGATCCAATACCCAGGGAAATCTGTCTAAATGCGCAGATGCCAACAGAAGATAACGGATCACGCTCAAATAATTGAAAATATGGCCCAGTCAAAGGAACAAACCAATAGTTCAAATGAGATACAGGAGCTGAGAAAACTAATGCTAAATATACGAACAGAAATGGAAAACCTCTTCAAAAACGAAATTGATAAATTGAGGGAGGACATGAAGAAGACATGGGCTGAACATAAAGAAGAAATAGAAAAACTGAAAAAACAAATCACAGAACTTATGGAAGTGAAGGACAAAGTAGAAAAGATAGAAAAAACAATGGATACCTACAATGATAGATTCAAAGAGACAGAAGATAGAATTAGTGATTTGGAGGATGGAACATCTGAATTCCAAAAACAAACAGAAACTATCGGGAAAAGAATGGAAAAATTTGAACAGGGTATCAGGGAACTCAAGGACAATATGAACCGCACAAATATACGTGTTGTGGGTGTCCCAGAAGGAGAAGAGAAGGGAAAAGGAGGAGAAAAACTAATGGAAGAAATTTTCACTGAAAATTTCCCAACTCTTATGAAAGACCTAAAATTACAGATCCAAGAAGTGCAGCGCACCCCAAAGAGATTAGACCCAAATAGGCGTTCTCCAAGACACTTACTAGTTAGAATGTCAGAGGTCAGAGGTCAAAGAGAAAGAGAGGATCTTGAAAGCAGCAAGAGAAAAACAATCCATCACATACAAGGGAAACCCAATAAGACTATGTGTAGATTTCTCAGCAGAAACCATGGAGGCTAGAAGACAGTGGGATGATATATTTAAATTACTAAAAGAGAAAAACTGCCAACCAAGACTCCTATATCCAGCAAAATTGTCCTTCAAAAATGAGGGAGAAATTAAAACATTCTCAGACAAAAAGTCACTGAGAGAATTTGTGACCAAGAGACCAGCTCTGCAAGAAATACTAAAGGAAGCACTAGAGTCAGAACCGAAAAGACAGAAGAGAGAGGTATGGAGAAGAGTGTAGAAAGAAGGAAAGTCAGATATGATATATATAATACAAAAGGCAAAATGTTAGAGGAAAATATCAAAACAGTAATAACACTAAATGTCAATGGACTGAATTCCCCAATCAAAAGACATAGATTGGCAGAATGGATTAAAAAACAGGATCCTTCTATATGCTGTCTACAGGAAACACATCTTAGACCCAAAGATAAACATAGGTTGAAAGTGAAAGGTTGGGAAAAGATATTTCATGCAAATAACAACCAGAAAAGAGCAGGAGTGGCTATACTAATATCCAACAAGTTAGACTTCAAATGTAAAACAGTTAAAAGAGACAAAGAAGGACACTATATACTAATAAAAGGAACAATTAAACAAGAAGACATAACAATCATAAATATTTATGCACCGAACCAGAATGCCCCAAAATACGTGAGGAATACACTGTAAACACTGAAAAGGGAAATAGATACAAATACCATAATAGTTGGAGACTTCAATTCCCCACTCTCATCAATGGACAGAACATCTAGACAGAGGATCAATAAAGAAATAGAGAATCTGAATATTACTATAAAGGAGCTAGACTTAATAGACATTTATAGGACATTACATCCCACAACAGCAGGATACACCTTTTTCTCAAGTGCTCATGGATCATTCTCAAAGATAGACCATATGCTGGGTCACAAAGCAAGTCTTAACAAATTTTAAAAGATTGAAATCATACACAACACTTTCTCGGATCATAAAGGAATGAAGTTGGAAATCAATAATAGGCGGAATGCCAGAAAATTCACAAATACCTGGAGGCTCAACAACACACTCTTAAACAACGAGTGGGTCAAAGAAGAAATTGCAAGAGAAATTAGTAAATACCTCGAGGCAAATGAAAATGAAAACACAACATATCAAAACTTATGGGTTGCAGCAAAGGCAGTGCTAAGCGGGAAATTTATTGCCCTAAATGCCTATATCAGAAAAGAAGAAAAGGCAAAAATGCAGGAATTAACTGTTCAATTGGAAGAACTGGAGAAAGAACAGCAAACTAATCCCAAAGCAAGCAAAAGGAAAGAAATAACAAAGATCAGAGCAGAAATAAATGAAATTGAAAATATGAAAACAGTAGAGAAAATCAATAGGACCAGAAGTTGGTTCTATGAGAAAATCAATAAGATTGATGGGCCCCTATCAAGATTGACAAAAAGAAGAAGAGAGAGGATGCAAATAAATAAGATCAGAAATGGAAGAGGAGACATAACTACTGACCTCACAGAAATAAAGGAGGTAATAACAGGATAGTATGAACAACTTTACGCTAATAAATACAACAATTTAGATGAAATGGACGGGTTCCTGGAAAGACATGAACAACCAAATTTGACTCAAGAAGACATAGATGACCTCAACAAACCAATCACAAGTAAAGAAATTGAATTAGTCATTCAAAAGCTTCCTAAAAAGAAAAGTCCAGGACCAGATGGTTTCACATGTGAATTCTACCAAACGTTCCAGAAAGAATTAGTACCAATTCTCCTCAAACTCTTCAAAAAAATCGAAGTGGAGGGAAAACTGCCTAATTCATTCTATGAAGCCAACATCACCCTCATACCAAAACCAGGCAAAGATATTACAAAAAAAGAAAACTACAGACCAATCCTCTAATGAATACAGATGCAAAAATCCTCAATAAAATTCTAGCAAATCGTATCCAACAACACATTAAAAGAATTATACATCATGACCAAGTAGGATTCATCCCAGGTATGCAAGGATGGTTCAACATAAGAAAATCAATTAATGTAATACACCATATCAACAAATCAAAACAGAAAAATCACATGATCATCTCAATTGATGCAGAGAAGGCATTTGACAAGATTCAACATCCTTTCCTGTTGAAAACACTTCAAAAGATAGGAATACAAGGGAACTTCCTTAAAATGATAGAGGGAATATATGAAAAACCCACAGCTAATATCATCCTCAATGGGAAAATATTGAAAACTTTCCCCCTAAGATCAGGAACAAGACAAGGATGTCCACTATCACCACTATTATTCAACATTGTGTTGGAGGTTCTAGCCAGAGCAATTAGACAAGAAAAAGAAATACAAGGCATCAAAATTGGAAAGGAAGAAGTAAAACTATCACTGTTTGCAGACGATATGATACTATACATCGAAAACCCGGAAAAATCCACAACAAAACTACACTAGAGCTAATAAATGAGTACAGCAAAGTAGCAGGTTACAAGATCAACATTCAAAAATCTGTAGCATTTCTATACACTAGTAATGAACAAGCTGAGGGGGAAATCAAGAAACGAATCCCATTTACAATTGCAACTAAAAGAATAAAATACCTAGGAATAAATTTAACTAAAGAGACAAAAAACCTATATAAAGAAAACTACAAAAAACTGCTAAAAGAAATCACAGAAGACCTAAATAGATGGAAGGGCATACTGTGTTCATGGATTGGAAGACTAAATATAGTTAAGATGTCAATCCTACCTAAATTGATTTACAGATTCAATGCAATACCAATCAAAATCCCAACAACTTATTTTTCAGAAATAGAAAAACCAATAAGCAAATTTATCTGGAAGGGCAGGGTGCCCCGAATTGCTAAAAACATCTTGAGGAAAAAAAACGAAGCTGGAGGTCTCGCGCTGCCTGACTTTAAGGCATATTATGAAGCCACAGTGGTCAAAACAGCATGGTATTGGCATAAAGATAGATATATCGACCAATGGAATCGAATAGAGTGCTCAGATATAGACCCTCTCATCTATGGACATTTGATCTTTGATAAGGCAGTCAAGCCAACTCACCTGGGACAGAGCAGTCTCTTCAATAAATGGTGCCTAGAGAACTGGATATCCATATGCAAAAGAATGAAAGAAGACCCATCTCTCACACCCTATACAAAAGTTAACTCAAAATGGATCAAAGATCTAAACATTAGGTCTAAGACCATAAAACAGTTAGAGGAAAATGTAGGGAGATATCTTATGGATCTTACAACTGGAGGCGGTTTTATGGACCTTAAACCTAAAGCAAGAGCACTGAAGAAGGAAATAAATAAATGGGAACTCCTCAAAATTAAACACTTTTGTGCATCAAAGAACTTCATCAAGAAAGTAGAAAGACAGCCTTCACAATGGGAGACAATATTTGGAAATGATATATCAGATACAGGTCTAGTATCCAGAATTTATAAAGAGATTGTTCAACTCAACAACAAAAAGACAGCCAACCCAATTACAAAATGGGAAAAAGACTTGAACAGACACTTCCCAGAAGAGGAAATACAAATGGCCAAAAGGCACATGAAGAGATGCTCAATGTCCCTGGCCATTAGAGAAATGCAAATCAAAACCACAATGAGATATCATCTCACACCCACCAGAATGGCCATTATCAACAAAACAGAAAATGACAAGTGCTGGAGAGGATGCGGAGAAAGAGGCACACTTATCCACTGTTGGTGGGAATGTCAAATGGTGCAACCACTGTGGAAGGCAGTTTGGCGGTTCCTCAAAAAGCTGAATATAGAATTGCCATATGACCCAGCAATACCATTGCTGGGAATATACTCAAAGGACTTAAGGGCAAAGACACAAACGGACATTTGCACACCAATGTTTATAGCAGCGTTATTTACAATTGCAAAGAGATGGAAACAGCCGAAATCTCCATCAACAGAAGAGTGGCTAAACAAACTGTGGTATATACATACGATGGAATACTATGCAGCTTTAAGACAGGATAAACTTATGAAGCATGTAATAACATGGATGGACCTAGAGAACATTATGCTGAGTGAGTCTAGCCAAAAACTAAAGGACAAATACTGTATGGTCCCACTGATGTGAACAGACATTCGAGAATAAATTTGGAATATTTCCTTGATAACAGAGTCCAGCAGGAGGTAGAAACAGGGTAAGATAATGGCCAATTGGAGTTGAAGGGATACAGACGGTGTCACAGGACTAGATACAAAAACTCAAAAATGGACAGCACAATAATACCTAATTGTAAAGCAAGCATGTTAAAACACTGAATGAAGCTGCATCTGAGCTATAGGTTTTTGTTTTGTTTTGTTTTGTTTTGATTTTACTATTATTACTTTTATTTTTTTCTCTATATTAACATTCTATATCTTTTTCAGTTATGTTGCTAGTTCTTCTAAACCAATGCATATGTACTAAGAAATGATGATCATGCATCTATGTGATGATGTTAAGAATTAATGATTGCATATGTAGAATGGTATGATCTCTAAATGTTGGGTTAATTTCTTTTTTTCCGTTAATTAAAAAAAAAAGAGAGAAGGGATAATTGGAGCTGAAGGGATACAGACTGTACAACGGGACTGGATATAAAAACTCAGAAATGGACAGCACAATACCACCCAATTGTAATGCAATTATGTTAAAACACTGAATGAAGCTGCATGTGAGGTATAGGTTTTTTGTTTTTGTTTTTGTTTTTTTTTCTTTCTATTATTGTTTTAATTCTTATTCTGTTGTCTTTTTATTTCTTTTTCTAAATCGATGCAAATGTACTAAGAAATGATGAATATGCAACTATGTGATGTTATTAAGAATTACTGATTGTACATGTAGATTGGAATGATTTCTAATTGTTTTGTTAATTCTTTTTTTAATTAATAAAAAAATTAATTAAAAAAATGTCACTTTGATCTTCATTATAGCATGTAGTTTTGTCAAATTGATTAAAGGAAAATTACCGGCTCAGAGAATTAAAAAAAAAATGATTTGATGAGATTCCCTCTAATTAGTTTTCAGATAGAATCAACTTTCATGACTGGATGTGTAGCCTTGGCAAGGAGGTGCGAAGTGGGACAGTTGTCAATTTTGTCATTATCTTTACATACATTTTAACTAGGAATTGTTCATTCTAAGTAAAAACAAGGCTTAAAAATATTCTACCAAAATAGGTATTAAATTATTTGGTTTTAATTTAAGTTAAACAAGAAATTATTAAATTGAAATGACAGTGGAAATTTATATGTTCTCTCACATTGTTAGTTGAGTGAAAAAAACAAAACAACATAAAATAATATGAACTATAGATTTTTGTTACATTATTCAATATCATTTACAAATATAATAGTATATAACATGTACTTATTTGACTCTTTACAGACGTCAACTACTAAAAATACAGCATTGTATACCTACTGACCTATAATATGAAATAAATATATACACACATAATTTTTTTTCTAATCACCAATATCTATAAATAAACATTTTATAATTAAAAATGTTTATAAATTTTACATAATATTTAGAACGTTTTAAAAGTTCAAAAATTGAGAATTAAGCCCGGATATTATCAAAATAGTTTTCCCAATCAATAAGGAATTTAGTAATCTTAAAATTTTGAGAAATTATCTCATTTTGGTGTGGATGTTGATTATAATTAAAATATTAAATATACTTTGCTATATATAAGAAATATTCATAAATCAACTTATCATTTTCCTTTTGTTATTGTTTTGTAGCATATTCCATTAGTTAATAATTGATGTGTTAAACTTATAATTTCAAGCAAATCTTTGAAAGTCTTTGCATTTAACCAAATGCTAATGATATTTGCAAGTATAGCATGGTAATTTTCTTTCCTATATTTCTCATATTGATATTGAGGAATATGAGGTGTTGCTAATCTCTTACTATAGAGAGGTAAAATATATTTTTTAATGTGCAATTTATTTTTAAATGTGCTATTAATTTTTGTTGTTGTTGTTGTTGACACGTGCAGGCACTGGGAACCGAGCCCCAGTCTCCAGCATGGCAGGTGAGAACTCTGCCACCGAGCCACCATAGCACTGCCAAAAATGTGCTATTACTTAATATAAACTTTTAAATATTTCTATGAAAACTTAAGCAAATGTCACAATATTAGCCTTAGGTGCGGCCATTTTACCATACACTATCAATATTAGTACCTACTAAAATAATAGCTAATGAAGGACTTTTTGATTCAGGGCAAACTTACTTTGATGTAACAAATGCTATTGATAATCAACCTATATCCCCTCAGCCCACCCCTGAATTCACCCGCTGACATGCAGATTAACAAGCACTCTAAATTGTCTGCAATTCACAGGAATTTTGAAATTTTCAGAAAACTGCAATATGGTGGGAACCCCCAATAATTAAACATTTACTTTTCTACTGGCACAATGGATGGGGAGTAGATTCTATTTTAATGAAACTAATAATGCAATGTAAAGTTATTGTACACCTGACTTGTTTTTCAGACTAGACCTTTTTTTAGAGCAGTTTTAAGTAAAGAAAATTTGTACTGATTCCCATATACCACTTTTTCCTGAGCAAATAAATGTTTTCCCTTATTATTAAATATTGCATTACTGGCACATTTGATAAATCAATATTGGCACACTATTCAATAAAACCTATAGATAATTAAGGTTCACTCTTAGTGTTCAGTTCTATGCAATTTAATGAAGGCATAGTGTCATGTATCCACCATTACAGTATCATACAGAATATTCTCACTGTCTTAACAATGCCAGTGTCCAACCTATTCATCCCTGTCCCACATTTTGAACACCTGGCACTGATCTTTTTAGTGTTTCTATAGCGCTCCCTTTTGTCAAAATGTCCTGTATTTGAAATCACACAGTAATGTAGCATTTCAGAATGGATTCTTTATGCATTTAAGCTTCCTCCATGTCTTTCCGTAGCTTGATAGTTTATTTTCATTACTGGATAAATATTCTATTCTATGGATGCACGCACCACTGTTTATTTCTTCATCACGTATTGAAGGAATTCCTGGTTGTTTCCAAATTTGACAATTAAGAATAACGTTTCCATCTGTATTTGGGTGCAAATTTTTTGTGAAAACATAACTTTTCAACTCATTGGGAAAATACTTAGGAGCAGGATTGCTGGATCATAAAATAAGCCTACGGGTAACTTTGTAAGAAATTGCCAAGTGTTTATATCATTTTGCCTACTGTTGATCTGCTTTCTAGTCAATAGTTGATAGATTTGGGGATTTGGGTAAATGTAATAGTTGAGTAGTATATAATTCTTGTTCAAATTTTCAATTCTGTATTGACAAATGATGTTGAGCAGTTTTTATTAAAGAAAGGTACCATCTATTTATTTTCATTGATGAGATGTCTATTCAGATTATTTGCTCATTTTGTAATTAATAGTTTGTTTTCTTATTATTGAATTTTCTTTGTATATTTTGGAAACAAGTCTTATCAGATATGTGCTTTGCAAATATTTTCTCCCAGTCTGTGGCTTGTCTTTTGATTCTCTTAATAGTATCTTTCATAAATCAAAAGTTTTAATTTTAATAGAACTATTTTTTTCTTTTCTGTTCATGCTTTTGGTGATGTATCTAAAAACAAATCACCAAACCCAAGTTTACCCAGATTTTCTTCCAGATTATTGTTTAGAAGTTTTATTATTCTGCATTTGCATTTAAATCTATGATCAATTTTCAATTAATTTTAGTGTAATTTTATTGAAATATATTCATACATCATACAGTCCATCCAAGTGTACAATCAGTGGTTCACATATCATCAAATACTTGTGCATTCATCGCCACGATCTAATAAAAATTTTAGAGTATTTATATCACTCTAGTAAAAGAAATAAAAGGAAAGAAGAAAAACAAACATTCCATACTCCTTACCTCAACTTCTTAATTGACTACTAATATTGAACTCTATTTAATTTTGGGACTTGCAATACCTAAGTTATTAACTAATACAGTGTAGTATTTTCAGATTTATATATGTATATATAATCAGTGGAACACAAAAAAATCATCCAGCAATAGATCCATGTAACATGGGCAAACAACTTTTTTTTCTTTTTGTAATATGGTTATACACTCATTATGAAAGACCAGGACTACTAGATTAAAGTTCAGCAACTTCAGATGTTTCCTTCTGGCTATTCTAAAACACTAGACACTAAAATTAAATGTCCATATAATGAGTCAGTATTCACAGTGATTTGCTAAATCCTGATTTCTCAGTCATACCTCCTCCCTCTCCTTCAATCTTTCAATCTTGAGGCATATCTGGACAGTGATAATCTTAAATTCCTCATGCTGGAAAGAGGCGTTGACCTTAAAAGGTAGAGGAATGAGATATTGATATTCTTGGAGAGACTGGCACCGTTGTGTTTCAGGGCCTGTCTGGCATTGGAGGCCTTAGGTTTTGAAAAAATATACTTACTAAGAAAAATTTTTTAGAAACTTATATAGAGCCTAGGTCATTCCCTACAGTTTTTATGAACATGGTTGGCTGGGAGTTGGCATATAATTTTCAGTTTATTTTTGTGAGAGGTGTAAAGAAGGTCTATATGTAAATTATTATTAATTTTTTTTGCATGTGGATATCCAGTTGTTCCAGCACCATATTTTGAACACATTATCCTTTATCCATTGAATTGCCTTTGCTTCATTATCAACAATTAATTTAGAATATTTTTAGGATATTGTTCTGGGTCCTATTCTGTTCCATTCATCTAGTTTTCTATTCTTTCACCTATACCTTACTCTCTTGATTCTATAGCTTTATAGTAAGTCTTGGATTCATGTAGTGTCAGCCCTCTAGCTTTGTTTGTCTTCAGTTTTGTGTTGGCTATTCTGGGACTTTGACTTTTCCATATAAACTTCAGAATCGATTTGTCAGTAGTCACAAAATAACTTGAATGGGTTTTGATTTGGATTGCATTCATTCCATAGAATGAGTTTGGATGAACTGACATTTGAATACTATTGAGTCTAACTATCTATGATTTGGGAATATCTCTCCAGTTATTTAGAGTTTTTAATTTCTTATCAGTGGTTTTCAGTTTTCCTCATGTAAATCATTTATCTACTTTGTTAGATTTATATGTATTTCCTTTTTTGGGGTGCTATGATATGTTTTTGCTTTCTTATTTTAAATTGCTCATTTTGGTATGTAGAGTAGCAATAGACATTTGTGTATTAACCAAGTATGCCATATCCTTGCTATGACCACCTCCATCAGATTTTTATTTTCATTTGTTGGTTTTTGTTGTTGTTTTGTCAGTTCCTTGAAATTTTCCAAATAGACAATCTTATCACCTGAGAACAAAAGTAGTTTTATTTCTTCTTTCCTCATTGGCATACCTTTTCTTTTCTTTCTTCGTTAATTAGGATTTTGATTATGATATTTAATAGAAGTTATGAAAGGAGACATCCTTTTATAGTTACTGATCTTAGATGGTGGACATCTATTTTCTCACCATTAAGTATGACGTGGACTGGAGGATTTTTGTAGCTGTGCATTATCATGATGAGGCAGTTCCACTTTTTCCTAGTTTTCTGAGAATGAGTACTGGATTTGGTTAAACGCCTTTTGTGTATCTATTGATATGATAATATAATTTTTCTTATTTATCCAGTTTATGTGATAGGCTATTTAACTCAAATGGTGAACTAGCCTAAAATATCTGGCATAAATCCCACTTGATAGTGGTGTATAATATTTTCTATACATTGTTAGATTTGATTTGCAAATGTTTTGTTGATTTTTACATCTATGTTCATTAGATATATTTATCTGTAATTTTTCCTTTGTGTAATCATTTGTATTTGATTTAAGTGTTAGAATAATGCTGATCCTTATAAAATGAGTTGGGAAGCATTTCTTTTGCTTCTATTTTTTTTTAAGAGAGATTATAGAGAACTGGTATCATCCTTAAATGTTTGATAGAATTCACCAGTGAAGTCATCAGGGCCTGGGTGCTTTCTGTTTGGGGAGGCAACAAATTGTTGATTCAATTTATTTAATGTTTATAGCCTATTCATATTATCTATTTGCATATCTATGTCCTTTATAAGGGTTGGGACGTTTTTCCACACTATATCATCAACTAATCTTCCTAACCTTTTATTATTCTATTTTCCTTCTGGGACAAGGATGGTTATTATATTTGTGTGCATCATTTCCCTGAGATCCAATTCAAATTTTTCCATCTTTTCTGCCATTGCTCTTTTGTGTGTTTGAAATCAGTTGTCCTGCCATCTAGTTCATGTACTCTTTGTTCGGCCACTACAAATCTGCTGTTGTGTGTTTCTGGTATATTTCTTATTTGGTCTTTAGCATATTTAATCTCTGTGGTATCTGCTCTCTTTCCATTTATTCTTTCACATGCTCTTCTAGTGTCTTCTTGATCTCCTTTATGCATTTATCCATCCCATTGATTTTATTTAGTAGAGTTATATGAACATCTTGGATTAATTGTTCCAAAGTCTGTGTCTCCTCCAGTGTTTTAATTTGATCATTAGACTGGGCTATATCTGTTTGCCTCTTGATATGCTTAGTGATCTTCTATTGCCTTTGAAGAATGTAATACTTTTTACAATGTTACTTTGGAAATTGATTTTCTTTAGTAGTCTAAAACTTTTTATTTGTGGGATGGATGTGGACCAGGATGTGGTGTATGGTGTGGGGTGTGACAGTGCGGTGACAGGTGATAGTGCAGATATAGACATGAGTCAGGGATGCTACACTGGTGCCTGTGAGGCTGCAGTGCTGGAAAGAAGATTGAGGAGGTGCATTGTTGGGGCCATGAGGTGGGGTGCAACTCAGACAGACTTTGGAGCTCAGGGGCAGGTGTGGCATGGGGGAAATAGAAGTAGGGCATGACAGGTGGCAGTTAAGGGGGGCTGTGTAGATGCATGGGAGCTGGTGTACAGGCATGTTATGGGTGGGTACATGGAATGTGGGGGTCATGGGCATCAGGTGTGGGGTATAGGGCCCAGAGGTCAGGGCAAAGGGAGGGCAGTGTGTATGTGTGTCCTTGCTCAGGGGGAAGTGTCCACAGTGGCAAGGATTCTGATGTGTAAGTGTGTAGGGGCCGAATACTGGTCACAATGGTTGCTGGACATGAGTCAGGATTGGGTGATGTTAGGCAGCTGGGGCCCTGGTACAGGTGCACAGGTGCTGGGGATTTAGGCAGGGGTACACACATGTTCATTGTGGGGGCTATGTATCACAGATGCACACATTTGCACCTGCCAGGTATGGAAGCAGGATGCTTGTGCCAGGGAGGTGGGGCAGGATGTACACTTTTGCAGGGCAGGGGTTTGGGGTGCAAGGGTCAAGAGGTCAGTGCAAATTTGTGGGCACCCAGCAGAAAGGATGTGGCTGTGTACATGCCGGGTATGGGGGGGGCGGGGCCTTAGTGTGCGAGTGTGCAGAGCTCAGGGCAGTGGCCTGTGTTTGCTCCTATATGGGCTGGGGGTAGGTGTGGCCTGATGTGCACCCAAAACAGGGGATATGGCGGTTGTGTGTGTGTGTGTGTGTGTGTGTGTGTGTGTGTGTGTGTGTGTGCGTGTGTAGATGGGGGTGGTCGGATGCTGATGTACACGTGCATGAAGCTCAGGGCTGAGGAGTGGGGATGTGCAACTGTATGAGCCACGGTTGGCTGTGGCCTGGGCATGAAGGTGAGTGCCCACACACCAGATGCATGGGTGACCACCTGCATGGGTCAAGGATGGGGAAGTGGGGATCAAGGTGTTGGATGCAGGTACATGAGTCTCAGGAGGGGTGGAGTAAGAATGTGCATTTTTATGAGAGTTGTGTTGGGCTTGGGCAGACATGTGCCTGCATGGGACAGGAGTATAGGACTGTGATGCACTGTGGGGGTTGGTGGCATTTGCAGCACAGTAGGTAGGGCAGGTGACTGGGTTCATGTGTGTGGGGTGTGGAAGGAGTCATGGGATGGGGCAGCACATGTGAGGGTAGTGTGTTCAAGAAAGGCTGCTTGGCTTACTTCCTTGTCCTGATCTCCCTGCCCATGCACTTCTGAGGGCTCCTGGCTTCCATTTTGAATGGGGGTGCCATTAGACTGTTTGCACTAGCTGGAAGGTTTCACATTCTCTGTGTCCCAAATTCTTCAGCTTTTGCAACCAGGGCTTTCCTATATGGTGTAGAAGATTCTCCCAGTTTACTTACATCAGGAATTGCCATCCCAATTGCCTTCCCTTAACATTTCTCTCTGTTCCTTGAGGCAGGGGTGAACTAGACCTAACCTGAAACTCCCAAAAGTTTTAGTCTATAAATAAAATTCTGTTTCTTTTCTTAGGAATTTAAAATTCTCTTATCTGTTGTAACTTCAGTTCTGGGTCATTACAGTTAAGTAGATGGAAAAGATAACACAATAAGAAATGAGACTTTAACTCGGGCAGTAAGTAGTTGGCAGACTGAAGTCTAGTCACTTACAGTTGTGGAGCTTCTGTTTCATGTTGGGGAAATAAAGTGATTTGGACTCAATGATTTTTAGAACCCATCCAGCATTATCATTTTCTCATATTGCTTTTCAATTTATTAACAACTTCTCTATAAAATATGACTCAAAAATATTTAAAAGAAAAGTAACATATATATGTATATATACAAATATGAATGTTTAATACATGTATACTCATATATATTAACATATTTTATCTGTTATAATGAGTTTGTGAAAACTCATTTTATTTGAAAGCCCAGTTCTAAATAGCATTATAAACAACAGTTCTACTACTTTTAAGACTCCTTGGAAGTAATTTTTCTTGTATTAAACCTACTAAGGGAATGTATTTAGAGAACTGTGTTCAAAAGTTACTTTGACTTAAATAATTGTTTTCTGTTCTACTTCTATTATCACTTTGAAAGCTAAATTCATCACTACACGCTTTGTGTTCAATTATAATCTTTGCTTACTGTTATTTTAGATTTATGTTTTGATTATTTAAAAATCTTTTTTTGTTAGGTTTAAATGTAGTGTCATTTATTGAGAGTGTTTGGGTCAGATTGGTTGGTAGGTTTCCATTTTCTCCATGCTTTTATTTTCCATCACTTGATTCCTTTCTTCCCTTCAGTTCCACATCTGCAAACATGCCTTCTGTTTCTATTTTGACTTCTGTTTGCCTAGAAACTAAACTTTGCCTATGCCTCTTGCCACACACATTTTCAAGCTGATTTCTTTCAACTAACAAAGGCAGAGCATTAATTCACTGGGTTTAAATCTATTCTCAGTATTTCCCACTCATGGTGTGATATTCTACATCTGGAGAGATTTTTTCTGCATCCTGCCATAAGTATGCCCTCACTGCACTTATTGCTATGCTTTTCTTTATTCATTAAACATGTTTTGTGCCAAGCATCTTTATAAGCATTAGGAATGCAGCAGTGAATAAAAGAAATGGAAATGTCTTCCCTTAGGGAGGTTACATAGCAGTGTGTGTGTATATATATATATAGTGCTTTCCCCCAAAAAAACCCATGGTCAAGGGATTTTTTTCTTATTATACTATTTGAATGCTTCTAAAGGGATATATTTTATGTTACCTATAATTGAAAAGAGCAGAAAACAGGTAAAACAAAATGTTTAAAAATGTATTTCAGGGTGGTGCAGTGGTGGTCCAGTGGCGTAGTTCTTGCCTGCTATTCCTGAGACCTAGGTTCGACTCCCGGTGCCTGCTTATGCAAAAAAAAAAAAGTAGTTTAGAATACTATAATAACACTTGAATGATAACACATAAATCTATTATTCTAAGGTAAGGTTCCCATGCAGAAATGGATGTGAAAGTTTTTTTTTTATTTCATAGGCTGAATATATTCTTAGACACTGTAAATTCACTTTATAATTTATATTCCCACTTTAGGTATTTTAATATCGATTTTATAATGATCATTCATAACATCAATGAACTGAAATATTTTGAATTAAAAATATATGATTTTGAGAGAAATATTACTTCCCAATATTCTTTTAATAGTATTGTTAAACTCATGTAAAAAGGGAAGGAATATAAGAAATTAATATTTAAGAAATTTTCCCAAAGTTGCATAGGAATAAGATATGTCTCAATTGAATAAATAAAGTTGTGTAATAGAATTTGAACATATGTACAATTTGTTCAGAATCATCTAGTAGTAAATATACCTGGAATAAGTTATCTTGTTTTCTCATATATTGGAGGTAAAACAGTCCAAAAATGGCACCTGAGCCCATACTCACTTATCTGTCCATACAAAGGAAAGAATAATCTAATCCTCATCAAATCTTTTTTCACAGATACTCTTTGCTCTTGTCACATTTTATTCACATGCCCTTTTCTTTCCATGACCCATATAGCCTACCTTAATTTTAACTCCCATGCTTGCTTCATATCATGCACTCTAATCAGATACCTATTTTAGATCCTTAAATCCTACACTATAACTTCAATCCTCTCCCTTACCACTACCTCCATCATACCGTTTGCAATTCTTGTGCTTTCTTCAAATTTTTCCTGAAGCACAGCTTCCTCAGTGACATTTCCTATCCCTCTAAAATGTGTTTTCTAAAATACGAGATGATGTCTTAAACCATTTTATTTGTTGTGTTTAATCCACGGTGCTTGGCGCTTCATGGTTTCATATAGATAGGAGATGAAGTACATGCAGAATTCTGCTACTGATTTTGTAATTCTAAAAATTATATTACCCCTGAGCTTTCTAATGAGTGGAGCTTTAGGAACTGCAAAATGAGAATTATATATCATATCTTTTAGGGTAAATGTGGTCAGAGAGCTTTTCTGATCTGGAATAAATGTGTTTTAGCATAATTAGGTTTCAATAAGTGGACTCCTTCTGCCCCAAACATCATTTTGCATTTAGGAGATTATGATCACCATTTCATAAAAGAACAGTTGTGCTCATCGTTTCACAAAATCAATAAAAATCAATGTACAAAGTCTTCGTTAGTATAATAAGTAAAACTATAAACCAAGTGGTTTACGTGCTTCAGTTTTTCTAAGCAGATATTTGCATGTATTATCATTGGCAATACATTTTTTTAGCATCAAAAGATTATTTATTTTTAATCTATCAAAAAGACAGCATAAAGTACAAGCAGCTGCAGTCCTTTAAGAATTACCCATTTAGGTAATGAATTTCTTTCTCAGCAATGGATCTGATTCTATCTGTCATAAAGATTCATCATGGCATCTTTCATTTTTATTCTCCTTGGAAAAATATCAGATAATTATAAAATATATTTTTCTAACATCAGAAAAGCCAGTGAGTTTTTTTTTATTGTTTTGAATTGTTATCAAGATGTCATTTTGGAACACCATCTCATCACATTGCCTGATGTTCCTGAATAAGTTAACAGTGTGATATCTGTTACTGAAGATACTCTGGCTCCCTGCTGAATGATATATCACTGTGTTTATTTTAGAAAGCTTACATGAGTTCTTATGCATTATCAGTGAACTGGATATGTCATATTATTTAATTCTTTATAAAAATGTGCTTCCTTTCATGTGATTGTATTAAATTTTATCTGATATCTATCTATCTATATATATAGATATAGATATAGTTGAATTGTTTTTATTCTGCAAAATTTAAAAATAGTTTAAGTATTAATAATCCTTAAGATAATTAGAACAAAGATTTACTAAAGGAATAAATGGAGACACATCTTTCACATATGGTCTAATATACAGATTTTATCACTCAATTTTCATTATACAAATCAATATGAATTAATGATGTCTGGATTCAGATGAATCTTCTTAATACAAGTCTCAGGATAAACCTACCTAGTTATGCATTCATTCAACTATATTTTAATAGGAATGACCATGAATACGTTTTTTTCCTCCCAAAACAGAAGAAAATGATATGTATTTTTGTAATTCCTTCCCTGTATCAGGAAAAAATAAGCAAATTATGGCTCAAAGTATTTAAATTATTTCTATACAGCTGATACAGGAAGTGCTGGGGGTAGATTTAAACCCAAAATTATCTGACACCAAAGCCAATGTTCCTTCCATGCTCACTAACTCCATAGAGCTAATATAATTCCCTATTTCCAATGTTTCAATAGCACTGCTAATTGGAGCTATGGAAAATGTAATCACATGAGAATGAGAATGGAAGAAAGGAGTATTTAATTTACTTAAATTATGATCTTTTTCATAATTTCTTCTCTTTAGAAGATAAATTTTAAATGTCATTAATAACATTTTATTAATTAGTCATTATTGAAGACATATTAGCCTGTAAATGGAAGGTGATCTACTAAATATACAAAAATAGTGTTAAAAAAATATATCAATGGGAACTGTTAAAATGTAAGAATGAAATGCCTCTTAAAAATAAATGGAGAATAAAATAATCTAACTGAAACACAAACGAGTCATTATGAAACAAATATATATACATAAAGCAAATACCAGGTTTAAAATAATTCAATTTGGCCCTGTTCATTCAATTTACTTTTCCATACTATAAGGGAATAACCATATATTTATGTCTGTACTACAAGTTCAAAGTAGAGATGAATGGGCTTCTCAGACTGGGCAGCCACATCATGAGCCTCTCCAATATTCAGGGATTCAGATCACAATTTAACTTAACTGGTATTTTGTTCATAGTAAACTCACAGGCATCATTCTTGCTATTTAGGTAAATATATGACAAGAAAAATCAGCCATTAGCTCAGGATTAAAATAAAAGAAAATGGTTTAAAGTTTCTGCAAGATCATGCCTACTGAGTATGCAAAACTAGTCAGTCAAGGAGAGAACAAAACGCTTCCTGGGGAGTGGAGGAGCTGATGTTCCTCTCTAAAATATGTTGCATGAGATTTAGAGATGGGGGTGATATTTAACAGTCTGTTGTAGTCTGACCTCAATGGCAGGAAAGAGGAATTAACAACCCTGAAATAAAATTATTTGAGAAATACACACTTGCTGCTATTCCACATAGACCATTAGTCGAGATTGTGTCCTTTATAAGCTGATATGTTAATGCAATATATGCATGATTTAAGAATATGCTTTGTAAGAGCATTTTGACTTTGAAAAAATAATAGCAGATCATAAGGGAATAAATTGAAAAACAGAATTCAATCTTATAATTGTGGAACAAATTTGGCCAAGCAAAACCATTGAGGCACATCTAATTTAAATTTTCTTATAAAAGCCATGAGTCTTTAAGTAACTTAGTCTTCAATAGTGCAGAAATGTGGCATCCCAAAACAATGGCAGCAGTGGACTGTTGAGTGAATGTTTAAATGATATCCTTCAGAGATATTAGTCAGAATCAGTGCATTAGCTAGAGTCAGCAGTACTTTTAAATAAATAACCCCAAATCATAATTGGTTAAGTATATATTTGTATAATGCTCAGGTAATGCCCGGTCTGGATGATCCTTGTCAGGCAACTTTTCTGGGCCACCCTCCTAGAAGTGCTAAGTCAGGAGTCTGGAAAGTTTCCACTGTCTAGATCTTTCCCTTTTTTTGGCTCTGCCATTATTTAGGGCCTTAGAATCCTTTGCTCTTTATCAAGTAGCTGAAGGTTGGATGTTAGGACCAAGAAGAGGATGGAAGATTGCCTAAATGAAATGTCTTGGTCAGGATCTGATATACTACTTCCTTTCACATTCCATAGGCCAGAATTCAGTCACAGGGTACCACCTACATGCAACAGAAGCTGAGAAATATAACCTGAATACTCAGGAAATGGAAGAGAACTGGACATTGGTGAGCTCTAGTAATCTCTACTACAGAATGAAACATTAGAGCCTCCTGATGCTAAAAGCATGATTGGAGGCTCTAGCATTAATTAGGAGAGATAATTGGAAGTTATCTGTGCCCTCAATTGACAGATAGGTCTTGTTACATTTCAAATGACCTTTTGTCTGAAAGGATAAAATAAATGAAACAAGAATCTATTATGAAAATTATGTGAAAAGATTGAACTAAATCACACTCGAAACTAGGCACAGAGAGTTTTTAAAACATAAAACTATAAGAAAGGGTCATATTTTTTCCTTTACAATATCAAATACCAAAAAGGCTTTTTAAGAATCAAGTAAAAAGATAATAATGCAATATATATTTCTCTAGGAAACGCTGTTCAATTATTTATGGACTTTTTACCAGTGCTATAGAATGCATAATTAGGGCAAAAACTTTTATATATTGGAAAAAACTTTATCAGTCATACCTGGATTATTTTTTTCTGAAAACAGAAGACAATCGTAGTTAAGAAGGTCTTGAAAATATTGATTATTGAATAAGGTAATGATACTAATAGAAGTATGACACTATTCTATGAGATGTGCATGCATTTCTTTACCAATCCTTAGAATAATCTTACAAAATAGCTAGTTACTACCCCTATTTAAGAGCTAGAACTTTGTTTCCAGGAGCCAATAATATTTTCTATCTATTATCAGGTAAGATGATAAAAATACAAGTAGCAATTAGAAATAAAAACCTAGGCTGGAATATATCTTATGATTTATTAACACATCAAAATCACATATAATGGAGAAGGAAGTCAAGGTATTTAACTTTTCTTAATTAAAATTGTAATTTAACATTAGAACTATCTAACATTCAACTGCCCTATAATATATTAAATATAGTACTCTTGTACTCTATGATCATTTTTATATATTTATGTATCCATCAATCTGCTGATTGATCAAACTAATAACCAAATGATACAGATTTGATATTTTACAAAAGAACTCCATTCTAGTTTGTGTATATGTGTGTATTTGTGTTTTTTTTCCATTCAGCCTCAAAAAACTATTCATCTACTTTAGAAAGAAACTTTAGTTTAGAAAACTGTAATTTGCTTTGTCTCAATACTTTAAATTGAACACATTCTTAGCTTTATATAAAGATAATATGTAATCACATTTTTCTTACCATGGCATTTTCCTGAAGAGATCCATTTTCATATATCATTGTCTTGAGTTAACTTTTCTTTGCATTTTAAGAATGGTGTCACTTACTGTATGATTATTTTAGACACATTGACACAAATCCAAATATTTTCTTTATAATTGACTTTTATTCCCTGACAATAATACTCATATAAGGTGGTCTGTAAACTATAATGAATAAATTAATAATGCAGCTGGTCAATCTAAATAGAGATGATCAAAATAGAGGTGTTCATCTGATAAACTCAAATCTATTGAGTTTCTCATTCATCACAGGAATTAACCAGGCTCTAAGGTTAGTCCAAAGTCTCTAGAAAGTGAGAATATAAAAGAGGAAGCCACAAACATAGCAGGATGAAAAAAACTTAAGCTAAATTGTGAGTTTCCCAGCAGCACTAAAGTAATTTTATAGATTCCTTATGTGTAATAGGGTTTTCTATGATGGTATAGAACACAAACTATTAAATCAGATTTCTCTGATTCATTGATAAAATCTTGGAAATGTTGTTAATTCTTTGGTAATTGCAGCCTAGGTTTCCAAACTTTCTTGTATGAGGCAATGGATTATGGACATCATTGCTATGTAGGCCTCAGCATTTCAATTTTATTATACATCATGAGGTAATTCACCTGTTTTAAATTTCCGAAGCTGCTCAAAGCAAATACCATGAAGTGGGTTGGCTTAAACAATGGGAATTTCTTAGATTACAGTCTGAGGCCAGGAAAATCTCCAAATCAAGACACCATCAAGGTGATGCTTTCTTCCCAAAATGAGCAGCTGGCGATCCTTTGGTCCTCTGCTACATGGCCCTATCTGCTGATCTCTCCCTTCTCTTTTTGAATTTTATTGCATTCAGATTCTTGCTTCCATGGATAGTTTCTCTCTCTCTCTCTCTCTCTCTCTCTCTCTCTTCACTCAGTTTATAAAGGACATGAGTAATAGGATTACAGTCCAACCTGAATGAGATGGGACACATCTTAACTGAAGTAATCTCATCAAAAGGCCCTACTTAAAATGGTTTTACACACAGGAATGGATTGGCTTTAAGAATATGTTTTTCTGGGGTATACATAGCTTCAAACCACCACAGCGTTGTTCATCTTCGAAGAGAAAGGTGTGATTTACTGTATCTGTAAGAGCATATTACTGAAAATTTTAAGCTATTACAATACCAGGAATAAAGTCTGTATGTTTTTTTTTGTTGTTGTTTTTGCTTTTTGTTTTTTTTTTCTTCGTGGGCAGGCACCGGGAATTGAACCCAGGTCTCTGACATGACAGGCGAGAACTCCACCTGCTGAGCCATCGTAGCCCACCCAGTCTGTAAGTTGTTTTTAATGTTTACAAACTGCTGCATATAATTACAACATTTGTAATTTTGTAAAAATAACTAGTTGATTAAAAAGAGCATTTTTATATAACTTAAATAAGAAAATCAGTATTGTAATTACAATTACAATTTGTAATTGTAATCAGTATTGTAACTGCCAACCTGTTTACATGAAGAGTGGAGTTAGAATTCCTTGTGATTATGATAAGTTATGCCCCTTGTGCTTGATCTCTAAGGATCTGGTTTTATGTCTGCCATTTATAAGACTAGGTGGAAATATGCAGGGAGCCAGTTCTGCTGTTTTTATGCTTCATTTTATTTTGCTTTTAGCAATTCACAAAAAGTTCCCTTTGCACTGAAGTCTGACAATAGCACAGTAATATCTGATTCTTTATTATTATCTTCATAAAGGAATAAAGAAAATAATTGAAAAGTCCTGTTGGCTACAGTCTGTTCTTTAAAGCCAGAAATTTGTAAACATTAGTTTATTGGAGAATCTATTAATTAATCTAAAGTCTGGCAAAGAGATGGGTTCACTGCTGATTTTGGCCAAAAATTTCCTTGTGACTGGGTGATTTAACAAACTGTATGTTGTAAAAGAAAAGGACTGTATACAGTGAAACCTATTTTAAATGATGGTTACTATAGTTAATACAATTATAAAAATGATTTTTATGAATTGTAACAATTGTTACATTAGTGGGGTAACAATTGTACCCAACTAATGGAAGATAGTAGTAGTAGGGTGATATAAGAGAACTCTGTACTCATTTTTCTGTGAACCTGTAGCAACTGCTATGTATTTTTTAAAAAAAGGAAAAAAGAACCAGCAGAAAATGAATTAATCAAAGCCTTAGAAAAAAAGAAAATATGTGAGATAAACTCAAGATACAGAAGTGCAGCACAGTGATCTTTATATACACACAAATTCCTTTGTACTCTCTAGTTTCTAAGATTGCCTCACTAGGGGTTAGGGCCAATTGCTTGGCAAGTGAAAATAAGTCAGACAATGAATTGATTCATGAATTATTCCACTGATTTGACATTATGACCCACTGTGTTTGCTTGAACCCCTTGATAAAAGCACTCTGAAATGTCTGCCACTAAACACTAATGCATTTTGTATTATATCTAATCAGCTGGAGATACAGAATCTTAGTTTTTAAGCATGATAGGGATAATTTTCAGTATTATTTTTAAGACCTACACTTCATATTACTATAGCAAAATATTTCTCTACATGAAAAGCATCAAAGCACTAATTCTGTAATTCTTAGCACCCAAAAAATATGCATATATATAATATTAAATTTATCCAGTTATATATTTAATGGAATTTTTTAAATAAAGAAAATTCCTATTGACTACCTCCTCATTAAAGCCAAGTTTTTCCTTTTCTCCCTTGTCTAAATGTAAAGTTATTAATTTATTTAAGTAATCAATAAGAATTTGAGCTGCCAAAAATTTTCTCTTAATTTAAATTTCAAAAATAAGTAATCTGAACTTTTATATAAGTGAAACTCAAATCAATATAAATCATTTAAGAATATCAGTGGTTTAATTTGCTCATATCACTTATAGAATCACAACTATTCTTTACCTTGAACATTTCATTATATTTTAAAGATTCAGTTGTCTTTTAATTATGTAGTTTTTTTTTCTTTCATATATTGCTCTAGTTTGCTAGCTGCCAGAATGCAATATACCAGAAACAGAATGGCTTTTAAAAAGGGGAATTTAATAAGTTGCTAGTTTACATTTCTAAGGCCAAGAAAATGTCCCAATTAAAACAAGTCTATAGAAATGTCCAATCTAAGGCATCCAGGGAAAGATACCTTGATTCAAGAAGACCGATGAAGTTCAGGATTTCTCTCTCAAGTGGAAGGACGCATGGTGAACATGGTCAGGGTTTCTCTCTCATCTGAAATTGCACATGGCAAACATGGTATCATCTGCCAGCTTCCTCTGCTGGCTTCCAGTTTCATGAAGCTCCCTGGGAGGCGTTTTTTTTCTTCATTTCCAAAGGTCGCTGGCTGGTGGTTCTCATGGCTATGTTGTTCTGCCCTCTCAGAATCTCTTTCATTCTCCAAAATGTTTCCTCTTTCATAGGACTTCAGAAACTAATCAAGACCCACCCAAATGGATGGAGACATGCCTCCAGCTAATCCAGCTTAACAATCACTCTTGATTAAATCACATCCCCAGAGAGATGATCTAATCACAGTTTCAAACATGCAGTACTGAATAGGGATTAGAAGAAATGGCTGCCTTTACAAAATGGGATTTAGATTAAAACATGGCTTTTCTAGGGGACATACATCCTTTCAAACCAGCAAATATATTTACTTTGATAATGATGTGAAAGGTTATAGTATGTAGCACTTTCTCTAACAAGATGAGTATACTGTTACTTCCTATTGAAGAAATTATGAAAAGGAACAGAAACATTGCTGATGGTACAAATTGCAGAATAGAGCAAGCTAGTCTAGCCTGACAGTGTGGCTTTGGATCCTCCTCTCCTTGAGTTTGTTGGTCAACCAACCATTTTGAGTGTGTTTCATTGTCCCTTACCCAGCATGGGCCAGAGCTTCAGTGATCCTTTAATTAAGGCTGTAAACATGAGATAACTGATGGACAAACGAATTAGTTTGCTAAAGTTGTTGTAATGTAATATACTGGAAATGAAACAGCATTAAAAGATAATTTACTATGTTATGATTTTACAATTCTAAAGCTCTTGTATTAGTTTGTAAGCTGCCAGAATGCAATATACCAGAACTGGAATGACTTTTAAAAAGGGGAATTTGATAAGTTTAAGTTTACAGTTATAGGCCTCTGAAAATGTCCAAACTAAGGCATCCAGGGAATGATACCTTAATTCAAGAAAGGCCAAAAGATCTGAAACACCTCTGTTAGCTGGGAAGTCATGTGGCTGACCTCTGCTGGTCCCTTGTTCCTGGGCTCCATTGCTTTCAGCCTCTGTTCCCGGTGCAGAAGTGGGAAGTTTCCTAACTTTCCTTCTCTGGGTCTGGCTTACATCTCCTGGTTTCTCTTGGCTCTATTCAGGTTCTGGCTTGCTTAACATCTCATGGTGACACCTGCTGGACTCCGAGAATCTCCAAATATCTCTATCTCTATTCGCCAAGTGTCAGTATCTGTGCCAACACTGCTCTGAGGTTTCTGTCTGTTCTGTCATTTCTGTCACTTCTTCAAAATGTCTAACCTTTTAATGACTCTAGTAAACTAATTAAGACACACCTAGAATGGATGGAGTCACATCTTCATGTAATCAAAAAGACACACCCACAATTGGCTGCATTATATCTCCATGGAGATAAACTAATCAACTTTCCTACTTACAGTATTGGATCAGGATTAAAAGAAATGGCTGTCCCCACAAGATTAGATCAAGATTAAAACATGGCTTTTCTGGGGTACCTAATAGTTTCAAACTGCCCTAACTGTGAAAACCTCCAATTTAAGGCTCTGTTCTAAGTTTGCTAACTCCTGAAATGTGATGTACTAGAAACAGAATGGCTTATAAAAAGAGGAGTTTAATAAGTTGCTAGTTTACAGTTCTAAAGCTGAGAAAATGTCCCAATTAAAACAAGTATATAGAAATGTCCAATCTAAGGCTTCCATGGAAAGGCACCTTGGTTCAAGAAGGCTGATGAGGTCCAGGGTTTCTCTCTCAGCTAGAAGAGCATGTGGTGAACATGGCAAAAGTCTGCTAGGTTTCTCTCCAGGCTTCCTGTTTCATGAAGCTCCCCAGGAGGTGTTTCCTTCATCTCTAAAAGTCACTGGATGGTGGACTCTATGCTTTGTGGTTCTCTGTGGTGTTCTGAAGTTTTCTCCAATGTACTTTTTCTTTTATAAGATTCTAGTAAACTAAGCAAGACCCATGGAGAATGGGTGTAGACACATCTGCATCTAATCAAGTTTAATACCCACGGTTGATTGAGTCACACCTTTGTGAAGATAACCTAATCAAGTTTCCAACCTATAGTACTGAATAGGGATTAGAAGAAATGGTTGCTCCCACAAGATTGATTAGGATTGAAACATGGCTTTTCTAGGGTACATCAATCCTTTCAAACCAATGCATTCCACCCTCTAGACCCTAAAAGAGACATGTTTTCCCATAGACCAAATACATTCATTCCATAACAGTATCAGAGAACCTTAAGCCATTTCAGTGACATTTCCAATACAAGATAAAAACCTGCACAAAGTATCATTAAGGTTAGTTACAGGCACAGACAGTACTAAGGCAAAATTTTCTCCACTGGCTATGGACCTGTACAATTCAGAATAAGTTATTTGCTGTCAACATACAAAGAAGGAGCAGTCATAGCATATGTATACCCTTTACCATAGGGAGAAATTAGAAGGAACATGGTGGTCACAGGACCCAAGCAGTTTTGAAAACCTGCAGGGCAAAGTTCTTTATATTTCAGAGTCTGAGAGTCATACATCTTCAGGCTTTAGAAAGCAGCTGCCCCACCATTTCCAAGTGCCTACACAGAAGGCTGCCTTTCTCTGAATGCAACCTTGGGGGACATTAAGGGAGACCACCTTTTTCTACACTCCACCATCTTCAAGGACTGATGCTGCATCCAGGCTGTCTGTCATTTCTGGGGCACACACTCAACCCTTCCAGGAAGAGGCAGCTAGGCTCTCCCCAAAACCCAAGGAATGTTCTCCACCCTCTCGAAGGCCTGAGGTGGTATGACTCTTCCACTGCAATGAGTTGGAAGACCCATCCTTTTCCTCCTGTGCTTGGGTGGTTCTGCTCTCTTGGCCTGAGGCTTCTCAACCTCAGACCCCAGCCTTAATAATTTTGCCTCTGAAATTATTTTCCTTCTAATGTGTCTCTTCTCTGCCCCTCTCAGTCCTGACTGGCAGTTGTTCTCTTTATACAGATACCACAACACTCTCATTGACTTTCTATGCAATAGCCTCAGCTCATGTCCATCAGACATAAGGAGTTTCCAAAATCTTTCCTGGATAGCTTCATGTCCAATCCTGGCTTTCTTTGAAATGGATGACTCGTTCCACATTTGACCAAATCCTCACATGGGGCACCATTCTCTGAGGTTTCCCTTCCTGGAAGCCCAGAATTTTCCAGAGCATCAATTTCTGGTTTCTTTATATCCAAGAGTTCAGTTTTCAGTTTATCTCTCTCTTGTCACATTTCACTATAAGCTGCAAGTAGAAACCAGGCTTCACTTTTCACATTTAATTTGAAAATCTCTTCTGCTAAATACTCAAATTCATGACTTTTAAAATCTGCCTTCCAGCCAAAGCCATTAGTCAATGTTGCCAGGTTATCTGCTATTTTAAAACAATGATCACCTTCCTTCCAGTTTGTAATAACATGTACCTCATTTCTGTCTAGTACCTGGCCAGAGGCATCCCTAGAGTCCACATTTCTACCAACAGTCTCTTCAAAGCATTTCAGGCCTTCTCTATCAAGCTCCTCACAACTCCTCCAAAATCTTTCCCTTATCCATTTAAAAAGTCATTCCAACATGTTTGGTATTTGCAAATCACAGCAGCACCCCACTCCTCCAGTTCCAAAATCTGTTCTAATTTGCTAGAAGCCAGAATACAATATGCCAGAAATAGAATACCTTTTAAAAAGAGGAGTTTAATAAGTTGCTAGTTTACAGTTCTAAGGCTAAGAAAATGTCCCAATTAAAACAAGTCTATAGAGATGTCTAATCTAAGGCATCCAGGGAAAGATACCTTGGTTTAAGAAGGCCAATGAGGTTCAGGGTTTCTCTCTGTTGGAAGGGCACATGGTGAATATGGCAACAGTCTGCTAGCTTTCTCTCCAGGCTTCCTGCTTCGTGAAGCTCCACAGGAGCTGTTTCCTTCTTCATCTCTAAAAGTCTCCTGCTGGTGGGCTCTGCTTTGTGGTTCTCTGTGGTGTTCTGAAGTGTTCTCCAAAGTACTTCTTTTATAGGATTCCAGTAAACTAATCAAGACCCATGAAGAATGGTTGTAGACACATCTGCATCTAATCAAGTTTAATACCCACGGTTGATTGAGTCACACCTTTGTGAAAATAACCTAATCAAGTTTCCAACCTATAGTACTGAATAGGGATTAGAAGAAATGGTTGCTCCCACAAGATTGATTAGGATTAAAACATGGCTTTTCTAGAGCACATAAATCCTTTCTTACCAGCACAGGCCCCAGGAATAGATTTAATATCACTCAAGAAATGCTGATGCTCTCTGGAACATCTCTGTCATCAGGAAAGGCATGTGGCTGGGATCTGCTGGCCCTTGTTCCAAGTTCCATTGCTTGCAGCTTCTGATACCACTGGTTTCCTTTGTAAGCATCAGTGAGCCTTCACTTAGTTTCTCTGGGACACAACTCTGGTTTCTGGCTTGCTTAGTGTCTTCTGGGAAGGCACATAGTGACATCTGCTGGGCTCAACCCTTGTCTAGGCATCTGCTCTCTCCTTCAGCACTCCAAGCATCTCCAAACATCCATGTCTCCTAACACTGAATCAACTGTTCTCCCAGTGTCTGCATCCGAAGTTTCTCCAAAATGTTTCCCCTTTAAAAAGACTGAAGTAGGGCAGGTCACAGTGGCTCAGCAGGCAGAGTTCTCAACTGCCATACCAGAGACCAGGGTTCATTTGCCTGCCCATGCCAAGAAAAAAAGACTCTAGTAAACTAATCAAGAGCGACCTTGAATAGGTGGAGTCACATATCCATCTAATCAAAAGTCTACACCTACAACTGGGTGTGTCACATCTCTGTGGAAACAATCCAATCAAAGTTTCCCAACTGTTCTAGTTTGCTAGCTGCTGGAATGTGATATACCAAAGATACAATGGCTTCTAAAAGGGGGAATTTAAGAAGTTGCTAGTTTACAGTTTTAAGGCCATGACTGTTTCCCAATTAAAACAAGTCTATAAAAATGCCCAAATTAAGGCACCAACAAAAGTTTGCCTTCACTCAAGAAAGGCTGATGTACTTCAGGATATCTCTCTGAACTGGAAAGACGCATGGTGAACTTGGCGACCTCTGCAGCTTTCTCTCCAGGGTTTTTCTTTCATGATGCTCCCCCAGGGGCATTTTTCTTTTTCATCTCCAAAAGTCTGTGGCTGCATGGGCTCTCATGGTTCTCATGGTTCTTATGGCTGTCTTGAGGCTGTCTGGCTGTCTCTCTCTCTCTCTCTCTCTCTCTCTCTCTCTCCCTCCAAAATGCTTCCTCTTTTAAAAGATTCTAGTAAACTAATCAAGACCCACCTGAATGGATGGAGTCACATCTCCATTTAATCAAAAAGTTAACGCTCAAAATTGGGTGTGCCATATCACCATGAAGATAATCTAATTAAAAGTTCCCAACCTGCATTTTTGAATAGGAATTAACATACATGGTTGTTCCCACAAGATTGGATCAGGATGAAAACATGGCTTTTCTAGGGTGAATAATTCTTTCAAACCAGCACACCACCTTAAACAACAGTTCTGACCCCACAAGATTGGATCAGGAATAAAACATGGCTTTCTTGAGTACATAAAAACTTCAGATTGGCACAGCAAAAGGCAGAATCTTTTTCTCTCCTTTCATAGTAATTATATGAAACATATAATAGGTAAAATTAACAGGTAAATATAACAGGTAAAATTATAGTTATAGTATATTATATATAGTATTATCCATAACGCTCACCACAAGTTTTGAATTGACATTATTCACATTTGAAAGGTCAAGAAAGCAAATGATTGAAGAAGTTGGATTTTTCAAATACTACCAAAGTAGTAAATTCAAAGTTGGGTTCACATGTGTGCTGGTTTTAAAGGATTTATGTACCCTAGAAAAGCCATACATAATCCTAATCTAGTCTTGTGGGAGCACCCCTTTCTCTTAAATCCTATTCAGCACTGCATGTTGGAAACTTGATTAGATTATCTCCACAGAGATGTGACTCACCAGATTGTGGGTGTTGACCTTGAATTAGAGGGATATGTGACTCCACCCTTTTCAGGTGGGTCTTGATTAGTTTGCTGGAATCCTTTAAAAGAGGAAGCACTTTGGAAAAAGCTTGAGAATTATGACAGCCATGAGGAAAGTCCACACAGCTAGAGACCTTTGAAGATGAAGAAGAAAATGTCCCTGGGGTAGCTTCATGAAAGAAGCCAGGAGAAAAAGCTGAAAGACATTTTCATGTTCCCCATGTGTCTTTCAAGCTCAGAGAGAAACCCTGAACTTCTTTGGCCTTCCTTGAGTGAAGGGAATCTCTTGTTAGTGCCTTAATTTGGACACTTTTTATAGACTTGCTTATTTTGGACATATCTATGACCTTAGAACCTACATTAGCAATTTATTGAATCCCCCTTTTTAAAAGCCATTCTGTTTCTGGTATATCACATTTTGGCAGCTAGAAAACTATAGTAACATGTAAGCCCACATTGGTCTCCACAGCCCCGTGACCACATGTCCTAATAGTTCCCATCCAAAATGGCTCTCTTCATAGCAATTTTCTATCTGTTTAATACACCTATTTCCTTCTCAGTTGTTGTCTTTTATTTAAGGATATATGGTCAATAATCATATTATATATACACATTTTTTATACATAGGTTTTATATACATTTTTTAAGAATAAGGCAAATTCAAAAAGAAGAAAAAAGGTCAACAAAAGTCTCAAATTTTTGATGACTCTTGAAAGTTATACATATAAAACCAATTAAACTTTCATCAGGAAACATTCATCAGAGTGAGCTACCATATTTGTAACAAATACTGGAGAAATGTTTTATACAATATTGCATTCTACTGTGTATAGAAAAAAAAGAACCAAGAGTCAGTAGTTCTTATGAAAAAAAATGAACCTGCACAAATGAAAAGAGAGAAAATAATTAGGCAACTTAAACACAAAATTAAATATTTTTCAAATCTCTACAGAAATTGCATGAAAGTTTTCCTTCTGGCATAAAGGTTTTCTTTTTTGAAGAGAATGTATCTCATTTTCTAAAATTCTTTTAGGAGACATCTCATAGTCAAAATTGAAGTTTCAATAAAAACTGTTGTTTGGATTGATGCCACATAAAATTGTTTACCCCTCTAATTTTAAAATATTCTAATTTCACACTAAGTATATGTTCTTTGTTGTCCAAATCTAATGGCAACATTTCTCTCTATGAGTTAAAAAACAAAATCTTCAAAGTGTATGAAATTAAATGGCATGATATCCTAAAATTAACATGGTTCTTATTTTTAGTATGATTGGTTTGTGTATTCTATTGCCTTTGTCTTTTTAAATGTTGAAAATAGTTTCAAATGTACTGAAAAAAATGTAAGAATAGTAAAGTTTTCTCCTGAGCTATTTCAAAATAAGTTGATGATGTGATAGTTAAGAGTGCACAGGGAAATTTGCTATAAGAATGCATTGGAATGAACATATAGTTGTATTTACAGCTAATATTTATTGCAATAATCCCTGTGGGGTGTGGAGGAATCCCAGTGCCAGCTTCCTTACATTCTCTCCCTCCCATGAAGGATCACATAGAGCACACTCTTCACCCAGAAGTGAAAATGCAGCAACTAATTGTGATGGTTCTAGGACTGTTTACTTATGTACTCTTTGCCTATCATGCACCAAAAGTTCAGATTTCCCCAAAAAAAAAAAAATGTTCAACAGGAATCATATTAATAGCAAAAACATTCACTTAGAGAATGGTGGGAACCCTCATGAAATCCTGTGCCCATCTGCCAGCCAACAGCCAACCTTACAATTAGGCCTTTCCTCAGATCAAAAATGTTAACTTTTTAGTTTACAGTATTGCATCATCTCCGTATTATTTTTCTGCTGCCATGACAAATTATTACAAATTGAAGATTACAACAACACCCACTTATTATAGCAACATCCAAGCATAGGTTAGAAGTCTGGCATTGGTCATCCTGGGCTAAAGTCAAGGTGTTGGAAGGGATGTGTTTCCTTCTTAAGACTTTAGAAGAGGAATATGCTTTCAAGTTCATTCATGTTGTTGGCAAAATTCAGCCTCTTGCTGTTATAGGACTGAGGTCCTTGATTCCTTCCTGGCTGTCAGCCAATGGCTGGTCTTTTCTCCTACAGACTGCCTGTGTTCTTCCTCATGCTTTCCATGGGTTATTGGAGGCCTCTCTCTCTCGTCCTTGCATATGAACCTCCATGTCTCAGAATGAGCAATGGTATATCAAGTTCCTAACATGCTTTGAACCTCTCCAACTTCTTCCGCTACATCTTTTCTAACTCTATCCAGAGAAAAATTTCTGCTTTAAAGTGCTCAAGTGGTAAGATTGGCTCCATGAAGATAATTCAGTATTATGTTTTTTTCATAATTCAATATTATATTTATTTTAAGTTCTGCAGATTAGTAACTAACTTAATTACATCTGCAAAGCCCCTTTAGCTATGTAAATTAACATGACCACTGTTGACGGTGGTAGATCTGCCTACTAGAAAGTGTCCCTGCTTTTATTGTGTCATTCCTACAAGTAAGTGTATTCTCCTTCATAAACAAAGAATAACTGTCTGTGTCAAAAACTTAATATTGATGCATAGCTAACACCTAATTCACAGTCATCTTTTAAAAACTTTCAATAGTCTTATTAGTGTCCTTTACAGAAAAAGAACTCAATATAGGATAAATAATTTCATTTATTCTGTTTTTGTCTCTTTCAGTTAGTTTTCACAACAGTAATACTTTTCAAAAATTACAGGCAGTTATTTTTATAATGTCCCTGAATTTTTGTTCATCTAATATTTTCTCATGATTAGTTAAGAATATGTGATTGATTTTTATTTCTAATATTATAATGCAATCTTGCAAGAACTTTTAAAGAAAAACTATCTCAATTTTCTTAATTTTTATGTCAACATTGTATGATTCTCATAATGGTAAAGCAACTTAAAATCATTCTGATACACAAAAAATGCATTGCAGAGGTCTAGTGACATGGTATTATTGCACTAAATAATTTGTGGGTTGAAGCAATGGAATAAATAAAAGTTTCATTTACACTGTTTTTTCTATACCTAGCACACTTTTTATTTTATCCAATTTAATAAATTGCATCCATTTAAATTGTAAAATTTCATGAATTTTGATAAATTTATACCCATGAAGTCAAAGCTATAATCAAGATATGGATTTGTTCATTGGCCCCAAGACCCTTTGTGCCCCTTTGTAGTTGATGTCTCCCTCTGACTTTGGATCTATGCCAGCACTAGTAATTTGTTCCCATTAAAATAATTTTTTGTATACTGAATGGTGGGGGTCACATTTCATTCTTTTTCCATATGACTATTCCATTATTGCAGTACCATTTGGAGAATTTGGGGGAAGGGGTAGTGCATGGGCCAGGAATCCAACCCAATTCTCCTACATAGCAGGTGAGGATTCTACCACTAAACTACTCTTACATCTCCCATTAAAATAATTTTTATGCAATTTAAATCTTACCCTATATTTCAATTCTTATCTGGCCACTTTCACTAAGAAAACTATTTATATTCATCTATACTGCTGTGTTCACCAGTATTATGTCCCTTTTTATTTCTGTGTAGTATTCCATTGTATTAATATACCACATTTGATTTATTTATACACATGTTGGTGGAAAATATTTCTAATTTGTGCTTGGCTAATTATGAGGAAAGATCCTCTGATTATCTGTGCTCAAGCCTTTGTAGGTGTATATGCTAGCATTTCTCTTCAGTTAATATCTAGGAGTGGATAGACTATAGTGTATAGTAACTGTATGTTCAACTTTAAGAAATAAAAATAATTTCCAAAATAGTTGTTCAAAGTGTAATATTTTATACATGCTACAATAGGATTTTACTTTCCAAAGAGTTGTCAACAATTGTTATTAACATTCTTATAAATTATAATAAGTACACACTTATTTTTATTGGTGTCTGCCTTTAATTTGCAGTCTCATAATCCATAATGATTTTGAATATCTTTTTATATGCCTATATGTGATTCATTTACCTTCTTTTGTGAGTTCTCTAAGTCTTTTGCTTGTTTAATCAACTGAGTGATTGTCTCCTTGTTATTGACCCAAATTTCTTTTCAGATTATGAATGCCAGTATATTTCTTCTATTATATGGCTTTTATCTTATTTAAAAAGATTCTGAATAGATTTCAAATTGGTTTGTGATGTATCTATTGCTCAATTTAGGATGAACACATAATTGAAATATTGAGTCCTTCAGTTCAGGATGAGGACTGTTCTAGTTTGCTAGCTGCTGGAATGCAACACACCAGAGATGGATTGGCTTTTAATAAAAGGGGATTTATTTCATGAATTCTTCAGAGGAAAGGCAGCTAACTTTCATCTGAGGTTCTTTCTTATGTGGGAAGGCTCAGGGTGATCTCTGCTGGCTTCTCTCCAGGCCTCTCGGTTCCATCACCTTAACCCGGAGTGTTTTCTTTCTGTATCTCCAAAGGCCTGGGCTGAGCTGCAAGTGCTGAGATGAGGTATGCTGAGCTGCTTGGGCTGTGCTACATTGAGCTCTCTCATTTAAGCACCAGCCAATTAAGTCAAACATCATTCATTGCAGCAGGCATGCCTCTTAGCCAACTGCAGATGTAATCAGCAACAGATGAGGTTCACATACCATTGGCTCATGCCCACAGCAATAGAACTAGGCACGTTCACCTGGCCAAGTTGACAACTGAATCTAACTATCACAAGGACAAATCACTTTTTTATTTAAACCCACTTTAACTTCTTTCCATAAATTTTGTGGTTTTAAGATACATGTCTTGCTCACATATCATGAAATTTATTTTCAAATGCACTGCCTCTTTTTTATCTCCCTTTTACTATTAAACCATTGACTACATTTTATTTAATATTCTACATTATTTTTATTGTTTTTTAAATATAGCCTTTATCAACCTTGATTTCCTATCATTTCATTCATTGCAAGTATATTTTTCATGAGTTCATTTATCATAGTTAGAAGCGCTTTAAAGTCCTTGTTTGATAAATCTAATAAGTCATCTTGTATGTCATCCTTAATGATTTTCTTTTACCTCAAGAATGGGTTAAAGTTTTTCTGCCTCTTGGTATTATAGTAATTTTGTATTACATTCTGGACATTGTAAATATTATGTTATGGCACCTGTATCCTATTATATTCCTCTGAACCAGTCTCAATATTTTTTAATAGACAAGCAATTAGTTAGATGAGATGTGAATTCTGTCTTTACTGTGGTGAGTAATAGCCACTACATTTAATTTGCCGATGATTCAGATATCTAATTTCTAACTGTTCTTAAATTCTCAATTTTCAGAGTATCAATTGGTATTTAAGTAGAATGGTTTAAGGTCTTACACTCTGGTGTTCTAATTTATGTATGTTTGCTTATTTCTATTGAAGGAGGCTGGTTTATCATGTTTTATTATAGCTTAGATGTCAGACAACGGGTTTCACTGGATTGCAATCTCTGAGAAAGGGAAATATATAACATGAGCTCTATAATTGTCTTCCATTTCTTTCAGTAAGCACTTTCCAGACCACTGGCTCAGGGAAGGGAAACCCAAATAGAATTTGGCAGATTTGCCAAGTGGAAGAGAAAAATATAAAGTTCAAATAGGCTGAGACTGGAGGAAATATCAGTCATAGTTCTGGAAAGAAGCAGGAATACAGTAAATGGACTCCAGAAATCTCAGGAGGGCTCTTCTAGTTCTTAACTAAAAACAAATGGTAAGGTGATAAATTTAAACCCAACTATATTGTAATGATGTTGAATAAAGATGATAAGTGCTATGGTTAAAAACATATAACTTGACAAGTGAAAAACATAGTATGTCCCAGCTATGTATTAGCTACAAATTAGAATGGTTTGATGCATCATCTTATGTACTGTAAGCTATGTTCAAATATAATTTTGAATCCTTTGAGAGGAGCACTAATATTTCTCCTAATTATGCTACAATTTGTTTACTCTTCTGTGCAACTGTGATAGCCCCTTTAATTTCTCTCAGCAATTAATAAATTTTACCCTCTTCCTTTAAATAAATGATCTCTTCATACAGGCATTATAGGTGCTTTATTCTCCCTAAGAAGCAACTGCTTGTACATAATCCCTCAAAGAATATGTTGTTATAAAAATTAAAGAAACAAAAAGAATACAAAAATATAAAGAAGGATACACTTCATTAAGCTGTTCAATTTTTCTGTTATTAACTTTCTCTATTTCCTCCAATCCCAGTCATTGGTCCAACTTGTAAGGAAAAGTGGAATATTAATAATAGTTGTGCATGAGCTATACTACTGATATAGATTTAAAGTTTTGGCAAGTTAATAGGAAAATAAGACATCAAATAATTTTCCATGTTTGTCTTCCTGCTGGAAGAGCTTTATCCTAGTAGACACTGTAGACCAAAAGAAGGGAAATGCATTGCTTTATTTGTTTTAAGAAATTGAATTGCCATGTAAGCCACTCCTTAGCAGAATGTCCTACTATCTTTTGTCAACATTCCCCTTTTTATAACCTTTGAAATCATTTTGCTTTCCAGACATATCTTTCCTCCAACTATTCTCTAGAAAATAAATTGAAAGTTCACCTGAAGGTGATTATCTAATAAGAATTCTTTTTCAAAGCCAAATTGAAATTGGAGAAGCACATTGAAGTCCATCATGATACCAGATATATATTTTCCTCTGAAGTCAAAACATCTTTTTCTTAAGGCTTTTGTTTTTTCTCCTCTAAAATCAAAGTAAAAACTCCTCTTTCACAGGGGTTTTTGGTAGATTAAATGAAGTAATGTGAACACTGCTGCCTAAAATAGGCCCTGATTTATGGTTTTAGGCAGAAATCATGTTATTTTTCTTTCCCTTTCCTTATGCAACAGTTATTTATGTTCATGCTTTATCTTTACTTAGAAACATGCAATTTTGAGATTAGACAACGCATCCATTTAATTTGTATAATTCTCAAAGGCTGATGAAATTTTGCACTTCACAAACAAAAATTCTCAATAAAGGTATATTGGCAAATGTTACACATCATAAAGTTATCATTTATATTGATTATCTTATGAAATCCTGGGAAGCAGACTTTTTTCTTTATAATAGATTTTATTTTTCAGAGCTGTATCCATAATTACACTATCATACTGAACAGTTAGCCACTCTAAAAATGCCCTGCATTCCATCTGTTCGTTCCTTCCCCTTCTCTTCCCCCCACCCCACAATCCCCTGGCAACCACTGATATTTTTGTTGTTCCTTTAATTTTCCTTTCCAGAATGTCATCTAGTTGGAATTAAACAGTATGCAGCCTTTTTCATTATCAGTTTTAATTTAAGGTTCCTACATGTCTTTTCATGGCTTGATAGTTCATTTATTTTTAATCACTGAATGATAATCTAATGTATGGCTATATTACAATTTGTTTATCTATTCACCCATCAAAGGACATATTGATTACTTTCAGTTGTTGGTAATTATGAATAAAATTGTTTTAAACATTCATATGGTTTTCATGTGGGCATATATCTGCAAATTTGGGGGGATAAATACTTAGGAACAAGTATGATAAGATTGTTTTTAGTTTCTAAGAAACTCACAAAATACCTTCAAAAATGGCTGTACCAGAGAAGATAGGTAACAAATGAGTATGACTATTGAATCATATACTGATAATTATTTTTATTCTCTAGTGTCTAAGTGCAGCTAAAAGGAAATATTTGAAATTATGGAGCTGAAACCTGTATGATACTTTGAAATTTGTTCTAAAACTACTCATTAAAATGTACTTTGATATTAATTGCTTTTTTGTACATATGTTATTTTTCACAATAAAAAGTTTTAAAATGACTATTGTACTATTAACTATAGTCCTTCATTTAAGTTGGAGTTCATTATTTCTGCTCTTCAGTCATGATTTTTAAAATTGTTTTTAAATTTTTATTTTAATAGAAATATATAACCAAAAATTTATCCCTCTTAACCATATTCAAATATATAATTCACTGTCCTTAACTATGTCCATGATGTCACACCACCAACACCAACATCAATTGCCAAATGTATTCCATCACCCTTATTCTAGTTTGCTAACTGCTGGAAAGCAATATTCCAGAAACGGAATGGCTTTTAAAAAGGAGAATTTAATAAATGACTACTTTATCATTCCAAGGCCGAGAAAATGTCCCAATTAAAACAAGTCTACAGAAATGTCCAATCTAAGGCATCCAGGTAAAGATACCTTGGTTTAAGAAGGCTGATGAAGTTCAGGATTTCTCTCTCAAGTGAGAAGGCACATGGTGAACACAGTCAGGATTCCTCTCTCATATGGAAGGGCACATGGTGAACACGGCATCATCTGCTAGCCTTCTCTCCTGGCTTAACATTTCATGAAGCTCCCTGGGAGGTATTTTCCTTCTTTCATCTCCAAAGACCGTTGGCTGGTGGACTCTCTGCTTCTCATGGCTATGTCATTCTTCTCTGGCTCTCTCTGAATCTCCTTCATTCTCCCAAATGTTTCCTCTTTTATAGGACTCCAGAAACTTACCAAGACCCACCCAAATGGGTGGAGACATGTTGTCACCTAATCCATCTTAACAACCACTCTTGATTAAATCACATCTCCAGGGAGATGCTCTGATTACAGTTTCAAACATACAGTATTGAATAGGGATTATTCTGCCTTTACAAAATGAGATTTAGATTAAAACATGGCTTTTCTAGGGACATACATCCTTTCAAACCAGCACAACCCTGAAGAGAATTCTATACATTTGAAACATAACTCTCCATTCCCTATTATCACCCTGGCCTCTGTAACCTGTATTTCAGTTTCTGACTTTATGATTTGCTTCTTCTAATTTCATATGTTTTTGTGTCTGATTTATTTAACTCAATATTAGTCTCCTATGTTGATCCAGGTTGTCACATGTATCAGAACTGCATTCCTTTTCATGACTGAATAATATCCCATCATGTGTATATAGCACAATTTGTTCATGCATTCATCTGTTCATGAACATTTGAATTGCTCCCAGTTCTTGACAATTATGAATAATGCCACTATGAACAGCACTGTGAAAATATCTGTTCAAGCCCTTGCCTTCCAGTTTTGGGGAATACACCTAAAAGTGAGATTGCCAGGTCATATAATTCTATCCTTAACTTTTGGATGAACTGTCAAACTGTCTTCCACAACTGCTTCTCCATTGCACATTCCCACCAGTAATGAATGTGTTTCTACTTTTCCACATCCTCTCCAACACTTGTAATTTTTGTTTCTTTAATAGTGGTCACTCTGGTTGGTGTGAAATGATATCCATTGTGGTTTTGATTGACATTTTATTCATGACAAAAGATATTGGCCCTTTTATCATATCCCTTTTGGCCATCTGTATGTTTTCTTTGGAGAAATTTTTACTCAAGTCCTTTGTCCATTTTTAATTAGGTTGTTTATTTTTTATTGTTGAGTTCTACTATCTCTGTAGTATATTCTGGGTATTAAACACTTATTGGATATTTGCTTTCCAAATATTGTCAACCATTCTGTGGGTTTCTTTTAATTTTCATGAAAAAGTAATTTTATGCAAGAAAGTTTTTAATTTTGTGAAGTTCCAAGTATCTCTTTTTCTCTTTAGTTTATCATGCTTGGAGGGTAAAGTTTAAGAAATCATTGTCTAACCCAAGGTACTGAAGATATTTCCCTGTGTTTTCTACTAGGATTTCTGTACTTCTGTTTCTTCTGCTTAGGTCTTTTATCCATTTTGAGTTGATTATTGTATTTGTATGAAATAAGATTCTTCCTCCATTCTTTTGCAAATGGCTCTCCAGTTTTCCCAGCATCATTCATTGAAGAGACTAATTTTCCCCATTAAATGGACTTGGCACCCTTGTCAAAATCATTTGACTATGGATACAAAGATTTATTTCTGAAATCTCAATGCAATTCCATTTGTATATTTATTTGTCCTTGTGACAATACCATGCTGTTTTAAGATTGGAAAATGAGTCCTCCAAGTTTATTCATTTTTTTCAAGATGGCTTTGGCTATTATAGGTCCCTTAATTTTCCAAATAAATTTGATTATTGACTTTGCCATTTCTGCAAAGAAGGATACTTGGGTTTTGATTTGGATTGTTTTAAATCTGCAAACCACTTTGGGTAGAATTGACATCATCCCAATATTTGGTTTCCCAATCCATGAACATGGAAATTTCCTCCATTTATGTAAGTCTTCTTTGATATTTTAGCAATGTTTCATAGTTTCTGTGTATAAGTCCCTTATATCCTTGATTAAATTTATTCCTAGTTATTTGATTCTTTTACTTGTTATCGTAAATAGAATTATTTTCTTAATTACTTCTTTAGAGTGCCCCTTATTACTATATAGAAGTACCACTCATTTCTGCCCTTTAATACCATAACCCACCTCTTGCTAAATTCATTTATTCATTTATTAGTTCTAGCAGGTTGTTTTTTTTTCTTTTAATGTGCTATTGGATTCAGTTTTCTAGCATTATGTTGGGGGTTTTCACATCTATATCCTTACAGCATATTGGTTTGTGTCTTAGTTTTCTTAATGCAGTTGGAATGCAATATACCAGAAATCGGATGCCTTTATAAAGGGATTTATAAAGTGACAAGTCTACAGTTCTAAGGCCATAATAATGTCCTAACTAAGACATCCAGAGAAATGCCCATCTAATCAAAAAGTCACATCCAAAATTGGGTGTGTCACACCTCCACGGAAGGTGTCACACCATGCCTACAGTGAATGGATCAATGTTTTGGTTTGCTAAAGCTGCTGAAATGCAATATATCAGAAATGGGATGACTTTCTAAAAGGGAATTTGTTGTGTTACGTGTTTATAGTTTTAAGACCATAAAAATGTCCAAGCTAAGGCATCTAGGGAAAAATATCTTGACCCTAGAAAGTCCAGTGGGTCCAGAACAATTCTGTCAGCTGGGAAGGCATGTGACTGGCATCTGCTGGTCCTTTGGCTTCTGGCTTCAAACCCCTTTCCTTGAGGCATTTTATTTCTGCATCTAAAAATGTCTGAGTTTTGTGCTGGCTCTCTCTGCTGGCACTCCAGTAATATAAGCTTCCTCCAAAATGTTTCCTCTCTGATAAACTAATCAAGATGCAACTTGAATGGGCAGAATCACATCTCCATCAAATCAAAAGGTTATACCCACAAAGGTCACTCCATGGAAGTTATCTCATCAAAGGTTTCTACCCTAAGCAATAGGTCTGGCCCTACAAAATTGGGTCAGGATTAAAGCATGGATTTTCAGGAGTACATAATAGTTTCAAATCAACACATGCTTTCCTTTGGGCCACCAAAAGACATGTTCTTTCTATATTCAAAATACATTCATCCCATCACATTATCACAAAAGATTTAAACTATTTCAGTAACAATATAAATACAAGTAGAAACAATAAAATATCTCAACAAATTCAGTTACAGGAATAGTCTGCCCTTAGATGAAAATTTTCTTCTGGCTCTGGACCTGTGTAACTCAGAACATCTTATTTGTTTTCAATATAGAAAGGAAAGACAGTCATCAAAAACATGTTCCTATCATCTTATGAATAAATCAAAAAAAAAATACTGGGTCATTGGATTAAAAGTGTCCCTAAAACAAGCAGGGAAAACTCTACCAGATTTCAAAGTCTGAGAGTCATTTATCATTTGAGCTTTAGAAAGTGGCAATCCCACACTTTCCAGCCCTGCTCTCAGCAATGGAGTATTACAATGCTTACACTGGGGATAGATATGAGGACCACCTTTTTCTCTCAGTTCCACATTTTCCAAACATTGGGGCAACACTTGGGCTCTCTGCCATCACTGGGGCACGTGCTCAACCCCCTCAGAGCACAGGGGCAATCACCTGGTGTTCTAGTTTGCTAGCTGCTGGAATGCAATATACCAGAAAGGGAACAGCTTTTAAAAATAGAATTTAATAAATTGCTAGTTTACAATTATAAGGGCATGTAAATATCCAAATCAAAGCAAGTTTATAGAACAGTCTGATCTGAGGCATCTAGGGAAAGCTACCTTGGTTCAAGAAGGCCAATGGTGTTCAGGGTTTCTCAACTGGAAAAGTTCACTGGTGAACATGGCAATATCTGCTAGCTTCTTCTCCTGGCTTCTTCCTATTTCATGAGGCTTTCTCAGGGGTGTATTCCTTCTTCATCTCCAAAAGTCTCCTGTTGAATGGTGTGGTAGTTAGATTCAGTTGTCAACTTGGTCAGGTGAAGGTACCTAGTTCTGTTGCCGTGGACATGAGCCAATGGTACTTCAACCTCATCTGTTGCTCATTACATCTGCAGTCAGTTAGGAGGCATGTCTACTCCAATGAATGATGTTTGACTTAATTGACTGGTGCTTAAATGAGACAGCTCAATGTAGCACAGCCCAAGCAGCTCAGCATACCTCATCTCAGCACTCGCAGCTCAGCCCAGGCCTTTGGAGATTCAGAAAGAAATCACCCTGGGGAAAGTTGTTGGAACCCAAAGACCTGGAGAGAAGACCAGCAGATATCCTGTGCCTTCCCGCATAAGAAAGAAACTCAGTTGAAAGTTAGCTGCATTTCCTCTGAAGAACTAACAAAATAAATCCCCCTTTATTAAAAGCTAATCCATCTCTGGTGTGTTGTATTCCAGCAGCTAGCAAACTAAAACACATGAGCTCTGGCTCTCATGATTCTGCTCTTTTGCTCTACTGATGTTCTTAAGCTTTCTCCAAAATACTTACTCTTTTAAAAGACTTCAGTAAAGTTACCAAGACACACCTGGAATGGGTGGAGTCATGCCTCCCTCTGCTCAAAAGTTAATACCTACAATTGTGTGAGTTACATCTCCATGGAGACAACCTAATCAGGTTCCCAACCTGTAGTACTGAAGAGGGATTAGAAGAAATTGTTGGTCCCACATGTTTGATTAGGATTAAAACATGATTTTTCTAGGGTACACAAATCCCTCCAAACTGGCACACCAGGCTTCTCCAATCCCCAGTTTATGTGCTCCACGTTCTCCAAAGCCTGGGCCACCAAAACTCTTTCTGAATAACAAAGTGGAAGTTCCACCTGATGCTTCTAGGGCAAACTAACTCTCTCCACATTGTATGGGTGGGTCTACTATCTGACCCAATTTACCTGGGTCCAGACCTCAACTTCCATGGTTCTACCACTGAAGTCATTTTTCCTTCAATTTGTCCCTTTTAGTCCAGACAGGCAGTGTGTCTATTTATACAGAACCCACAACACTCTTGTCAGTTTTCTATGCAGTGTGCAGGAATCATAACCATAGGACAATAGGACTTTCCACAATTCCTTTCTAGATATCTCCACCACAAATCCTTACTTGTCCTGTAATGACTGACTTGTTCCATATTTGGTTAAAACCACACATGGAGCCCTATTCATTGGGCTTTCATTTTCTGGAAGCCCAGAATTTTCCAGACCATCAATTTATGGTGTCTTTGTGCCCCAAAGTTCAGTTCTCAGCTTACCTCTTTCCTGTTGTAATCAACCATAGGCTACAAGGAAAACCTAGGCTGTCTTTTCCACATTTAGTTTGGAAATTTCCTCACCTAAGAATCATGGGATATTGCTTTTAAATTCTAGCTTACATCATAGAACAGAACTCAAGTTTGCTGAAGTTATCTACCATTTTAAAACAAGAGTCACTTTTCTTCCAGTTTTCAATGACACATACCTGATTTCTCTCTAAAGCCTCATCAGAGGTGTTGTTAGAGTCCACATTTCTGTCAACAGTCTCTTCAAAGCACTCTAGGCCTTCATTATCAAAATCCTCCCAAATCTGTAAGACTCTCCCCCTTATCCATTTAAAAAGTTGTTCTGACATGTTTGGTATTTGCAAACTACCATAGCTGTGGTACCAAAATCTGCTTTGGTTTGCTAAAGCTGCCAGAATGCAATTTACCAGAAATGGAACAGCTTTTTAAAAGGGTACTTATTTTGTTATAAGTTTGCAGTTCTAAAGCCATGAGAATATCCAAAGGCATCCAGGGAAGATAATTCACTCAAGAAAGGAAAATGGGTCCAGAAAACCTCTGTCAGCTGGGAAGGCACATGGCTGGTGTCTGCTAGTCCTTTGACTTCTGGTTTCAAACAAATTCCCTGGGGTCATTTTGTTTCTTATCTTCAAAAGTCTGGGTATTGTGTTGGAACTCTCTGTTGGCACTCCAAGCATGTATTCTTCCTCCAAAATGTTTTCCCTTTTAAAGTATGCCAAAAAACTAATCAAAACTCACATTGAAAGGGTAGGAGTTACATATCCACTTAACCAATAGGTCACACACACAATTGCATGTGCTGCATCTCCAGAGAAGCAATTTAATGAAAAAGCCACACTCACAATTGGGTGAGTCACTTTCCATGGAAAAAATCCAAAGTTTTCCACCCTGAACAATCGGTCTGATTCAAGAAGATTGCATCAGGATTAATACATGGCTTTCCTGGGGTACATTATAGTTTCAAACCAGTGCAGTCAATCTCAGGAACTTCAATGACTTCCCAAGGCCTCTGCCTGTTCTTTTGGCTTTGTGGTTCTGGTGACCCTGAAGATTTTTATAAAATGATTTTCCCTCTTGAAAGGCTCCAGTAAGCAACCCTACCTTGATAGGGTGGAGACATTTATCCACGGAAACCATCTAATCAAAGTTTATCACCTGCAACTTGATGAGTTACATCTCCATGCAAACAATTAGAAAGGTACCACCAAGCAAAATTGAATGAAGAATAAAGGATATGGCTTTTCTGGGATACATAATGGCTTCAAACTGGCACCTTCCACCCTTTGGACCCCCAAAAGATATGTTCCTTTCAACTGCAAAGTGCAATGATTCCACACCAATATCAGAAAACCTTATACCATTTCAGTAACAATGCAAATACAATGCAAAGTCAGAAACAGTACAAAATCTCATCAAGTTCAACTACAGGCATGGTCTGTTATAAGGCAAAATTCTCTTCTGGTTCTGGACCTATAAAACTCAGAACAAGTTATCTACTGCCAATATACAAAGGAGGAACAGTCATAGCATACATATTCTCATTTCTATAGGGATAAAAAGGAAGTAACACAGGGGTCACAGGATACAAGCAGTTCTGGAAACCTGCAGGACAAATGTCATTAGATTTCAAGGTCTGAGAGTCATTTATCCTCTGGGCTTTGAAAAGATGCAGTCCCACACTTTCTAAGGGCCTAAGCAGCAGCCTGGCTCTTTCCAAATGCAACCTTTGGGGACACAGAGGAGACCACCTTTTCCTAGGCTCTACCCCCTCCAAGTATCAGGGCCACACAGGGCTCTCTGCCATCTCCAGGGAACATGCTCAACCACTCCAGAACAATGAGGTGGCTCTCCCCAGTCCCCAAGAAATGTAGTCCATACTCTCCAAGGCCAGGGACACAACTCTTTTCAAATAACAAAGTGGAAGGGCCACATTCTGACTTTGAGGCAAACTCAACCTCTCCAAGTACATGGTTGGGTCAGCTCTCCTGGCTGGAGATTTCCTGACTTCTGACCTTAGTTTCCTTGGTCTTGCCTTTGAAGTGATCTTTCCTCCAATGTGTCTGTTCTCTTCCCCTCTTAGTACAGACTGACAGTAGTTCTGTTTATACAATTCCCACAACACTCTTGTTGGTTTTCTATGCAATATGCTTGGATAATGTCCATCAGACAAAAGGAGTTTCCACACATCATTCCTGGATAATTCCATCTCCAATCCTAGTTTTTTTCTGAAATGGCTGACTTGCTCTATGTTTGGTTAAATCCTCACGTGGGGCACTATTTTCTGGGATCTCCCTTTCTGGAAGTGCAGCATTTTTCAGACCATCAGTTTCTGGTTTCTTTATACCTAAGAGTTCAGTTCTCACTTTATCTCTTTCCTCACATTTCACTCTAAGCTGCAAAGAGAAACCAGGCCACACTTTTCACATTTAATTTGGAAATCTCTTCTGCTAAATATCCAAGTTTGTGGCTTTTAAAATCTGCCTTCTATCTAAAGCCAGCAGTCAGTTTTGGTAAATTTTCTACAACTTTAAAACAAGGGTCACCTTCCAGTTTGAATAACATGTGCATCATTTCTATAAGGTCTTATCAGAGGTATCTTTAGAATCCTCAATTCTAACAAAAATCTCTTCAAAGCATTCTAGGCCTTCTCTATTCAAGCTCTTCACAACTCTTCCAGAATCTTCCCCTTACCATTTAAAAAACTGTTCCAACATGCTTGGTATTTGCAAACCACAGCAGCAGCCCACTTCTCCAGTACCATAATCTGTTTTAGTAAGCTGCTGGAATGAGATACACTTGGTTCACAAAGACCAGTGATTTTTGGAGTTTCTCTCTCAGCTGGAAAGGCACATGGTGACACCTGATAGCTTTCACTCCAAGAATCTTGAATGCCTTCCCTGGGGGTCTGTCTGCTCTGTTGGCTCTGTCAGTTCTCATGGCTCTGAAGCTTTCTCCAAAATGATTCCCTCTTAAAGGGTTCCAATAAGCAATTCCACCTTGAATGGCTAGAGACATATCTCCATGGAAACCATCAATCAAAATTTACCACCCACAATTGGATGGGTCACATCTCCATGCAAGCAATCAGAAAGGTCCCGCCCAACATAAAGGACACAGCTTTTCTGGGATACATAATAGCTTCAAACCAGCATACCTTCCAAGTACTTTCTGGTTGCCATTATCTCCTTAAACACTGGAGTGAAAGCTCCACCCTCTCCAAACATCAGGATAGTCGCTAGACACTTTGCAAACATCAGGGTAAGACTCCACCCTCTCGGAACATTGAGGGGGTAGTTAGATTCTCCACAAAGCTTGAGGCACAGGCTGCACCATTTCCAAGCTTGGAGTGACAGCACTCTTCTTGAGCAGTGGGGTAGAAGGCCATCCCTCTCAAACCACCAGAACAGATTCATCTTTTCCATACATATATGCGGACCTGCTCTCTTAAGCCATTAATATGCCTTCAGTTCAACCCTCATCTTCCATGATTCTGCCCTTGAAGTGATTTTTCCTCCATTTTTTTCTTCTCCCTCACTTTTAGTCCAGGTTGACAGTCATTCAATTCATAGAAACTATGCAAAGAACCTGCAAGTGTTGCACGTCGTTCACAGGGGTTCCCCACAAAATGTCTATACTGCCAATACAAAGAACCAGTCTACATCCTCATAGGACTAAAGTTTTCAAAGACATCGATTGGTGACAAGATTAGGTAAGATTAGTCCTTTCTACCTTGGATGGACAAGTGGCTTATTGTTACAGGAATGCATGTGAATTCTGGATATGGGTTTGTCTTTCCCACATGTGGGAACTAACTAACACCAATACCTGAGGCCTACCAATGAAGTCCTACCTACTATCACAAATGACTAGGGGAGACTCTTCACAGCAAAGATGAGAGAGGGAATTTAAAGCTATGCACCTATTGGTCATTTAATAGCACCTAGAAGCTTCCAATCTAACTGAGCATTGCAATGGCCTGCTGACAGCACAGATGAAATAACTGTTTGGAGGCAATATTAGGCAAGGAAATGGTGCTATCCTTCTATATGCAAGATGCACATTGAATTAAAGATTTTATGTTCTCTAGTTACATGGATCTGGAGTCAAATGACAGAAGCAAGAATGTTACACTTACCGTCACTCCCAATGAACCATTGGGAGAATTTGTGCTTCTTGTTCCTGAATGTTGGGGTTCTGCAGATTTAGCATTTTTATTCTTCATGGTAAATTTCAACTATGTACCTCAATTTAGATTTATCTGTGATCTTATCTGTATCCCTGTGAGTTTGAAAACCTTGTAAATAAATCTCTTGAAGATATTATTACAGTTAAGTGAGGCCTAACTGAAAGAAGTTAAGTTTTAATCCAAATTACTGGAGACCTTATAAAGAAACCAGAAGCCAGAGTTGAGACAAAACCCAAGGGTGGATCTGGAATCTGAAATCAGCAAGAATTCAGGAGAGAAAGGTGAGGACAGTGCCATGTAATGAGAAAGTCAAGGCACCCAAGAAGTGCTGGCCAGCCAGAATACTACCAAACCTTGAAGGAAACAAGTTCTCTAGCAGTTGTCTTGATTTAGACTTCTGTCCTCTGAAATGGTGAGCCAATAAATTCCAATTGTTTAAACCAACCTCTTGCATGGTATTTGTCATGGTCATCTGGAAAACTGATGGACAGGGACACTGTTCCCAGGAGACATAGAAAATGTCTAATTAAATAATAAGCTAGAGTTAGTACCTGTGAACTTTGGACCCCTTGGGTCCACAGAGCAGCAAGCAGGGATAAACGTCTGATCATTAGGAGAAGGTGCAGTTACCTAAAGGGAGTACTTAAAAGAGTGTGTAGAGGGAGTAGGGAGGAACACATGATACACTTGATATCTCTGAGCCCAAATATGAATGTGAATGGAAAAGTAGAGTAACCTCTGAGAAACACATAGAGGTTCAGGCCCCTACTGAATCAAGGTCTAAGTCACCCCACCAAGTAAGCAACTGAGAGCAAAAAAGGTAACAGCTTAAAGTAAAGGGAATCTAGAATGGATGGTCAAAGGAGAGTACAAATAGAATAAGTTGTGTTCTTCGGAACTATCTGTAATGCCAGACGCTGAAATTTGACTTCCTTCTGAATTCCCCTCAGTGTAGAGTAACCCTACAGATTCTGACTAGATCTGCCCCTTGATTGTTTGTGAAGAACTGGAGATGATTGGTCCAGGGAATAGGCTGTGATAGACATGGTAATGTGCTGCTTATATCATGCCTTCAGGGAAGATCATGCTCCACAGCTTTGCAGTTTTCCCTCAGCAGAAAGTCTCCCATAGCAACACTTCACTATCTTCCTCAGTTGCAAAGACCTGTCTTGCCCAAGTTTGCAACCTATCCAGGGCATCATATAAGAGGGGAGATAAAGACCACCCAGCTTGGCCTGTTGGAAGACAATTCTAATGGGCAACTCTTAATCCAGCACTCACTGTGGATTAATTACAGGTTTGTCACAACTCAATTTCTGCCTTTACTTCATCCTACTTTTCTCTATTTTTGCAGTTGTTGAGCCCACAAATATTATGAACTTATTATGAAATAAGGAAATTTCCATCTTATTTTCTGCTTCTGGGGAACCCAATCTATGGTAGTCACAGTAAAAAATGAGAAGAACCAGGCTTTCTAAAATCAACTGCTGGTTGCAGCAAGGCAACATGCTCTGCTTATCGTTCTGGGACTCTCAGGAAAAGATAATTCCAAGCAAGCTTTAGATATTTTGAATTTCTAAAGGTAAAGTTCACAACAAACATTTTAGAAATAAATTGGCTAAAATGCAAATGTTCTCTCCTAGCAAAACACAATATTGGCTTCTAATGCTGCTCAGAAAAATAAAATGCTTGGAAAGAACATTTTAACCATGCTTGTTACATTCAGCGGCTCAAATCTATATGTGATGCCTTTAGCACTAAGAATCAGCACTGACACTTAACTGCAAAGGCTTAAAATGTATTATTTCTCCAGAATGATTCCCTACCGTTGTGATTCATTCACAGAATGGATTATAGCAGTTAAATTTAAATGGTAAATTTAACTTCTAGTAAGTGATTTGGGTACAATTTATTATATTTTGTGTATGTCTATATGTAGGTATGCAAGAAACCTTAATTTTTGCTTTATGACTTTGGCTTTTACAATTACTAAGGGATGATACATCCTAAATATATATATTTTTCAGTTTTCACAGTAATGTTACTTATTTCTGAGGCAAAAATTTGGTCTTTGACTGCATTACACCTCTTTTGATATATTTATGTTCAATGAGTATATTTATTTTTCCTTCAACTAAGCAAGCAGTATTATTATACCAAGCTGTCACCACTTGTTTTAGTCTGCCAAAGTTGCCAGAATACAACACACCAGAGATGGATTGGTTTTTAATAAAAAGGGATTTATTTACTTAAGAACATTTAATTCTTCAGAGAAAAGGCAGCTAACTTCCAACTGAAGTTCTTTCTTACATGGGAAGGCATAGGGCAATCTCTGCTGGCTTTCTCTCCGGCCTCTGGGTTCCAACAACTTTCCCTGGGGTGATTCCTTTAGGCATCTCCAAAGGCCTGCTGAGATATTCTGAGGTGCTTGGTCTGTGCTATAGTGCACTCTCTCATTTAGGCATCCAGCCAATTGAATCAAACATCATTCACTGGAGCAGGCATGACTCCTAGTCAACCGCAGATGTAATCAGCAACAGATGAGGCTCACATGCCATTGGCTTGTGTGCACAGCAACAGAACTAGGCACCTTCAGCTGGCCAAGTTGATGCCTGAACCTAACTATCACATGTCTACCCCTTGTCAACTTGGCAACTATACACATCACCTTAAATTATATTAAAGTGGCAAAAAACACATCTTCTGGCTGTAGACCTGTGAATCTCAAAACAAGTTCTCTGGTGCCAATATGCAAAGGAGGGACAGTCATAGGATACATATTTTCATTTCCATAGGGAGAAATTGGAAGGAACACAGATGTTATAAAACCCAAACAGTTCTGAATACCTGCAGGGCAAATGCCATTGGGTTTCAAAGTCTGAAAGTCATTTATCCTTCAGCTTAAGAGAGTGACAGAAACACCCTTTCCAAGGGCTTATGCAGTGGCCCACCTCTTTCCAAATCAACCTCAGGGGGCATTGAGGAGACCACCTTTTTCTCTACTCCACCCTCTCCAAGCATTGGGGCCACACATGGGCTTTCTGCCATTTTCAGGGCATATGCTCAACCCCTCCATGTGGTGGTAGCCAGGCCCTCCCCAGTCCCTAAGAATACTATACTTTCTCTAAGGCCTGAGGTGGCACAACACTTCCACTGCAACAAGGTGGGAGACTCATCCTCTGCCTTTAGGGCAAACTCACCCTCTCAATGTATATGGGTAGTTCCACTCTCCCGGCCCAAGTTTCTTGGCTTCAGACCCAAACTTCCATGGTTCTCACCCTGAAAACTCCAATTTTTCCTTTTGTGTCCTTTGTCCATATTGTCAGTGGTTCCATTTGCACCAACAGTCTATTCAAGTACTCCAAGACTTCTCCATCTTTCTCTTCACACTTCCTCCAAAATCTTCCCCTTAGCCAATGATAAAATTGTTCCAACATGTTTGGTATTGCAAACTGCAGCAGCACCCACTCCTGGTACCAAATCTGTTTTAGTCTGCAAAAGCTGCCAGAATGCAACATACCAGAGATGGATTGATTTTCAATAAAAGGGGATTTATTTAGTTGAAAACATATAGTTCTTCAGAGGAAAGGCAACTAACTTTCAATTGAGGTTCTTTCTTACATGGGAAGGTACAGAGCAATCTCTGCTGGCCTTCTCTCCAGGCTTCTGGGTTCCAACAACTTTCCCTAGGGTGATTCCTTTCTACATCTCCAAAGGCCTGGGCTGAGCTGTGAGTGCTGAGATGAGGTATGTGAGTTGCTTGGGCTGTACTATGTTGAGCTCTCTCATTTAAGCATCCAGCCAATTAAGTCAAACATCATTCATTGCAGTAGGCACACCTCCTAGCTGACTGTAAGTTTCACATACCATTGGCTCATGGTCACAGCAACAGAACTAGGCACCTTCAGCTGGTCAAATTGACACCTGAACCTAACTACCACAACCACTTATGTCACTGTATACTGATAATGTGAATCAGTGGAACACAGCATTTCAAAACATTTTGTTTTTCCTTATGTCAGCTAGTTGTTTATATATTTCTTACAGTTTTCTTCTAGCATTTTACCAATATATTCCATTAATGCATTCCTGACATCAAAATAAAAGAGTTGGTTTCATTTATTATTGGATAAGAGTGACCTTAAGTTACTCTAATTACATTATTTATTTTTCTCTGTCATTTTCTTATATTTTAAAACTATATTTTGTATATTTTGTATAATCTTCAGGTAGTTATTTTTATTTCATACAGTGAACATTATTCAGACTCAGCCATATATTTCACTTAGTCTTTTTTCATCATTTGGGAAGGTTTCATATAGAGAATACAATGGGAAAAACCAAGTAGAAAAATATATACATACAAATATATATATATATATATATATATATATATATATTCTAGTTTGCTAGCTGTTGGAATTCAATATACCAGAAACAGAATGGCTTTTAAAAAGGGGCATTTAATAAGTTGCTAGCTTACAGCTCTAAGACTGAGAAAATGTTCCAATTAAAACAGGTCTATGGAAATGTCCAATCAAAGGCACCCAGGGAAAGATACCTTGGTTCAAGAAGGCCAATGAAGTTCAGGGTTTCTTTCTCAAGTGAAAAGGCACATGGCCAGAACACAGTCAGGGCCTCTCTCTCAGCTGGAAGGACACGTGGCAAACACGACATCATCTGCTAGCTTTCCCTCCTGACTTACAATTTTGTGAAGCTCCCCAGGAGGCATTTTCCTTCTTCATCTCCAAAGGTTGCTGGCTTATGAACTCTGCTTCTTGATGCTGCAGCATTCTCTGCTCTCTCTGAAACTCTAGTTTTCTCCAAAATGTTTCCTCTTTTATAGGACTACAGAAACTTATCAAGACCCACCCACATCGGAGGAGATATGTCATTACCTAATCCAGTTTAGCAACCATTCTTGATTAAATCATATCTCCAAGGAGATGATCTGATTACAGTTTCAAACATACATAATTGAATAGGGATTATTCTGCCTATACAAAATGGGACTTTGATTAAAACATGGCTTTTCTAAGGGACATACATCCTTTCAAACCTGCACTATATATATATATATATATGATGAATAGCTCACCAAAAGAAATCATCTAAAGATTGAAATTTCAGGTTACAAATTTGTAGACAATATTAGTCACCCAATATGGCAAATAATTAGTATATACAATACATAAAGCTCTTCAGAATATGTAAATAATTCCTTTATATTGAAAAATACAAACTAACTGATAATAAAGTGGTTAAGACATGGCCAGACCTTTCAAAGAGGAAGAACTATAAATAATGAATAAAGATATAAAATATGCTCAATATATTTATCAATCATAGAAATAAAAATTAAAATCATGAGATAGTATTTCATACCCTTGTTGTGGCAAAAAATTATGAGGCCAGATAAGAAATTCTGGTGATAACTTAGAAAATATAAATACTGAGCTCTCAGATTCTACTGCTTTCAGAGTAAGTTAGTAAAACAACTTTGCAGGACAATGTCTCTTACGATGTAAAAATGAACATACATATACACGGAACATTCAAAGAAATTCAACATCTACTAGTAAATCTACAGCAATTTGTGCATATATATATATATATATACATATATATAAGAAAATATGATGCTCAAAACAGTAGATTTTGTAAGAACAAAAAGCAAAAATGAAAGCCTAATGCATATCAGCAATAGAGCGGTAATTGAATTGTGGCATATTCATACAGTGGATTTTTAAGGAATAATGAAAAAGTTACAGATAACCGGAGAGATGAATCTCAAAAATATAGTCAGAGAAGCAAGTCATGGAACAATCTGCACAATACACTTCCATCCAGAAAGAGTCCATAAATAGAGAAAACTCAGGCAAACAAACAAGGGAAAACTACTAAGAAAGAGAAAGGAACAATTAACAAGATTTCTAGAAAGCACAGATGACAGAAGGAGAATGCTGTGGTTTGGTAAGGGATACATAGCAGATTTTAAAGATCCAGTTGATGTTCTATTCTTAAGTGAAATTGTAGCTACAGAAATGTTTGATATATCATTTAAATTTGTACATATGTCTTATCTTACATATGCTTTCTATAGGTGCCACAGTAAAAATAAAAGTACTAGAATTTCATTGGAGAAAATTTGAAAACTTGTACTATGATATTAATTCATTTAATGAATATTTATTTACTCTGTGGCAAGTACCAGAATGGGTGCTGGGGACAATAGCAATGATTAAAAGAAGTAGAATATTTGTTTTAAAGGAAGCTTTCATTCAAATTGGAGCAAGAGTAATTTAATAAATTAATGAAATTACACTATTATGATGATGGTCCTGTGTGAGTGCTAAGTACTATAGGGAGAGACAAGCAATTGAGACCATCTAAATATGGAAATCCCGGTAGCTAAGGTGATAGGGCTGGTCTCTCTTAACCAGAAACCTTAGGAATGACAATGATCTAGCTCTGAAAAGGATATAGAATTTCCAAGCAAGTATGTAAAATGTATGAGCCAATCTTATCTTTTAGAATGAAATGTAAACAGATGATGTTAAAATTGATAAATGAAGACACATCAATACAGTGTATTAAGAATTATGCTCTTACCTCATCAGAAAAAATTAGTGGTTACAAGGAATTTAAGGGTATGAGACAAGCTATTGAGTAGGGTATAACAACAGCATGGTGAGGATGATGATGACAGACTTCATTCTTTCCCCCAACCTCTATAAATTGTTAGACTTTCATTAGTGAAGCAACCATCCTATAACTAGAAAGGTAATTATATTAAAGAAAGTTGCAAAAATTCAAGTTATTTTCAAGTATATAATATAAATCTTATGTGATCGTAATAGGTAAAATGCATATAGATAGTCTATATCAGGTTTATTCTCTGCCAGTGTGGTAAAGTTCAGATATTTTTTCTTAATTTCCTAATATTTTTGCTTTGGCTCTTTTGAAGAAAACCTGATTCCTTGGTGAGCCACAAAATTGTTAGGCAGTTTTTGAAGAGAGAAAAATCAAATGAAGACTTTCAGTACAACACAGCACTAAATAGCATATTGAAATCACTTAATATTGCCTATTGTCCTGGCCAAATCTGCTCCCCAAATTATTTTTCTCCCTCCCTGGCTATTCTGAAGATATTTCTGAAACAAAAGAGTTCCTCCTATTAATCTGGAAATTGTCATAGAAAATAACTTCTCTGATTAAAAGTATAAATTGTCTCTGCTTTCAAGTTCCTTGGAACCCCAAGCGTGACTTTTAGTCTAAGTTATTGGGATAATCATCACAATTCCTCATTCCCCCTGGTTATGAAGATTCAACCTGGGTGTTTTATATGAGGTAGATTATGCAATTGAGCTGTTAAATGAATATAAATGCAGGCCATTTAAAATTTTTAATAGAATTATTTGGTGTGTGCACTTAATACTACCAGACCTTCCATCCATTTATGCAAATGCAACTACTAATCACTTGCATTAAAATGAACTGATATGTCAATAGCATCATCTTTAAACTCTTGGGGCTTCCATCTCCTATATGAGGTATTTAATTTCATGCTCTAATAAAATTGCTGATTTATATTCTCTACTAACTTATCCTCCTAACTTTACTCATAATAATTAAATTGTATGGTGTTTTCCAAAAAGAAAATTTTAAGCTCTTACTGGAAAAGAAAATAATTGCATGCACAAATGTAGCTTGGCTTTATTGTTTAGTAATATACCTAAAATTCCTCACTCATTGAAATATAACAGTATAATGTAAGGATACAGAAACTTAGACTCTTCAGAGATAGTTTAGTCACTATACTTTCATTATGCTTTGAAAGCACAGTATAAGCAAAGCTACTTAGAATTTCCATTATTTTCTTTATCAAAACAAATCACACTACTTGAGGTGGATGATGATTTATACTCCAATCAAATAAAATGACAAATTTTAAATCCATCCGTCAGTTTGATCATTTGTTAATTTTTAAATACCATAGTAATATTGTGATTACTGTTTAATTCCATAGTGTTCTTCATTTTTGTTTGATATTGTGGAGTTCTTTACTCTTAAACCCAACCTTCAACATTTTAAATGCTGAATTTCAAAATAGCACATATCATGTTCACTGTAAATTTGGACTTTCTCTAACATGGAGTACAGTCCTGATTTTTAATGTTTCTACTTTAGTGATAGAAGTGCTTAAATAAATATGCTTACATAAATGTATTTAAATTTTTCAGATTATAAACCTAAAGCAGTCTAATATTTTAAGCATTTAAATATTTAAAATGATATTTCTATTATTGATCCATGTTCTACTAACTTTCAATAGTTCTTCACTGAAATTGTATATCTAAGCTAGCATTATACTATATATTTTAAATAAATCAGTCCTCCCAAGTAAATTCAAAGTAAAAACTTGATGTGCTAGGTGATATAACAGAGAATATAGAGTGAACTACTTTGCTAGATGATACTTATCAGAAAGTTTTAAGTATATGTTGCACTTATTAACACTTGTAATTTTAATGAAATTGAAATTAATTATTTAGTGATCTAGTACTATCTGTGTTTGGGAGAGAAAGAATATAGTTTCAGATATCTGCCTTTTAAGTAATTCAAATGTCATATTTGTCTTCTCAATTAAATCAAACTGTTTCTCATTCTCAAATTGTTCCCTTTTAATGACATCTTGATCTAGATGCCTAGGTGCTTTAATGTTCTTTGTCTCTGTGAATATATTGACTTTTTATTGTATTTCCTGCTTCTTTTATGTTTGCTCCAATTCATTTGTGATTTAGTTTGATTTTCATTTCTTTTATAGTGTAGATTTTTCTTAAAATTTTGTGATCTTAGTTGCTATTTCATTTGAAGAATAAGACACTAAATCCCTACACTATATTCTATTTGCCTGGCAAAGCTTATTAAAAGTTTCTTTAATCTATGAGTGACTGTGATGGTCTGAATGTATATGAATCCCAGAAAAGATCTTGTTCTTAAAGGTAATACATTCCTGTGGTTGTGAACTTGTAAATAGGTTCTTTTGGTGAGTGGGATCTTAATTTAAGTGGAGATGTGACCCACCTCATTCCTGGTGGGTCTTACTCCTTTTTCTGGAATCCTCTGTAAGAGGATAAAAGACAGAGAAAAGACAGAGAAAAAAGCCCTAGAGTGGATCAAAGAGAAAAGCTACAGGAATTCAGAAGGATAAAGACACAGAAGCTAAGAGATATAGAAGCTAAAAGGGAGAAAGGAATTGAAACCAGAGCTGGAAGCAACAAAACCTAGGAGAGAAAGGACAGAAGCAGACATACCATGTGTCTTCCTATGGAAAGAGGAGTTCCAGATCACCAGCAGCCTTTCTTCAGAAAGAGTATTGTCCGGTTGAGACCTTGATTTGGACATTTGCATGGCCTCATAATTGTAAACTTCTAAATTAATAAATCCCCATTCTAAAAGCCAACACATAGCTGGTACATCGAATTCCATCAGCTTTAGCAAAGTAAAATACTGATTTTACTGGGTTATTCCCCAGAGGACACTTAAATGCCATTACTTGGATGTTTTCCCTTGGATTTATTCATCTCCTCATAGATAAATCTTTCATTCTTTCTAAGGGATGAAAGCCCATCTGCCAGGTTGCTCAGAATAAAGTGAGAGATGAAGCTGGAAGGAGGACCATACCATTCAATTAATGAATTATTTCCAATCCTGGTTTCTGTGTGGTATTCCAACCATCAGTTGTGCAGGATTTCCCTAGGGGCAAAATCTCTGGAACTCTATTACCTTTCAAACCTTCTTCCTCTCTTAAATCCTACAGCCATTTTGGAAATGCCTCCTGTCATGAGAAACTGAGACTCTTCTAAATTCTACAAGGCATTCAAAACAACATCTGGATTCCATTCTGGTTTTCTTCTCATTTTTTCTTAGTCTAAGTCAGTTATCCCTGGTCTGCTTGCTTGTCAACTTTCAAGAAAAAGGTCACCGTCCATTTTTCTCCTATTCTATTTTCTCTTTTGAGATTTATGCTGTCCTCTTTTCAGATCTCTTTATTTTCTCTTTTAGGGGTGCAGGGGAATTGAGAAGGAGTTAAGGAAAATACGTATTAAATCCACCATCTTTAACTGATAAATTTTATATTAAAATAGTTAAGGAAATACATGGAAAAAATTTTGAGTAAAATATGTGTGCTAGTGTGAAACTCTTATGTACCTCAGAAAAAAGCCACTTTCTTTCCACTCTAATTCAATCTTGTGGAGTCATATCTATTGACAGGGTGGAACCTTTGATCATATTGTTTCCATGGACATTGACAAACTCAGTTGTGGGTATGTCCTTTTGATTAGATGGAGATTTGACTCCACCCATTCAAGGTGGATCTTGATACTCCTGTAAACTTACAGGAGTTACTCCTGTAAACTTACAGGAGTCCTCTAAAAGGGGAGACATTATTTATGAGTACAGAGGAATCTCAGACACAGACGTTTGGAGATGCTGACATAGACACAGGCACAGACACCAACACTTGGAAATGCAGAAACCCCAGGAGATTCCAGGAGCTGAGAGTGATGGCAGAATTTAGACACATACCAGAGCTGACACAGAGACATTAGGTAATGCAGAAAGAAAATGCCCTCAGAGAAGCTGTTGAAACCAGAAGCCAAAAGACCAGCAGACATCAGCCACATGCCTTCCCACCTGGTAGAGGTGTTCTGGATGATATTGGTCTTTCCTGAGTTAAGGTATATTTCTCTAGATACTTTAAGTTGGACATTTTTAAGGCCTTAGGACTGTAAACTTGAAAACTAAAACAGTTTTTAGGAAATAAAATGTAGTAAATATGTTTTCTCCAGTTGGAGGTTGTAATGCACTCATTACAGAAAAGGAAAAAAAAAGATTACATCTCCAAATTTCACTACAATAAGCCTCTTTGGAGAGGGAAAGCCTTTTGTTTGTTCTTTCAAAGAAAGTTTCCTTTTTAGTTACATAGACTTCCACCAAATTTCTAGGTTGTGAGAAAGCAAAATGTTTAACATAATTCCTCCCCTTAAGAGGCATAAAATATGGGCAGTAACTCTCTCTGGAAATTTTCTTTAGATCTTAATTTTTGACACATTTTAAAAATTATCTGCTCAGTGTTGACATTTGATTGAAATGTCACTTACTTTTCAAAGTGCTAAGTAAAATTCTCAGTATTGATTTTCTTTTGAAATTAATATATGTATATAATTCAGTTTAGGTGGATAGTTTTTCTGCATATGGAAATTTCTTGAGCTCTTTGATGGGTAGGTGTGCCAGGAAAGCATTATGTACCCTAGAAAAGCCATGTTTTAATACTGATCTATCCTGTGGAGGCAGCCATTTCTTTTAATTCCTATTCAGCACTGTAGGTTGAAAATTTGGTTAGATTATCTCCACAAATATGTGACATGCCCAATTGTGCATATTACCTTTTGATTATAGGGAGATGTGACTCAACCCATTCGATGTGGGTCTTGACAACTTTACTGTAATCCTTTAAAAGAGGAAACACTTTGGAAAAAAGCTACAGAGCCCAGGCAGCCAGAGACCTTTAGAGATGAAGAAGGAAAACACAACTGGGGAGCTTCATGAAACAAAAAGCCTGGAGAGAAAGCAGATGCTGCCATGTATGCCATGTGCCTTTCCAGATAAGACAGAATCCCTGAACTTCATTGGCCTTTTTGAACCAAGGTTTCTTTCCCTGGATGCCTTAGACTGGATATTTTTATAGCTTTATTTTAATTTGGACATTTTCACAGCCTAAGAACTGTAAACTTGCACGTTAATAAATTCCCCTTTTTAAAGGCAGTTCCATTTCTGATACACAGCATTCTGGCAGCCTGCAAACTAGAACAGTAGGTATGCTGAAATCCATTTAAGTGGAACTGAACAAAATCTAGATATTGCAGACACTGTGTATTTCAAGTAATCATGTTCAGTTCCCCATCTTTTTAGCATCTTCAGGAATGGCTGTCAGAAATGTGCATGTTATCTGAACATATCTTCTAAATCTAAAGAAATTACTATTTTATTTCATTAAGTCATTTTAAAAATTCCCCTGAGATCTTAGCTGTCTTATTGGCATAATGGATTAAACTTTTATTTGTTTTGTTTATTTGCTTTGTTTTGTTCTAATAAATTATCTTCTCTTAGATTCACAATATACCACAGGTTAATTTGAAAACTGTATTTGGATGTATTTTTAGAAGCTTGTATTAAGAAAAGCATATTTTCCAGGAAAAATTTCAGATTCCATAATCTTGGGAATGTCTTGGATGCTTGAGAAATGATCTACATAAAACACATTAAATAACATAGAGGAAGAGTAAGGTAGGAAAATGATGAAGTAAATTAGTTCTGAAAATGAGATGTTAAAGTTCCCAGAAAACCCAGGATGTTTATATACTTAGATAGTCTCCTTTAGCCTCTTTTTGAAGAGTTAATGGTTAAATAATTTTACCAAAGTCATTCTACTCTCTGTCCTACTTTTGCTTATGTTTTCCTTTTGCAGGGGTATCAAAATAGACCAATTCCTATAGGAACTGCATGCCCATAAGGCTTTAAGAAGGACATTATAACACCATCTCCTTTGGTTTTAGTGGTCAAATGTGACTTCTAGGAGGCTTCCTCTTGATGATGCACAAGAAAATGTTCAACTTTAAAATGAGACTGAAATGGGTTTTCAAGCAAGGTTTGTTCTAGGAAGTAGGTGGTGCTGGCTTCTGTTATTGATGTAAAATTTAAAACCCAAATATCATTTGGGCATCATTTTTTGTAACATGCTCACTTTGAAGATGAGAAACTAAAATGAAAATTCAATCTTGTTCAAGATCACAGAGCTTGTTAATAACACAGCCAGGTTATGAATCCTGAAATTCTGATTTACCAGTCCATTGTTCTTAGGTTACAGTGATTTACAGATAATATTTACGTTAAGCAGAAGTAAGTGCAAGGAGGCACTTTAGGACATAGCCATTATCCCAGTGACTAATTAGTATGTTTTGTATGTGAGTGGAGCTTGAGCTGGAATAGTTTATAAGTAACTTTCTTGAATGGAAGAAACAGTTACTTAGAAGGATGCAGACTTTTCTTACATAATTGAACTTTAATATACGTATATCTTCACAATGTTTTAAATATATTACATGTAGGACTTTGCCAGACATTATATCAAAGAATAACCAACAGATTTATATTACTAGTAAAGCAATTTTTTTTGCTGTTGCTTCTGTCCAAACAAATACTAAATAAGGATTTAAAATTATACCCGAGGAAATCTAGGTATTGATTTTCCTTCATATTTTTCTTTCCATATGTATACTTATTTCCACAAAGGTGTGCACCCAATAGTACTCAGAAGGTCTCTGTTTATAAATATAAATGTGTGTGCGCATATATACATTTCAAAGAAAGACAAAGTATATAAAAATATATACCATATGACAAGAAAATGGTGTTAATTTTTCTTTAAAAATTGGCTTTGCTATCTTCTCATATTGTCTTAGTAAGTATTTTTAAAATTTATGCATGATTTGCCTAAGTCTATATGTTCTATAGAAATTTTGCATACATATATCTACTTCCTCATACCAACTATGCTAATTGTTTAAGGAGGCCCTTTTTCTTTCCAATTTTGACAATGTTTTTGGGTTTCCCATATATCTGAAGTGTTCAAAATCATATCCAAACTCCACCATATTTTCTTCATTTATTAATTCTACCAGCATAGGTGAATAATGTACATACAAGTATTTTTTACTATATAACATTTTGTTTTCACATGAAACAGATACCGGGAATCAAACAGGGTCTCCAGCATGGCAGGCAAAAATTCTGCCACTGAGCCACTGTCACATCGCCCACTATATAACTTTTTAATACAACTCATGCATATGTGTCTTTCCTTGAAATGATACAGAAATAAATATCAAATTTATGTACAATAGGTTAGGCAACTTGACGTAGTATATCAAAGAATGTTTTTTTATTAGTTGGGAATTTAAACCTACTCTAAGACAGAAGTCAATTTTATTTAAAATTGTTCATTTACATCTTGTAGTAGAATCTGAGATCTTAAAGCTATGGTTTCATCTGAGTTACCATATTCAGGATTAATTAGTCTTCTTAGCATTAAAATGAAAAGTATTTGAGAATGCAGGAAAGCAGAGTAAGAAAGTAAATTGAAACGGGTTTATCATGTTTCCTAGATTATCTTGTAAAACTAAAACTTAAGAAAATTGAGACGCTATTGTTCATGGTTCTCTCACATTACTCCATTTCTTTGAGTACTCAATAGTAACTTCTATACTGGACTAACTTTCAAGTATGTTTGTACATTAAAATTCCTTGGAAAATAGAGCTAATATTTGCTTCCAGAGCGTAGGTTTTATTTGTTTGCTCCATGAAAAGAAGGTATCTTCCTCTATTGCCAAAGTTGGTTAGGTTTGTTTGCAGCTCCCTTTTAATAATTGACATTTTCTAAGCTTAGGGTCCCTCAAGTAGGGCACATAGCTACTCTGTTACAACATCTACTGGGACCCACCTGGTGGAACTTAGAGGAGAGTGTGAACAGAAGCAAACACGAAGCTCATGCTGCCTCCTTTGACATGATTTATAAGTTATTTCCTCTGACCCAAGTTATTCTTGTCTTCTGCCAATATCCTTGAAGCTGTGGCCAAGCTAAATCACTAGCTTTCAAGTAGGATAAAATCACACACCCTTCACAAGTCTTGATACAATGTACTATCGTATCTAAATGAAGAGAAAATGGTGAATTTGTGTTCTATTGTAATGTTCTGGTGAAAAGATCTTCTGTTCATTTCTGTAATAGTATATGAATGCCCCAAAATCTTCACTGGATTTTATTTGCAGGTTTACTTAACATTTGTTCCTTCTTTCCCTCCCTCCCTCCACCCCTCCCTCCTTCTTTTCATTCCTTCCTTCTTTCCTTCCTTCTTTCTATCCTTCTACCTTTCTTTCATTGTTTGTGTTCCTGTTTCTAGAACAAAAATAGTCCCATTGCACTTCTAGATTCAGGTGACCCAAAAGAACAATTCCTCAAAGTGATACACACCCATAATTATTAAGGATTCTACAAAGTAAAATATTAAAGCATGAGGTGAACATGAGAATTTCTGACAAACTATCAGAACATCTGAGGAATATCTAGTATAAATGTTAAAGGCAAATTTACACAGCTGACATATGCGTCACTATTTTAACACAATTGATAAAGCAATGTATTGATATGTATTTGTTCCTAATAAATGTATGTTCATAATTTACAATAGTAATCTGGAGTATGGCATTATTTTTAAAAACTATGGATTCTGATGTTATTTGTCACTTTACCTGGGGCTTTCAGTTTATTCTACTTTAGGTTGTTTTCATCAATAAAATTTGTTAACTGTGTATATTTTGTCTGCATTAAAAAAAAAAACTTTATCATGGAGAGTGTATCTCTAATTTATAAATTGGCTTTATTTAGAGGACAGAACATAATTTGCCCTTTCCTTTGTGACAACTTGTCAGAGAAGCTACATGAGATCAAATATTCGATAGGGCCACTGTTGGACTCTAGGTCATTTTAGCTGAGCCTTGTTATCTGCCAGAAACAGTTATGTATGCAGCCAGATGCAGAATTATAAAAATGAGTATTACAGAACTGTTCACTGATCTATTTGCTACAATTTCTTACAAGTCTGGGAATATTAAAACAAAACAAGCATACAAAAAAAGACATTTATAATGACCTATACAAAGACACATGAAATTGCAAATGAAGACTTTTAGTGTTAACTGGGAAGAAAACATTGCCTTACTGTTTAACAATAGTATTTTTGTTCTCCTTTCCCTTTTTTATTAGTGTCTCCTGAGAGCCTTTCAATACTATATTGTTTACATAACCTATTCAATGAAACTTGAAATAATTTTCATTAGAAATAAATTTTGATTTATTTTAAAATTATTTTCCATTAAAATTAAGACAGTTTGCAAATAGAGTAGACCCTAGAGACGATCTTTTCCAACTGTCTTATTGCACAGATAATGAGAATAAGGAATTGAATGCTATAGGAACACTCCCTAATCCCTCTTCCCCAACTTCCATATAAGAAGTTGTGATTAGCATTTAGGACACTGCTCTTTCTACCATATCATTCTACCCTGGAGACATCACCTTGTTTTGGATTCAGGAAAACAATGGCTGATTTTTTTTTTTTTCCCTGAAGTGGGCTGACTCACAGGAATTTTCATGTATGCATTCTTATAATTTCTTTGACATTTTGCCATTCAGTCAGGCATATATTATAAAAATAGATACTAATATTTCTAAGACTATATTCACCATGTTGAGTAAGAATTGTGGGAATTATTTATTTAGTGATTAATTTGCCATCATGTAAAGGACTTCTAATGTCAGACATATGCTGGAAGAAAGATAAAAAATCACCCAGTAGGCTATAAACATTTATTTGAATAAAGTGTCAATAGAAAATATCAGGAAAGAAAACAAAATCTTCAGAGTGTTGCTACTTAGTAGATTTAAAGACTCAAATTAAATGAGTAAATAGCCTGGTACATAATAAGCTTTTAATAGAGTTTGCTTTGTATTTTTGAGATTATTAACTTCTGAATACATGTAAACATAATAAATTTATTATTAAAATGAATTTATTTAATAACATTCTGTATCTGCATAGCAAAAGATGAAGCCTGGTGGTTTTATTTAGAAAAAAGCATGATAAATATCTCTTTAAGGAAAGAGATGTTTCATGTTCTGGTGAGAAGAATAATTTAATGTGTCAACTTGGCTAGGTTATAGTATTCAATTTAGTCAAAAAAGCACTGGCTGGATTGTTACTGTGGGATATTTCATTAGTCAGTTAATCCCATCTGCAGCTGATTATATCTACAGTCAAAAAAAAGAGACTGCCCTCAGCAAGAGGGGAGTTTCCTCATACACTCAGTTTGAGGTTTTTAAGTGAGAACCATGGATTTCACAAGTTAAAGGAAGAATTTCTGCCTCTTTTTTCAGGCAGTCAGTTTCTCCTATGGACTATAACTTCACCTTCATGGAATTTTCCAGCTTCTGCTCTGCCCTTTAGAATTCTACATGCCAGGTTTCAGAATAAGATTTTTTTACGTTCCCAGCATGTGGCCTGACCTGTGTAATTCAGATTTACCAGTACCTATGGTCATGTGAGCCAATCCCAAAATCTCTCAGGATATATATATAAATATATCCTGAGATATAAATATAAATATATATATTTATAGACACCTGGATACACCTGGAAATAGAGCCTGATATATGCTTAAATGCAGATATTTTTGTGAGGTGCAATCTCGGTGCACCCATTTTTGCAGGTCCTGGCTGACAAAGAGATGCCCTCTTACCTCCTGCAAATAGAAGAAAAAAAAGTCCAAACTTCTAAGGATGATACTTGCAATTTTTTAAAGTGATTTATGGTAATTAATGCAAGCTACAGTACCCCAACTCGTTCACGACAGTGAGTCTAAAGCTGTAATTGATATTAATCATTTATATCCTTCACTAGTCCATTTTAATTTTCCTCACCTTGCCACATTGTCTTCTCTAACAAAATCTGAGAACAAAATATTCTTTCCCTTTTAGGACTGTGGTTGTTATAATTACCCACTCATGGAATTAAACACGGAAATGCTAAGAGATGCCATGTGTTTGAGAAATTTTTCTTTCTACTGGCATTATTCAAATTCTTCATGGTAGTGAATGTCAATATCCCTGAGCAGCAAAGTAGCTCCTCTTCTTCACAGGTTGGCAGCACTTCACTGAGGACCTTGGGAGGTAGTTGCAGCTCTCAGTTCGATGAAACAAGTTTTCCTGGGTGGAAATTCTGCCCCTTTTAGTACCAGTGCTTCTAACCTAACAGCTTAAGTTTATTGGGATGGAGGGATGGGCATAACTTCTACTGTTGGGTCACTGACTGTGACGATAGAAAGGTCCAAATCTATATCAATTTTTTTGTACCAAACCCATGGGCATTATGACCCAGATGAACATACAGATGTTCATTAGTTCAATTGGAGGACAGTGTGACTATAGTTAGTGCCTTACTGAGTTTCCCACAGATCATTTCACCATTCAATCTGATGAACTCTTTTGATCATAATAGCAGTAAACCATATGGTTAGGTTTCTAGTGTGGCAATCCCACTGCCAGTGGGTACTTCTATCTAAGGCAAACAGTGTGGGATACCAATTGCTATATCAAGCTAATAAAAATACTATGGAGATAAAACTCCAGTTTTAATTCAGAGAAATTTTCAATTCTTGCAAGGATATATTACTGCCCCATCCAAAGTAAACAGAGCCTGGTAAACTCTACTCTCAAGCTTGGTGTCTGACAGCCTCCTTTGAGAATGTGTTTTAGCTTACTAATACTGACAGAATGCAATACACTAAAAATGGACTAATTTTTATAAAGGGGATTTATTTAGTTACAGATTTACAGTTCTTCAGAGGAAAGGCAGCTAGCTTCTCTCTCTTCTTACCTCTCCTTTTAGACCTCACTCATTGTAGAAGGCACTCCCCTTAGCTGACCACATATGGAATCAGCCATAGATGAATTTCACATGTTGATGGTTTAAGTCTCCAGCAGCAGTGCAACTGGGCACCATCACCTGGCTGCATTGGCACATGAACCTATCACAGAATGGGTCTAAATCAAGATCTCAAATATTCCTCTGTTATATAAACTTGTAGTGAGTTTAGAAGTGGTAAATATCTAGATCAGGAAGAGATCTTTGTGGTTTGGCCTCTAATACTGTCATGTCTTTCTGTCATTGCCACTCTTGTATAGGGTCCATTTTGCAAACATGGAGAGGCTGAGAGGAGAGACTGGCTTATATCCATTGAAAAAGTCATCCTGTCCTCATTGTTATAAAAGTCTGCAGTGCATGTTCTCTTTCAGACATCAATGTAAAACATAGAAAGATCATCAATTCAAATTGATCTATCCTCACTACTTTTTCATAGACCACTCAGTCACTGATTTTTCACAGTTGTTCCATCCAGACATCCAACTAACCACACCAGCCACTATTGACAATCTTCCTAAACTTTAGGCTACTTCTCCTTCCACATAAAATAGATAAACAGCTATACTCCACATGTATTTTCTCAATATATGGGCAAATATATGGTTTTCCTCCATCACATCTTTCAGGTCCTCTCTTTAGAGGGGCTATATTATAGCAGTAGATATTTCTGTGAATTGAGAGAGAGAGAATATTTGTAATAGAGATAGGGCATATCAGAATCTGGAAAATATATTTATGTAATTTACTTAGTATTTCTAATATGGTTGAGTCCAGTTCAAAATGTAATATTCCCATCATACAAAGGATAGCGGAGCTGCTGCCCATGCTGGGCTGTTCTGATGGTAGAATCACTTGGTATACCACGGTAAGACCTTCAGTCTCTATCAGGACAGAGTAGCATCTATGGAGCTGTTTTTAAGACAAAAGTAGTTCTCTCTATTGCTCTCTATTGGAGGGCATGGCCTTGCTGTAAAACTCTAAGGTTCTACAGAGTTACTCACATTGGGACTTTCCAGATACTCCATAAAGCATTCATATACACTATTGGATCTCCTGCATCCACACTTCAGAATTGCTTGCATCATAGCCTAGATCATTTATAGAAAACATTTTTATTCTAGGTCGTAATAAAAACTTGCCTTCAGGTCTCCTATATATTGTCTCACAATTCAAAGGAGCCACAAAAGTACTATGCCATTTTTTTTTAATAGTAGAGAGTGTGAAGTGCTATATTTTGCCTTTTACCGTGGAGGTGAAATCCCATTTTCTCCCATTCACTCATATAAAGGGGTGGCATGTCAATAAATCTAGGGTACTTGTCATTTCCTGCCCACCTATTACAAATTGGATCATGTCGTCAATTAAATGGACCATGGTGATATTCTTAAGAATGTTAATATGAATTATTTCACTGGAGATTAAATTAAAGCAGAAAGCAAAAGAATTAATTTAATTCTGAGTCAGGTCAGTAAGGTATAATGCTGTCAATAGAAACTAAAGTTATACTTTAGTCCACATGGCTGTTTTTAAATTGTTTTATTGAATGAAACTGACAAGCAATAAACTGCCATAACTTAAATAGAATATTTAAAAAAATCTGGATCTATATATATACACATACATGCAGAGGAAAGAGAAAGAAAGCCTATGTCATCCTAGAGAATACATATATTACTGTGATCAGAATATTTTTAGAAATATGAATATCAAAGCTGCTGCTGGTGAGGGATCATAAGGGAAAGAGGAACATATTATTTTTTGAAGTTGGAAGAAATAAGATCCTTGATTTATAGTGGCAGAAAGCTTAGCTGAAAAGTCTCCTAAAGTTATGTGAAAAGCAGAAATGCAAGACATAAACTTGCATAATTAACTAAGGAAATTTACAAGCAAAGTGTGAAAGTGTGTCTGTTTTCTTTTTGCTGCATATAATAAAATGTGAGATGAAAGAAATAAATTGAGGGAAGGCTGAAGGCAAAAAAGAAACCAAGACTTGATTATTTTATTAATTCTCAACATATCCAGATTGTAAAAAGATGCTAACATCAGGATAATAATCACTGTTCGGAAACCATGCTCTTGAGAGAAGGTCAAGGGTGTGACTGGGCAAGACTTTGCCTGGGCTGAAGAGATCAGACGTGAATAAATGAATCCCCTCAATCATCTCAGAAGAAGCCATAATAGAGATGGGGTGAGCCAAAACAAATATATGGAGGACCCATCCAATGTTTTGAATTCCTATGACATTTGATACAAAAGACTTTGAGAATGATATATATGCAAACACTGCAAACTCATGATAAAACGGACAAAGAAAGAATAAAATAAAAGACATCTATTGGAACCTTAAAATTCTACAGACAGGAAATAGGGTGATAAATTTACTTAGTGGAAAACATGTACTACCCTTTAAGAAAAAGGAAGATTGGCCCAAAGGGTGGAGGCTTGGACCAGGAAGGTGCTATCTCTCTCTCATAGGGAGGAAGTACATGCCAAGAGAATTACTCCCAAGCCTTGAAACATAATAAAACTTGCAATTGGATGACAAAATTGCTTGGAAACAGTGGCTCCTTTCTTCCTTCCATTTTCTCTCTTTTGAAACAAGTATATACAAAATTTTTATGTTATGCCTTACCACCATAAATCAGATAATATGTTTTCTATTTTTTCCTCTCCACAGATGGAAAATAATTTTCTAACAGCTTAATCGCATTGAAAAGTCTCATTTATACCTGATTTAGATTATTTAGATGATGAGATTTGTGACTTTTGAATTTATGACATTTAAATGAGGTTTTGAATTTTAAGTTGCTACTATAGGGTGTGGCAACAGCAATGTAGCAGCTGTATTTTTCATGCAGAAGAGATGTGGGTCTTTGGGGGCTAGAGTGTGTACTGTGGTAGGCTTAATAATGGCCCTTTAAGAAATATTTATATTCTAGTACTGCAACCTACAAATACTACATTAGATTGCATGAAAGGACTTTGTAGATACGATTAGGTTAAGGATTTTGAGAAGGAGAGAATATCTTGGATTATTAAGGTGATACCTAAGTACAATCACAAGTATTCCGATCAGGAGGAGGCAGAGAGAAAGTTGGCATGCAGAGATAAAGATGAGAAGGTAATGTGACCATGGAGGCAGAAACTGGATTGATGTAAACACAAGCCAAGAAGACAGGTAGCCATAAGAGGCAAGGAATGTATTCTCCCCTAGAGCGTCTAGAGCGAATGCAGTCTTATAGCCCCCTTGGTTATGGTACAGTGATGCTGATTCCAAAATTTTAGCCTCCAGAACTATGAGAAAAAAAAATTGTTGTTTTAAACCACAAATGCTGTGGTAACTTGTTAAAACAGCCATAGGAAAACTAATTTTCACTATAATTTTCATTTATATTTTCTTAATATCCAATGCTATTGAACATCATTTAATGTTCTTAATTAAATATATTATAAATTTATATATTTTACATATTATATTTATATATTACAAACATTGTATAATTTTCTTTTGTAAAGTGATCAAATAAATTTTCACATTTTGAGTCATTATTACATTTTGATTGTCTTTTACAGATTCAGACTACAAGTCCTCTACCAGATATATGATTGGCAAATATTCTTCCCAAATTCTGGCTAGAATTTTCAGTCTTTTAATAGCATTGTTTAATTAGTAGACTTTCTTAATGTTTATAAATTCTAATTTATATATATTTTTCTTTCACAAATTGAGTAAGAAATCTTTGCTTAATCCAAGCTACAAAGGATCTCTCTTATGCTTTCTTCCAGAAGTTTCTAACAGTTTTTGTTTTTGCTTTTAGTTTTATGATATGTTTTTAGTTAATTTTTTATCTGGTATGAAGAACAGATCAAAGTACATTTTTAGCATATACATATCCCACATGTTTATTTTAAGATTCATTTATTGAAAAACCATCCTTTCTCTTTACTCTGCTGTATATCAGCTCTTCCTCTTTCAAAACTTATTTCTTGGACTGAGATAAGGTGGATTAAGGACACTTCAACATGTTTCCCACCAATTACAACTAAAAACCCTAGACTTAAAGTATAAATAAAATATCTGCAGACCCATAAAAAATACATAGGAGCAAGCTACATGGAGAAGTAAATACAAACATAGAACTACTAATGGCATTTAGTTTTTGGCTTTATATTCTCCTGTATCTCCTGGTTTGGACCTTAATGCAGTCCAAAACCCAGAGATGTGACATGGCTTTGGCAAAGACTTTTACAAGAAAAAATTCAGTCTTTCAGGTAGAAGACAAGGAAGGACCCTTGTAGGTTTAGAATATGAAGGAATATCCCAAATTGCTTTCTTCTTTTTTCCCTGCCTCAATATAAACCCAGATCAATTAAACTATATTCCTTCTGCATAGAATGAAGTGGTAGTGGCCTGTTACCTTACAGGTATTTAAATCTTTTAGAAAAACATCTTTCTTTATTATCCAACCAAGGGTACTGGGTAAAATGTTCCATGTGGTCCTTGGAGTTTGGGGAAAATTTCCATGAGTTTTTCTCAACAATTTCTCTTCCCATTTTACCTCAAGGGGATATCCCAATTGCAAGGAATGATCGGTGTGAAATGTCTAAAAGCCAATAATTCTTTCCGGATCAGCAGGGAATGTGTTCCTATATTCAGAGACTATGTGGAGATCAGGAGAAAAAGAAGCTGTAGAAAGGAGCGCATATACCTGTTGTGTTGGTTTGAAAAGCTTTACATACCCTAGGAAAGCCATGTTTTAATCTTAATCCCATTTTGTAAAAGCAGCCATTTCTTCTAATCCCTATTCAGTACTGTATGTTTGAAACTGTAATTAGATCATCTCCCTGGAGATGTGACTCAATTGAGAGTGGTTGTTAAACTGGATTAGGTGGAGATGTGTCTCCACCCATTTGGGTGGGTCTTGATTAGTTTACTGGAATCCTACAAAAGAGGAAACATTTTGGAGAATGGAGGAGATTTCAGAGATAGCAGAACAGAATGACACAGCCACGAGAACTAGAGAGTGCACTAGCCAGTGACCTTTGGAGATGAAGAAGGAAAACACCTCCTGGGGAGCTTCATGAAACAGGAAGCCAGGAGAGAAAGCTAACAGATGATGCTGTGTTCACTACATACCTTTCCAGATGAGAGAGAAACCCTGACTGTGTTTGCCATGTGCCTTCTCACTTGAAAGAGAAACTCAGAACTTCATGGGCCTTCTTGAACAAAAATATTTTTCCCTGGATGCCTTAGATTGGACATGTCAATAGACTTGTTTTAATTGGGATATTTTCTTGGCCTTAGCACTGTAAACAAAAACTTAATAAATCCCGCTTTTTAAAAAGCCATTCCATTTCTGGTATATTGCATTCTGGTATAAAAGCTAGCAAACTATAACACCTGTGTATGAAGTACATACCACTAAGCTTTCCATTCATGAAAGAGAATAAAGGTTCTGAGATATGAATTACAGTGCAGAATACCATCCATATGACAGAATGCCTCTGCTTGGTCCATATGTGGGGTAAACTAGAAAATCACTGCAGAATCTTTAAAAAGTAAAATAGGCACAATCAGCAGAAGACAGAACTTGTAAACTTAACCAAATAAGGTCAATTCTTCTAAAACAATCAAAATGTATGAATACAATAATCCTTATAATTATTATTTGCCCATTACTGGCAGATACTTGCTTTCAATTGATTACAAATGAAAGCTCTAGTAACTGCAGGATCACTGCACAAAAGATGTTAACACTACTTTACTTGGCACCAACAATGGAATACTTAACACTTTCCATTGTTTCCATTTTTTTCTTTTTGTGAATTTTAGAGAAACATTCTCTAATCTACTCTGGTTTTTTTAAGAACCAGGGGCTGAAGCAAAGCTTTAGATGTTTAGACTTTATTTGCCAAAGTTTTTTTTTGAGTAAGTTGCCAAACTGCTGTAGCAAGGACCCAAGTAAATTTATGCCAAGTGGAGAGTAGCAATACAAACACCAAAATCTGATTCAATACAAAGGCTTATTTTAACACGTGTTGTGCTTTTTCTTTTGCAATCAGTACAACAGTGATTATATATGCCAACATTTACCTGGCAATAGCTAAACAAACAAGTCATGTTGCTTTTCCTTATGTATATAAGGTAATTTTGATGAATGCATCTTTGTGAAGTATTTTTATGTGTCTAAATGGCATAAGATCGATCTCTGCTGTTCAAGGTAAGTCCTTTTGAAGTTCCCTCCTCATATGCAACAAGGTAAAAAAAAATTGTCATAGTATAGTGTGGAATGAGGGAAAGGAAAATCTACTCCATCTGCCATCATGCTATAGAGCATCATTTCTTGAGCTGGTGTTTAGGTGATCTGCAGGACATGCAGTAAGTCTGTATTCCAGTGGATGGAGTACATGTACATGGTGCTTCTTCTAAATTAAAGCTCCACACATGTTTTGTCCAGAGACTTTTAAAAAATAAAATTCCAGTTAAATAATTATTTTTTACAAAAAAGACAAGTAAGACCTAGATATTTCAAATTCAAATTTGTAAGTTATTTTTATTCTGCATTGTTATGTAAAGGTCTATAAAGATAGTACATTTTCTTATAAAATATATTTCTATTAATTCCTTGCCAAGTTTAGGCCATATTCATAAAATATAATGGAGAAATTATGCTATGAGTGAAATAAATAATGCCATCCTTTGGCTTTAATAATTTGAATATAATAGTTTACAATAAAAACTTAAAATATTTTATATTCTGACAAATAATCTGAAAAATCGATGTTTTACTCAACATTGATAAAGTAAGCTTGACATTGATCCAATTTATAATAGAGTTCTCATTTTGTTAATAAATATTGTGGTTTGGTGTACGATAGATATTTTATTAAGAGAATTTTGATCTATTTTAATATTACTATGTTTTAAGAAAACCATTGACAAAATGCTAAAATATCTTGTGGCAGAATGTCATGGGATCCAGCCACTGACTGGCTCACTGGTGATTAAAAAAAAGGTGTAAAATCCTCTTTACACAGCTGATCACTGACCATGGCTTATGATTATTGGATCACTGTGGACCTGGCTCTGAGGGCAGCCATTGTTTAAACCCACCCAGGTAAAAGGCAACTGTTACCATTGCTTCAATCCACCACAGATGAAGGCAGTGGCAGAGGAAGCTTAAAGATGTTACACTTCTTCTGGCCTGTTGGGGACAGTTAAGTTGAAAGAATGCATTTGCTGGGCAGGTGAAGAAAGCTCAGCTTTGGGGAGGTATGGAAGAAGTTCTTGGTGTCCCTCCTAACCCCCTCCTCAGGGCACTTTGGAGCTGCTCTGTGACCACTTTGTTGGTCCCTGGCACTGTTTCATCTGGAAAAGCCTGACTCCTCTTCCCAAAGTTCAAAAGTAACTTGAGTCAGTGAAATATGTGTAAGAAATTGTACAGGTGAGCAAACTGGGAAAAAAACTTGCCAGCTTCAAACGTGTTGGAGAGTAAGGTCTGTCTCCTGGGAAACAGAAGGGACAACTCCACCCCCGTGAACAGGGAAACTGCAAAATAACTAACAATCAAAAGCCCAGGACAAACAAAGTACAGGCTCAGAAAGACCAGGAAAACCCCTCACACTGCATTTGCCTTGGACTACCCTTCCTATTATGAGGGATGAAGCTCAAGAGAATCTGTCATATCATCAGCTGGTTACAAAACCAAGAAACAGATATCTCAAGGAATCAATTCCAGAGTTAACATTTTAATATTTTTGTGGTACAAAGTGCAACAAAAAAGCACACGACAAATAAAGGTACAGGAAATTATGGTCCATCCAAAGGAAGAGGATAGAAGTTTAGAAAACACTAATGAAGCAGACTTGAATGTGGACATACCAAACAAAGCCATCAAAAAAATAATTGTAACAATGTTCAAGGAAGTGAATGAAAATACTGAGAAAGAACTAAGAGATTTCAGGAAAATAATGAATGAGCAATAAGAGAATCTTAAGAGCTAAATTTTGAAAAAGGCAAAACCAAAGTACTGGAGCTGATGACCATGTTGGCTGAAATGAAGAATCCCCAGAAGGATTTCAAGAGCAGATTGGAGGTAGCAGAAGAAAGTGTCAGTGAACTTGAAGACAAGACACTTGAATGAATCAGCTGAGGAATAGAAAGGAAAAAGAATTATAAAAAGCAAAAATAGCTTAACACCTTCAGGACAACATCCAACAGATCAATATACTGATTTTTGGAATCCCAAAAGAAGAGAGAGACAAAGAACAGAAAAATTATTCAGAGATATAACGACTGAAAATCTCCCAACCTTAACAAAAGATGCAAATATGCACATCCAAGAATCCCAGAGAATAACAAATATGAAAAACATGAATAAAAATATGTGCTATTATATATTGATCACACTATCAAATGCAAAGAAAGGAAAGAATTCTGAAAGCTGCAAGAGAAAAGCAACTTGCTACTTACAAAGGAGTCTCAGTTAGATTGAGTGCCAATTTCTCATAAGAAATTGGAAGCATGAAGGAATTGGGTCAAAATATTTAAATCATTGAAAGAAAACAATTGCCAATAAAGATTTTTATAGCTAGAAAGACTTTCTTGCAAATATGAAGGCTATAGTTATACATTACCAGATAAATGAAACTGAGGGAGTTAATCACCAGTAGAACTACCCACAAAGAATGCTTAATGGAATTCTGTTGCCTGAAGAAATGGATGCTAGGTTCAAAGTAGCATAAAGAGATAAAATCCTGTGTAAAACCCTTTGGGGTAATTACAAATGCCAGTTTTTTAGAGTGTTTTGTTTGGTGTTTAACTACACTTCTTACTTCCTTTGGATGCTAAATGCAAATGCATAAAAACAATGATGAAACTATTGTTTTTTAACATATAATGTACAGATATAAATAGAAACAAGTACAAAAAAGGTGGGGGACATAGGGTATAGGGAAACTATATGTGTATGTTATTGAAGTTAAGATGGTATCAAAGCAAATATGACTGTTATATATTTAGGATATTAAATTTTAACCCCATGGTAACCACAAGGAGAACAGATGAAAAATATTTCTATACAGAATAGAGAAGCCAAAAAAGGTATGAAACATCAAGGCCAAATAGCAAAATTACGTAGGAAAGTCTTGCATCATCATCATTACTTTAAATATAAATGTATTAAACTCCCCTCTCAAAAGGCAGAGATTTGCAGAATGGATAAAAAAGCAGGGTACAACATATGCTGTTTGCAAGACACTCACTTAAAATTAAAACATGTAAGTAGTTTAAAAATGAAGGAATGGAGGGCGATGTGATGGTGGCTCAGTGGCAGAATTTTAGCCTACCATGTCGGAGTCCTCGGTTCGATTCCTGGTGCCTTCCCATGCCAAAAAAAAAAAAAATGAAAGCATGGAAAAAATATATGCCTTGCAAATAGTAACCAAAAGGGAGCTGGAGTAGCTAAACAATATTAGATAAAAATAGACACCAAGTCAGAGACAGTCATCATATTCTGATACAGATGAGAATCCAACAAGGAAACACAAAAATTATAAATATATAGCACCTCACAGCAGAGTCCCACAATATATAAAGCAAATACAGATTTGAATGGAAAATTGATGAGTCTACATTAATAGCTGGAGATGTTAACACACCACTTTCAGCAATAAAAAAGAAGATCTAGTCAAAAGATCAATAAGGAAATTCAATATTTAAAAGATATTCTAAACCAATTAGAGTTAACAGACATATGTGGAACACTTAACCCAACAAAAAGCAGAACACACATCTTTCTTGAGTGCTCATGACTATTTGAAATATATAATATATGACCCCTAATTAATCAGGCATTCATATTCAATTTATGCAAATCCCTTGCTATAGAATAAAGGATTGCGTCATGTATGAATATGTAATGTACTAATTTGCCCTCAACACCACCCCAACTGATGGGCCAGGACATCATTCATGATTTCCCTGAAATTTCCAAAGTAACTTGTCCTTGAGAAGCTAAAAACTGTCTTAAGGAGGCTAGACAAATGGAAACAATAAGAAGTCTTTTCAAACCTGTTATGCTTTAACAATAATAAATAGTCTTGGTGCTTCATAAACCATCATTTCATCAATGATCAGAGGCTTTCATTGATTTCTCCTTCTCTGCTCTCAGACTTCTCGTCTTCTAGGAAATCATCCTTCATCAGTGTGGATCATATTTTCCTCAGTGCTGCAACAATACTTGCTCAGGTATTATTATACTTATTATTAAATATCTTAATCTTTCCTCATTTCTTTATCTAGTCAATTACATGATGAATCCTTTAAAGCAAAGGAATTAGACCTCTACTGGTTCATTCACAGTATCTTGCATCTGGTTCATTCCTTGAAGAATGCAATGTGCTGGGGGCAACTCAGCCAGTTTAAACTCGCCCAAGATAATTGTATTTGAAAGCAGCCAGGCAGTGGTGCATCTTTAATGGGACTTATGGATATTATTAAGGGAAAAAATAAATAAATAAGAAGCAGAGCCATGTAGTTTACCCTACCAAGTTTGGGGTTCAAAACAGTCATTCTAATTGCACTACCCTCTGCACTACCCATTTATTTGTGCACTACCCAAATATTAGCATTCCCATATACTTTTTGTTTGTTTGTTTGTTTATTTTTTAGCTTTTTCATTGTATAATATAACATATGCACAAAGCAAAAAAAGAAAAAAGCAATAGTTTTCAAAGCACTCTTGAAGAAGTAGTTACAGGACAGATCCCAGAGTCTGTCATGGGCTACCATACCATCTTCTCAGATTTTTCTTTCTAGCTGCTCCAAAACATTGGAGGCTAGAAGGAATAAATATTTTTTTTTACATTTTTTTATTAATTAAAAAAAATTAAATAACACAACATTTAGAAATCATTCCATTCTACATATGCAATCAGTAATTTTAATATCATCACATAGATGTATGATCATCATTTCTTACTACATATGATTGACTTAGAAAAAGAAATAGCAAGACAACAGAAAAAGAAATAAAATGATAATATAGAGAAAAAATAAAAATAAAAAATCCAAAAATATATAAGAAAAAAAAAACTATACCTCAGATGCAGCTTCATTCAGTGTTTTAACATAATTACATTACAATTAGGTAGTATTGTGCTGTCCATTTTTTTTTTTTTTTTTTTTAGAAATCATACCATTCTACATATGCAATCAGTAATTCTTAACATCATTACATAGATGCATGATCATCGTTTCTTAGTACATTTGCATCGGTTTAGAAGAACTAGCAATACAACCGAAAAAGATATAGAATGTTAATATAGAGAAAAAAAATAAAAGTAATAATAGTAAGAACAAAACAAAACAAAACAAAACAAAACAAAAACCTATAGCTCGGATGCAGCTTCATTCAGTGTTTTAACATGATTACTTTACAATTAGGTATTATTGTGCTGTCCATTTTTGAGTTTTTGTATCTAGTCCTATTGCACAGTCTGTATCCCATCAGCTCCAATTACCCATTATCTTACCCTGTTTCTAACTCCTGCTGAACTCTGTTACCAATGACATATTCCAAGTTTATTCTCGAGTGTCGATTCACATCATTGGGACCATACAGTATTTGTCTTTTAGTTTTTGGCTAGACTCACTCAGCATAATGTTCTCTAGGTCCATCCATGTTATTACATGCTTCATAAGTTTATCCTGTCTTAAAGCTGCATAATATTCCATCGTATGTATATACCACAGTTTGTTTAGCCACTTGTCTGTTGATGGACATTTTGGCTGTTTCCATTTCTTTGCAATTGTAAATAACGCTGCTATAAACATTGGTGTGCAAATGTCCGCTTGAGTTTTTGCCCTTAATTCCTTTGAGTAGATTCCCAGCAATGGTATTGCTGGGTCGTATGGCAATTCTATATTCAGCTTTTTGAGGAACTGCCAAACTGCCTTCCACAGTGGTTGCACCATTTGACATTCCCACCAACAGTGGATAAGTGTGCCTCTTTCACCGCATCCTCTCCAGCACTTGTCATTTTCTGTTTTGTTGATAATGGCCATTCTGGTGGGTGTGAGATGATATCTCATTGTGGTTTTGATTTGCATTTCTCTAATGGCCAGGGACATTGAGCATCTCTTCATGTGCCTTTTGGCCATTTGTATTTCCTCCTCTGATAGGTGTCTGTTCAAGTCTTTTTCCCATTTTGTAATTGGGTTGGCTGTCTTTTTGCTGTTGAGTTGAACAATCTCATTATAAATTCTGGATACTAGACCTTTATCTGATATGTCGTTTCCAAATATTGATTCCCATTGTGTGGGCTGTCTTTCTACTTTCTTGATGAAGTTCTTTGATGCACAAAAGTGCTTAATTTTGAGGAGTTCCCATTTATTTATTTCCTTCTTCAGTGCTCTTGCTTTAGGTTTAAGGTCCATAAAACTGTCTCCAATTGTAAGATTCATAAGATATCTCCCTACATTTTCCTCTAACTGTTTTATGGTCTTAGACCTAATGTTTAGATCTTTGATCCATTTTGAGTTAACTTTTGTGTAGGGTGTGAGATATGGGTCTTCTTTCATTCTTTTGCATATGGATATCCAGTTCTCTAGGCACCATTTATTGAAGAGACTGTTCTGTCCCAGGTGAGTTGGCTTGACTGCCTTATCAAAGATCAAATGTCCATAGATGAGAGGGTCTATATCTGAGCACTCTATTCGATTCCATTGGTCGATATATCTATCTTTATGCCAATACCATGCTGTTTTGACCACTGTGGCTTCATAATATGCCTTAAAGTCAGGCAGTGCAAGACCTCCAGCTTCGCTTTTTTCCCTCAAGATGTTTTTAGAATTCGGGGCAACCTGCCCTTCCAGATAAATTTGCTTATTGGTTTTTCTATTTCTGAAAAATAAGTTGTTGGGATTTTGATTGGTATTGCGTTGAATCTGTAAATCAATTTAGGTAGGATTGACATCTTAACTATATTTAGTCTTCCAATCCATGAACACAGTATGCCCTTCCATCTATTTAGGTGTTCTGTGATTTCTTTTAGCAGTTTTTTGTAGTTTTCTTTATATAGGTTTTTTGTCTCTTTGGTTAAATTTATTCCTAGGTATTTTATTCTTTTAGTTGCGATTGTAAATGGGATTCATTTCTTGATTTCCCCCTCAGCTTGTTCATTGCTAGTGTATAGAAATGCTACAGATTTTTGAATGTTGATCTTGTAACCTGCTACTTTGCTGTACTCATTTATTAGCTCTAGTAGTTTTGTTGTGGATATTTCCGGGTTTTTGACATATAGTATCATATCGTCTGCAAACAGTGATAGTTTTACTTCTTCCTTTCCAATTTTGATGCCTTGTATTTCTTTTTCTTGTCTAATTGCTCTGGCTAGAACCTCCAACACAATGTTGAATAATAGTGGTGATAGTGGACATCCTTGTCTTGTTCCTGATCTTAGGGGGAAAGTTTTCAATTTTTCCCCATTGAGGATGATATTAGCTGTGGGTTTTTCATATATTCCCTCTATTATTTTAAGGAAGTTCCCTTGTATTCCTATCCTTTGAAGTGTTTTCAACAGGAAAGGATGTTGAATCTTGTCAAATGCCTTCTCTGCATCAATTGAGATGATCATGTGATTTTTCTGCTTTGATTTGTTGATATGGTGTATTACATTAATTGATTTTCTTATGTTGAACCATCCTTGCATACCTGGGATGAATCCTACTTGGTCATGATGTATAATTCTTTAAATGTGTTGTTGGATATGATTTGCTAGAATTTTATTGAGGATTTTTGCATCAATATTCATTAGAGAGATTGGCCTGTAGTTTTCTTTTTTTGTAATATCTTTGCCTGGTTTTGGTATGAGGGTGATGTTGGCTTCATAGAATGAATTAGGTAGTTTTCCCTCCGCTTTGATTTTTTTGAAGAGTTTGAGGAGAGTTGGCACTAATTCTTTCTGGAATGTTTGATAGAATTCAGATGTGAAGCTGTCTGGTCCTGAACTTTTCTTTTTAGGAAGCTTTTGAATGACTGATTCAATTTCTTTACTTGTGATTGGCTTGTTGAGGTCATCTATGTCTTCTTGAGTCAAAGTTGGTTGTTCATGTCTTTCCAGGAACCCATCCATTTCCTCTAAATTGTTGTATTTATTAGCATAAAGTTGTTCATAGTATCCTGTTATTACCTCCTTTATTTCTGTGAGGTCAGTAGTTATGTCTCCTCAGCATTCCCATATACTTTTTAAAAAAACATTTCCTGATGCATAATGTTTTGGAAGTATAATATAAAAGGTTGTAATCCTTTTATTTGAATAGATGCTCTTAATCTTAAATTCCGTGAATGAATCAATATTGATTTTAAATTTACATACTGTGTATTATTCTTTTCTACTGAAATTCAAAGACTACAGTTCATTTATTAAAATTTTGAATCCAAAGTTATTTTCTACCTGTAAAAAAATATAAAAATCTCATAATGGCTAACAAAGTGGACAATCATCAACTAAATGTCAGTTAAAGTGTAATATGGCTATAGAAGACCTCAAAATACCTTGCATATGGGTAGGTTTTGCCTAAATTATCTAGAAATTTGTTTTTGTTTTTTTTTTCTTTTCTGAAAATAGATTTCACAGTTACAGTTCTGATGATTATAATTCATTGTCCCAAAGATAACATCTGCACAAATGGATTTTAAAATGTTTATTTCTGGGCAGCTGTATTAGGAACATAAAGCTGCTGACATCTTTTAACCACATTTTCATCTATTATTGTGGAACACAGAATTTAAGATATTAGAAATATACTCATTTTGCCTGGGAATATACTCACTTCACAATAAGCTTGCCACTTCTGTAGCCTGAAGAGAACATATATACAGCTCATCTTTATCCTAGATAATTTTATTTTTCACATTTACAATTAATAATTTGCACTGGCAGCTGTCTTTTGTAGAATCACCTATGCTAGGTTTTATACATGCTACTAAAATCTCACATCAACATCTGACTAGCAGAATGTGGTTGAATGCCTACACACATCATTCGTGATTTTACCTGTTTTTCACATTTATTTGCTAGCAGAATCAAAATAGAATGTTTGTATATTTATTTCTTCAAACTGGGTCAAAGGTACTAAAGTCTTTTTTTAATATTACTTATCTAGGTCTAAATAAATGCAATTATTTGACTCATAAAACCAAATAAACTGCTAAGTAAGCTAAGCTATCATGTAAGTCATAAAACTAATTAAAGCTCTTAATTTTCACAATGAGGAATATTGGTCTTTGCAAATAATACTGAACACTTATTAAATGCTTGCTAGTTCCCAGGCACTGTTTAAAATCTTTCATATCATCTCTTAATATATGTCATCCATACAAACATCCTATCGGAGAGATACTGTTATTATCCCTGTTTTACATATAAGCAAACTAATGCATGAAGAGATTAAGTAAACTCTGTCACAGTGGTGTAACCAAAATTATCAAAGGTTACAAAGGAGTGTAATCAAAATTCAAACCAAGCAGTCTGACTCCAATATAAAAGCTCTTCACGAATACACGCACTGTTATCTATTAGGAATGATGGAAGATACTGAGTTAAACGCATTGACTCCTGGCCATGAGACCTGAAATCTAATACTAGCTCTGTCTCTCACTATGTGTATGACCTTTCTGGGTCTCAAAGTATTTTTAGCACCCAACCTCAACCAAACTTCCCATATCAAGCCAAAGTAATGCCTCTTCTTCAGTCATGCCAATTTCCTCAATTTTAATTCCAGTTGCATTTCCTCAAATACATTATAGATTTCACCTAATATTTACCACAGATTGTGTTTGGATAAAAATTATTGATAAATTTCAATAAATTTAGCATGGTTTTAGTCATACAACAATCAGTCAATAATCATCAGCTATTCCTATTAACAATGCTTTTATCATTATTACTACATCCATGTTTTATTAACACATTTACTAGTGATTCTAAATGTAAATCTGTCATGGTATATAGTTTACAAGAAAACATAATTTTTTACATATAATCATGATACCCAGGAGATAATTAAAATAGTGTATAAGTCAATTTTCCCGGGGTGGTAGAAGTTCTTTCCAGATAAAGTAAAACAAAGAATGTTACTATCAGTAGATGCTGAATACTGAAAGTATGTCAGGCTAAGATAAAAGCATTAATTGAGCCATGGTGTACTGGAATTGTAGTGTTAAAAAAAATTGTCAATTTTGGGAAATCCTCAGCTACTATTATGACTTCCATAATTTTCTTTGTTTTATTTTATTGTTTTATATAGCTAGCATAGACTTCAGTTCACGATGACAGCAAGGACTTGAGGAACTTAGAATATACCCCATTTAAAAACTTTGAAACATTAGAAGGGTTACCTACAATTGTTGATATCAACAACACAAGTTAACTAGAAAACACATGTTATTTAAGAATATTAATACAACAATATGACTAGTAAAGAAGAATGAGGAAATTATTTTTCTCATCCATGTCAGAGATAGAATCGGAGACCCTTTTTAGAAGAAAGAATGTAAATAGAATAAGTAAATTACTAGTATTGTAAAAATTATTGATTACAAAGTTTGTTTATATAAAGTCAGATTCTTTGAAAATTTCCACTCTATTTTCAAAACAATTAAGATCATTGTTTTACTTTACTAACAGTGATGAAATGCAATATACCAGAAATGGGCTAGCTTTTAACAATGAAAATGTATTAGTTTATAAACTTACAGCTCTGGGGCATGGAATGTCCAAATCAAAGCATTATTGAAATAATACCTTCTTCCAGGAATCAGGCTGCTGGCAATCCTAGAATCCTCTGTCACATGGCAGGCCATGTAATAGCATTTGCTGTTCTCACCCTTCTCTTCTGAGTTTCATTGATTTCAGCTGCTGGTTTCCAAGTTTTCTTTTTCAGCTTCTGTGGCTTTCTCTCTACTGTCTGAATTTAATTCTTTTATAAAGGACTCCAATAAGAGGATTAAGAACCATCTTGAGTGAGGTGGGTCACATCTTCACTTAAGAGCCTTCTCACTAAAAGATCCTACTTATAAAAGATTGACCCACAGGAGGGCGGGCCGCGGTGGCTCAGCGGGCAAAAGTGCTTGCCTGCTATGCCGGAGGACCTCGGTTCGATTCCCGGCCCCAGCCCATGTACCAAAAACGGAGAAACAGAATACAATAAAACAAGAAAATGTTTAAAAGATGTTTCCCTTTCTTCCTTCCTTCCTTCCTTCTCTCTGTCTTTCCTTTAAAAAAAAAAAAAAAAAAAAAAAGATTGACCCACAGGAATGGATTATCTTTAAGAACACACTTTTCTGGGGTCCATAAAGCCTCCAACTCATCACAATTATAATACTGATAAAACAGTAATGCTTATTACATCCTTTCCAGATGAAATATATTGTTTCAGAAAAGGAGTTTAGATATTGATTTTTATATTTTATGTAGATTACTATTTTGTTTTGGTAAGTTATTAAAGTAAAATGGAATGTAAATTGCTGTTTAGTATATAAATGTAAGGATTATATGTGGTCAAAATTCTTTTATTTGACTCATAATCCTAAGGTTCAGCACTAAGTCTGGCAAATATTAGATAATTGATAAATATCTGTTGGTTAACTACATGGCTCATAAATGGAAAACTAGTAAATTGCTTGATTGATCATATCATTGGTTAGTGAAAGATTCCCAAATAAATAACTTAAGCAAAGTTCATTTAAGTGGTTCAATATTAAAAATTAGTGCAACATTATTCACTTATTAAGTTGCATTCTCATTCCTGTTGATTTTTTAAAAAGGACATACTATCTGAATTACTAAATGAAAAATGAGATACCAGTGACAACATACTTAGAAAACATATTGGAATGGACTGAAAATTGTTAGATAAAATATACTTTATTATGCTCTTGTATGGCTGAGATCAAACAAGCTTCACAGTAAATGCAGAATTAAGAGTGAAATTGATATCATTACAATAAGTTCCTTAATATTAAAGCTTACGAATAAAATAGTCTCACTTGTGGATCTAATTTTCTAAAGAAAGAGATAGAGAATTAAAAAAAAAAGTAGAAAGTGGCAGGGAAAGATGGCAGCCGAGTGAGGTGGGGAATTTAGTTTGTCCTTCAAACAGCTAAAAGATAGCTAGGAAGAGTACAGAACCACAGCTGTGGGACATCAGTAATCAGACATACAGTGTACACCAGTCTGGACCAGGTGGAATGGCTGCAATGCTATATAGAACCGTTTAAGTCCCTGAGTCCAGCACCCCTCCCCCATGGGCATGGTAGAGTAGTTCCCCAAGGGGAAAGAAAATAGACTTTACTAGTGGCAAGGGCTTAGTTCAACCAAGTTCTAACTGTGGAATTAATTAACTAATTCTGACTACTGAAAACAGGCACAGATAAACCTGGAATAGACACTAAAAGAACTAGGAGCTTTTGCCCCAGCAGAGAGGGGGTGGGCCTGATGAAAAAGGAAAACACAGATTTTTTTAGTTCAACAGCACAAAATACTGGAAAAGAGTTAGATGCCAAGAAAAGAGGACACATAGAGCCTGGAGATACAAAAAAAAAAAAAAAAAGAAAGTACCAACTCAAGCTCTTGATTAACAAACCCAAGGAGAGGGAGACCAGCTCTGAAAGGCCTTTTATGGTCTACTTTACTCCTTAAACAGCTCATTAGCTAGAATTGGAAGCAATCTCAGGTTTGGCAGTACCACTGGCAAGTGCAAAATTCGGTTTGTAAGAGAGACAAAGTACCTAGTCAGGTGAAAGGGGTTAATTCTTTTAAGGGTATATCTTCTCCAATAAAATGGGAATGGGGCCCAGCTCAAGTGGAATCCCTCCTTCAAAGAATTCAGGTATCAGGGAGTGTGAAACAGAAACAATGAAAGCCATCATACTACCTCACCTCTGTCTCAACCACACCTCTGGCAGGAAGGGTCTGCTAAAATTAAAGGTATTCATCACTTTCAGATGGTGGGAAGCCACAGGCAGACAAGCAATACATACCAGGCAGGATAAGAAAAGCAAAGAGTCTAGAGGCTTCATGGGAAAGTCTGACAACCTACTGGGTCTCACCCTCAGGAAAAAGTGATGCTGGCTGCACTTTTCTCCTGAAATGTGGGCCAGTCTGATCTGGGAAAATTTGATTGAGGTCTATAATATCTGAGAAGATCCTCATTAAAAAAGCTACATATAAGCAGAGCAAGAAAGAAAAAAACAAGAACTAAAAAATTCTGATCTGTTAAACAGAACCTATGCTGGAGGTCTAGAATAAGTTGAACTGATTATCAAAGAACAGATAGAGAACAAAGACATCCAGTAAGAAAATTGTAGGTAACATAGTGAAAACAACCTTCAGAATAAACTAATTAAGAAAATCAAATGCCTAGACACCAGCAAAAATATAACAAATCACACTAGGAAAACTGAAGGTATGACACAGTCAAAGGAACAAACCCAAATTTCAAAGGAGATGCAGAAGTCGAAACAACATAATACAAGATACAAATAAGCATGCAAAAATCAATGAGTTGAGGGAAGATGTAAGGAAGACATTGGGTGAATCAAGAGAAAAATTTGGAAGTTTGAAAACACAAATGAGAATGAAAAGACACAATAGAAGAGATGAAAAAAAATTGGAAACCTACAGCAATAAATTTAAAGAGGCAGAAGAAAGGATTAATGAATAGAGACCCAGACATCTGAAATCTGGCAGACAAAAGGAGGTATAGGAGAAAGAATGGAAAAATATGAGCAGGGTGTCAGGTAATTGAATGAAAATATGAAGCACATGAATATTATGGGCATTCTGGAAGCAGCAGAGAAAGGAAAAGGAGTGGAAAAAACTAATGGAGGAAATAATCACAGAAATTTTCCCATCTTTTAAGGAAAACATAAAATTACAAATTTGGGAAGTCTACCATACCCTAAACAGAACAGAACCAAACAGTCATATGCACAGACAACTAATAATTAGATTGTCAAATGTCAGAGACAAAGAGAGAATTTTGAAAGCAGCAAGAGAAAAGCAATCCATCACATCCAAGGGAAGCTCAACAAGATTATGTGTGGATTTTTCAGAAGAAACTATGGTGGTGAAAGGCATTGGTATGGTATATTTAAGATTCTAAAAGGGAAAAACTGACAACCAAGAATTCTATACCCAGCAAAATTTCCCTTCAAAAATGAGGGGGGAGATTGAAATATTTTCAGAAAAACAATCACTGAGAGAATTTGTGACTAAGAGTTTAGCTCTGCAAGAAATACTAATAGGAGCACTACAGACACATAGGTAAAGGCAGCAGAGAGAGATCTGGAGAAGAGTGGAGAAATGAAGACTATTTGTAAAAGTAAAAAGATTAAAAAAATAGATTTGACATATAAAATCTAAAAGACAAAATGGTAGAAGAAAGTACTGCCTTCACAGCAAAAACATTAAATGTTAATGGTTTGAACTCCCCAAACAAAAGACATGGACTGACAGGATGGATTAAAAATCAGGACCCATCTATATATTGCCTGCAGGAGACTCATTTTAGATCTAAAGATAAAAATAGACTGGGATTGAAAAAGAGCAGGAGTAGCTATACTAATATATATTTAAAAAATATGGACTACAACTTTAAAACAATTAAAGGAGACAAAGAAGGACACCATGTATTAATAAAAGAAACAATTCAATTCAACAAAAAGACATAGCGATCATAAATATTTATGCACCAAGCCAGAGAGCTATATTTATGCACCAAGCCAGAGAGCTACAAAATACATGAGGCAAACACTTACACCACTGAAGGGAAAAGTAAATACCTCTACCATAATAGTTGGAGAGCACAAATCCATATTCTCATCAAAAGATAGAATCTTTAGATAGAGGATCAATATGGAAACAGAGATTTTGAATAATACCATAAATTAGCTAGACTTAACAAATATTTACAGAACATTACACCCCATACTAGCAGGATATACATTTTTGCCAAGTGCTCATGTATCATTCTCAAGGAAAGAGCATATGGTTGGTCACAAAGCAAGTCTCAATACATTTAAAAAGATTAAAATCATACAGAACACATTCTCAGATCATAACGGAAAGAAGTTGGAAATCAATAACAGGCAGAGGGCCAGCAAATTCAGAAATATATGGAGACTACACTACATACTCTTAAAAAACAAGTGCATCAAGGAAGAAATTATAAGAGAAATCAGTAAATTTCTCAAGGCAAATGAAAATAAGAACACAACATATGGGATGCCTACAAGGCAGTGCTAGAAGGGAAATATATTATTACCTTAAATGACTATATTTAATAAGAAGATTCATGTTTGCCCCAAAACAAACGGCAAAAATTCAACAAATGGTGCAGTTCTAATTGGATGCTCATATGGAAAAATAATGTAATGTGAGCCCACCATATAGAATACAAAAAAAAAAGAAGAAGAAGAAGAGGAAGTGGAGAGCAAAAATTGAGCACTTGTAAGAACTAGAGAAAGAGAAGCAAACTGACCCCAAAACAAGCAAAAGAAAGAATGAAGATTAGAGTAGAAATAAATGAAATTGAAAATATGAAAACCATTGAGAAAATCAACAAAATTAGAAGTTGGTTCTTTGAGAAAATCAATAACTTTGATGGAACTTTAGCTAAGTTGACAGAAAAAGAGAGAGGATACAAATAAATAAAATAGAAATGGAAGAGAAGACATAACAACTCACCCCACAGAAGTAAATGTGTTAATGAGAGGATACTATGAGCAGATATATGCTAATAAACTAGCCAATATAGATGAAATGAAAAATTTCATAGAACAGCATGAAAAACCAACATTAACTTGAGAAGAAATAGACACCCTCAACAAAGCAGTCACAAGTAAAGTGTTTGAATCAGTCATTAGGACGCTCCCAAAGGAGAAAAGTCCAGGACCAGATTGTTCACATGTGAATTCTACCAAGCATTCAAGAATGAATAGCAATTCTGCTCAAACTTTTCAAAAAAGTTGAAGAGGAGGGAAAGCTACTTAACTTATTGTATGAAGCCAACATCACCCTAACACAAAAGCCAAAATATACTATAAGAAAAGAAAATTACAGACCAACAACTTTAATGAATATAGATGCAAAAATCTTCATCAAAATACTTGTAAATTGAATCCAACAGCACGTTAAAAGCACATTATACACCATGACTGAGTTGGATTTCAAGTGTGCAAGGCTGATTCAACATAAAAAAAATTAATTAATATAATACATCTTGTTCTAGTTTGCTAGCAGCTGGAATGCAATATACCAGAAACTGAATGACTTTTAAAAAGGGGAATTTAATAAGTTGCTAGCTTGCAGTTCTAAGGCCAAAGAAAATGTCCCAATTAGAACAAGTCTATACAAATGTCCAATATAAGGCATCCAGGGAAAGATACCTTGGTTCAAGAAGGCCAATGAATTTCACAGTTTCTCTCTCAAGTGGAGGGGCACATGGTGAACACAGAGTTTCTCTCTCATCTGGAAAGGCACATGGTGAACACAACATCATCTGCTAGCTTCTTCTCCTGGTTTCCTGTTTCATGAAGCTCCCCAGGTGATATTTTCCTTCTTCATCTCCAAAGGCCGCTGGCTGGTGGACTCTGCTTCTTTTGGCTATGTTATTCTTCTCTGCTCTCTCTCTGAATCTCTCATTCTCCAAATGTTTCCTCTTTTATAGGACTTCAAAAACTAATCAAGACCCACCCAAATGGGTGGAGACACACGTCTACCTAATCCAGCTTAACAATCACTCTTGATTAAATCATATTTTCGGGGAGATGATCTAATTACAGTTTCAAGCATACAATACTGAATAGGGATTAGAAGAAATGGCTGCCTTTACAAAATGGGATTAGGATTAAAACATGGCTTTTCTAGGGTACATACATCATTTCAAACCAGCACACATCATATCAACAAATCAAAGCAAAACACACACACACACAAACACACACACACATACATGATCATTTCTATTGATGCAGAAAAGGCATCTGAAAAAGTTCAACATCCTTTCTTGATGAAAACACTTCAAAGGATAGGAATAGAAGGGAAGTTCCTCAATGTTATAAATGGAATATATACAAAGCCCACAGCTAACATTATCCTCAATGGGAAAGACTGAAAGCTTTCCCTCTAAGATCTGGAAAAATACAAGGATGCCCTCTGTCACCATTGTTGTATAACACTGTGCTGGAAATTCTAGCCTAAGCAATAAGACAAGAAAAATAAATATCAGGACCTAGTCTGTCAATTAAAATAATTTCTTTAAGTCAATGGTCTAGACATATACCTCTTAAATATCTGTATACAGGATCCAATAATTATTGAATCTCTTCACATTAAGGATGAGGGGTACATGCACTGCCTGATGATGAACTTTTATACTCTGCAGAGGAAGGGGCCCTTGCAAATGAGCAACTTTGTGTCCTGGCAAGCAATCAGAGCTGATTAAAATTTAACATGTCCCCTGACTGCCTGCAGTCTCTTGTGAAGTAGAAACATGCCATATAATGACACACCAGCAAACAAGAGTTCAAACATAACAAACACCTAGACACAAATAAACAAGAGGAAGAAAGGAGGGAGGCAAGTGAAGTGAGAGTCGGGAAATGGCCACTGAATGTGTCTGTGACTTCCCACCACCCAGACTCATAGTGCTCCCTCTGATTCCTTTCTCCTTGAGAGTTTTCTTGCCCTGTTTCTCTTTCTGAATAGTCCCTTGTACTGCAGCTTTGGAGATTCTTCTACTAAGAGGGAATGCCTTTTACAAGCAAACCTGTCCAAGTACTGCCCAAATGAAACTTGTGTGTTATTGCCATCTCATGGTCAAATATTCATCTTGATCAGTTCTGAAATCCTGAAATTCACAACAAAGAGAATATGAAAAAGTAGAAATTAATGTGCCCAATAAACTATAGCATATTCTATTATCTTTTTGTTTATACTTACAGGGTGAATTAAGAATAAAAAAAAATCAAATCACATCTAAAAGACAATGAGATACCATCTCACACTCACAAAAAGGCATTATTGAAAAGACAGAAAATAAATAAGGGCCAGCAAGGATTCAGAGAAATAGGGATCCTAGGACATTGTTGGTGGAATGTAACATGGTGCAGCTTCTATGGAAAATATGTTAATGGTTCTTCTGAAGGTTAACTATAGAATTACCACATGATCCCATAATACCACCTGTAGGTATACAGCCAAAAAAACTGAAAGTAGAGATTTGAACAAATATTTCCACACAGATTTTATCAGCAACATTATTCACTATTGCTAAAAACTGAAAGCAGCCCAAGTGTCTACCAGTGGACAAATAGATAAATAAAATGTGGAACATACAAGGGAATATTATTCAGCCACAAAAAGTAATCAAGTTCTGATACATGAGACAACATGGATAAACCTAGAAGACATTATGTGGAGTGAAATAAGTCAGACAAAAAGAACAAATATTGTATAACACTGATATGAAATAATTAGAATGAGCACACTCATAAAGTCAGAAACTAGAATATAGAGTAGGGGAAAATAATGCCTTAATGTTAAAGAGTTTCTGTTTTGGGGTGATAGAAAAGTTTTAGCAGTGAGATGGAAGCATAATATTGTGAATGAAATTAATACCACTTAATTATATTTGAATGTGCTTAAAATGGGAAATTTTAAGTTGTATATAGGTTACTGGAATAAAATTCCTTTAAAAGCTATGGGACTCTTAATATAAACAGTGAACACTAACACAAACTGTGGACTATAGCTACTTGTATCATTGTAATATAATAGTATTCTTTCAATTGTGACAGAAGCAGCACATTAAGGAAAAGTTCTAATAACAGGGAAAACAGCGGGGGTGGTACAGGGGAAATTTGTATTTTCTGCATTTTTTTCTGTAAACCTACAAAGGTCTCTAATAAAAATATGAATTAATTAAAAATAAAGTGAGATGGATGGGGCAAATAAATCTTTTGTCATTGTTATTTCTAAATTTTAAAAGTGTCTTAATACATATTTATACAGAAACATAAATAAATCCAACAACTCCAAACAATCTTAAGACATTAATATAGGTTTTCTCTTAAAAAGCAATATTTTAAAACTAAAACTGTGGTAAGACCATATGCAGAAGTAAAGTAATACTGTTTTGGTTTGCTAAAGCTGCTGAATAAAATATACCAGAAATGGATTGGCTTTTAACAATGGAGATTGATTAGCTTATGAGTTTACAGCTCTAAGGCCATAAAAATGTCCAAATCAAGGCATGAAAAGGATGATACCTGGAACCTGAAGACTGACCTTGGGCTAGCATGTCTCCTCTGTCATAGGGGAAGGCACATAACTGCATCTGTTGGCCCTTCTGTCCTGGTTCTCATTGCTTCCAACTTCTGACTTCAGTGGCTCCCTCAGCTTCTCTGGGTTTTCTTTTGTGAGCTTCTCTGAACTTTACCTCTTAGCCTCTGTTTGTGTTTTATCCTCTTATAAAGGACTGGAGCAAGAGTATCAAGACCTATCCTGAATGAGGTGGGCCACATCTCAATTGAAACAATCTATTCATAAGGTCCCACTCACAATAGGTCTACACCCACGGGAGTGGATTAAAGGTACATGGCTTTTTGAGGGGTACCTAACAGATTGAAACTACCGCAAACATGCTCCCTTATTCTGTCCAAATAATTAGTTTTATTGCATAAAGATTCTATTTTACTCACTGCTTATGAGAAAGATATATCAGATTCTGTCTTTAATTGTTTGAAGTCTAGTCTTAAAAGGAAGAAATTTTCCACCTTACAGAGACAGGCAGAATGTATTTACATTGTTTCTACTATTTCTGATTTAATTAGCTATTTTACAACTTTCTGAAACACATAAAGGGTATATTTGTCAAACAAAAACATACTTAGTAAACACCATTAGCTTAACATCTGCTGTCTTCAGAGTACGATCTGTTTCAGATGACAACAGGCTGGGGAGATAGTGCTTCAGGGCTAAATATTTCCATTCAGTTTCTTCACAAGTTTGTAGAATATTTTCCCTTTGATTACTGTCATTCACTATCAAACATATTCCATGCTTCTTTGACTAAAATTCAAATAGATACATATATATGTTATATTTCAATGTTTGACTATTTCACATCTCTTTTTAACTATTTTACAACAGCACACTTTACCTTTGCTAAGCAGTATTGAATATTAATGCATTCAGATAATCATCATAATAATTCTACACTGTATAGACAAATGGGCAGGCTTTGAAAAAATGTATAGCTTATTATTTGTTCATTTATTTTCCTTATATATCATGCTATTTAAATTTTAGAATATAAAACAAGACAGTATTGTGAGAAGTTAAGGGATACCTAAATAATTGGAAGTATATAACCTGTGCATTGATGAAATGATGCATTATAAACATGTCAATTCTCCCTAAAGATATCTAAAGATTCAATTCAATTTTAGCCAAAATTTCAGTAAGCAATAATCTAATCTCATACCTGGACTTATTAGTTCATTATTTACATAGATGTAGAATAAGATAAATCTTTCATCTAAAAGGTGACAGTTCTTATTAATGAATCCTATAACCATTTACCTGATCTGCTTTCATGATTAAAGAGATGAACACCATTCCCACTCTCACCTCCATTTCGTATTGATGATATTGAATTTCTACACTTAGTGCTTAATTCTCTAGCCTAAAAACTATTATTTTTACAACATTTTTATGCCCATTCAAACATAAACTGTAGCTATTTAAATTGTAACAATAACTTTTAGGTTACAAAAGGAAAATACTTCAGAACAAAATTTTTTAGAGAATAGGGTCTAAATGCAGTTGCTTCTGAGTTGAAAATTGCACTTATTGCAAAAGTAAAGGTATCAAATTGAAATGTTGTTACACCTAAGATCAACTTTGACCTTTTGACAGTTTTATCCAGTGACAATGTTTTCTGACATCTATTATTCATACTTGCAAACTGTGATATTAATGTACTCTAATACATATATTATTCCTTTTTCTCCTGGAAGGTGCAAAGCATGAAATGGAAATGGTTTGCCTTTTTTTTATTGGTAAAAGAAAATGTTATTTTTTACTGCCACAAACATTGAAGAAAACTCACGTATATTTTACTTATAAAGTAATAGCATTCATATTTAATGACACATTTTTTCTGACTCCTCTTTAATACTAATGGCAAACACCCATCCATTATCTTTACTTGCAAACATTATTTATTTATTTATTTATCCACATTAATATATTGCTATATGTCTGCATTTTTCCATATACTACTGTTTGAAATGAGTATATACAACTGCAATTTATTAACCATTGACTTTTGCAGTAGCTTACTACTGATTAATTTTAGTTCCAATAGAAGTAACACTATACATACATATATACCTACATATGTTATTATGAATACATAAATGTAATATGTACATATATAGCAGATTATTTTAATTAACCACTTATTTTATAATAATATTATACAATTTATATCTAAGTTAGTACTGAAGATTTTATTTATTCAGATGTCAAAGTTATTTTTGTTATTTAGAAAAATACAAGTAAAATGTCTATTCTTATATATGAGTCCTTGCATGCCTCCACAATGGTTTTCCCTAATAATTACATTTCTAATTAATTGGATTTTCACTATTTTGCTATGCTTTGGTAAATAATTGAGACATGATGGATGTCTATTTATTTTTATTGCTGTAAATTCATATTTCTTTATTTAAAACAAGGCGCAGCTTTTATATGTGCTGTTAGAATATAGAGCTAAAATCCTGCGCTTGATCTTTTGTTGAGCAACTGACCTTTTTTCCACTTTAAAAAGAATGGATTATAAGAATATTTTCCCACTAAAACTGTAACATTCTATATTTTATGTCTTTAATTTCTCTCAGCACTATTTTGTAGTTTTTCACATAAAGACCTTGCCTGTGTTTCATTATGTTGGTTTTTAAATATTTTATGCTGTTTACGTTATTTTTAATGGATTTTTAAATCTCATTTTCTAACTGTGGTTGCTTACCAAATTAATTATTTTGTTATGATACTTTCTGGTAACCTTGAAAAAGTCACATATTATTTCTAGTTTTTTGTTTGTTTCTTTTTAAACTCTTTAGGATAATTTGCATGGAAATTTAGGTCACTTGAGATTGGAGAGAATTTTAGATTTTCCCATCCTCAGTCTACATTATTTTATTTCTTTAGCCTGAAATACACTTGTTATTTCCACAGTACACTATAAAATAGAAGTTATGGGAGTTTCTCACATTTGCCTGATTTTAGGAAATATATGCTCATTATTTCACCATTAAATATATTTGTTTCTTGGGTGCATGGATGGTGCAGCGGTAGAATGTTAGCCTTCTGTGTGGGAGACAGAGGTTTGATTCCCGGACCATGCACCTAAAAAAAAAAATATATATATATATACATATATGAAAAAATATATATATTTGTTTTAAGTCTTTTGAAGATGCCTTTTATCAAGTTGAAATGTTTTGTTTTAGTGTTAATTTCATAAGATTTTCATGGTAAATTTGTGACAAATATTTTAAAATAATTTTATGCATTTACATTTCTTCTTTATTACTGTGCTTAAATAATTGATGTATTTTAAAATGTTGACAACTCAAAGCATTACTGGGATAAAAATCTGCCCAGTCATGATATGTTATCTTTTTATTTATTGCTAGGTTCTATTTTGCAATATTTGCTATTAATTTTTGTAGCTATATTCATGAGGAATATAAATCCATAATTTTTGTTTTTTTTATCTTTACCAGATTTTGGTATTGGGATTATGCTGAAAATTTGCAGATATTATTATTATTTTTTAACCATTATTTCCTGTTTGTGAAAACATTTTAATAAAATTAAAATTTCTGTATTATATAAGATTATTAAGATTTCCTATTTCCTCTTGAGTCAGTTTTGGTAAAAGATGTTTTCCATGTTACTTGTCCATTTCATCTAAGTTAAATTTATTGGGATTCATTTGGTTATAACTTTCTCTTACTGTATTTTTAAAGTTGCTAAATCCATATCTCAATGCTTCCTTTCCTTATGCTTATTTTTCTTCTTGTTAGAAGTTTATGAACTTTTAAAATATTTTTAAAAAGCAAATTTTGGCATTACTGATTTCCATTATTATTTTACTGTTTTCTAGTAAATCTCTGCTCTGATCTTTGTATTTATATTTCTTGTGGGGCAGTAAGCATATTGATTCTGTAAGAGGATGCTTTTTTTCATCATATTTTGGAAAATTTCTGATATTATTTTTTTTAATATATTTGTGTTCCATTCTGAATTTATCCTAGCATATAGATATGCTAGACTATTTGTTATAGACTCAGATAGTACACATTTCTTCAGTCATTATTTTAGTCTTCTTTTAGACTGAATAATTTATTTTTCTAGCTTCAAATTCATTAACTTTTACACTAACATCTCATTGTGATAGTAAATGCATCCAATGTTTTTTCATAAGGCATTGTGATTTTCTACCCTAGAATTCCTAATTGATTTTTTCCTCTAATTTCCAGTCCTCCTCTGATTCATTATTGAGTTACTATTTAAACAATATTTTCTTCAAATTGTTTGAACATGTAGAAATATTCATGAGGACTATATTTTATTTTATTTTCATATGTTTATAATAGCTTCTTTAATATCTGCATGTACTAAAAAGTTTATCTTGACAATTGGGTCAGTTTCTGTTTACAGAGTTTTCAATTTTCTGGGTCATATTTTCTTACTCATTTACATTCTTAGTATTTTGTAATTATTTACTATATTTTTGTGGATAGCAAACTGTATTGATTCTCTTTCCTGTTATCTTTCTTTCTGAAAAGTGTTGATTTTGTTTTATTAAGCTAATAAATATTGGCTAATCACATTGAACTTCTGTAGGCTTGTTTTTTTTTTTTGTATGCTGCATGGTGGGGTCACACTTCATTCTTATTCCCTGTGCATATCCTGTTATAGCAGCACCATTTGTTGAATTTTTGTTTTGTTTGTTTGTTTTTTGGAAAGTACATGGGCTGGGAATCGAACCCAGGTCTCCCACATGGCAGACAAAAATTCTACCATTGAACAACCCTTACACTTCCTTGTAAGCTTATTTTTATACTATGTCAAAATATGCAAAACCCAAGGTGACTATTACATCTATCTAAGTTAGTAGGTCTCAGTTTATAAATTCTGTTTCCACTGAGGTAAATCATCAAATTTTGGTTTTAGAATTTATCTTGGTGGGTCTGTAGCAGGTTAGATTGTAATCTTTCCTCAAACACATTCTTTCTAGCTATAGTAAAGTTGAAATGCAGACCATTACCTTAGTCAGCAAATGACCCTAGAAAAAGAACATGGCAATATCAGTGTGTTAGACAGGATTCTAATATAGCTCTCAGTATACCCTATTTTGGTATGGATGCTAAGGGCAAGAATGAATTTGATGGATTTTACTCCCATGCTTAGGTTATATTATATGCAACAGTTAATCTTAATATAGGGGGGTTATCTGGATGACACTGACTGTTCAGTACCCCCCCAAAACTGTTATGTACCCCAGAAAAGCCATGTTCTTTTTCATAGTCAAATCTTGTGGGGAGAGACATATTGTAGGGTAGGATTATTTTGATTAAGTTGTCTCCATGGATAGGTGACCCACTGAATTGTGAGTAAGAACCTTTGATTTGGTGGTTTCCATAGAGATGTATATTTGCCCTTATCCACTTAGTCCTTTAGGGACAAACATTTTGGAAAAAGCTTCAGAGCCAACACAGACAGAGACATTTGGAGATACAGAAAGAAAATGACCCTAGGGAAGCTGTCTGAAATTGGAGGCCAAAGGACCAGATGCCAACCACATGGCTTCCAAGCTGACAAAAGTGTTCTGGATGCCATTGACTTTCTTGAGTCAAGATATTTTTATCTGAATGCCTTAGTTTGGACACTTTTATGGCCTTAGAACTGTAAACTTGTAATTTTATAGATTTCCATCACAACAGCCAACCCATTTCTGGTACATTGCATTTCTGGCAGCATTAATAAAGTAAACACTGACTAATCATATGTGCTATTTAAAGGCAAAGTTTACTGTAGAAATGTATGTCAGATTGCAAACAAGAGAAGAGTTTGGCAATGTTGACTTGTTGGCTCAAAGATGCAAAGAGAACAGCCTGCAATTAGAAGCTGAGAGCAGCTCCCAGATGACATCCCAAAAGGATATGGGGACTTCAGTCCTAATCAAATGGAACTGAAGGCATCTAACAACATAAAAGACCATGGAAGGAGATTTTCCTTCATAATCTCCAAGCAAGAATTTAGCATACATTTGATTTTACATTTTGAGTTTGATCTTGCGATATCCTGAGTGAAAGAGCTTAGCCACAGGCTCAGCTTTGGACAGTAGCCATAGGCTGGAAAATTTTTGAGAAACATGATTGATAAAAGCCTACTTTTCCTTGAATAGATTTGTAGTAGAAACATGAAAATTAAATATGCTGCTCAGAAGAAAGTGAAGCACATTATAAAAAAATCCTAAATCACCTTACCAAATAGCCTAAATATTATAAATAGTTAGTAGAAATATGTACTCTAAAATCCTTGCCATTGAAGGCTCAGGAAGAAGTGGCAGACTTTTAGCAAAATTACATCCTGCAGTTAGGAAGAAAGGAGAATTCATAATCAATACATTTAATATTTATCTGACATCATTTCCAAACAAAGTGTTGAAATGCTGTCTGGGTTGTACATGATTCTTATAAGAAAGGAAGTGCATAAATTGAGAGAAGAAATTTTAAGCAAAAGGGAACAAGAAGTTGATGATTTGGAAAATTCTGAGCCTATCTATTTAGCAGAAGATACTAAAATTAAAAAATGTTGATTGAAAGTGTGGCATAGGGAAAAGGCTTCGAGTGTGGCCATACACTCTTTTGCTGGACATAGAGATAAGGCTGTGAGTGTAGCTCTGCAACCATTTGCTGAATCCTCACAAAAATAAAGGATCACAATCTTCAGTCTTAAAAGTCTGTTTTCTAGAGGCATTCAATCAAATCTGAAGGCTTCTAGGAAGGATAAAGCTGTTGTTTCTCAATTATCTAAATAGAATCTAAAAACAGAGAAAACATGAGTTCACAAAGATCCATGTCTACTGAAGATAATTCTTATGACATCCATGGATGATCCACAAATTTCTTAAGAAAGTTATTTCAGCAGGAATAATGACAGAAAGGGACAAAAGCAGGAAATAGTTTAATGAGGCTTTTGGAATCCCAAATTCTACTGATAGGAATCAGGGTAACAAAACTACTCAGTTGCCAACACATGCTATCTTTCATCAAAAAGCTAGGATAAATCAGAAGATTAAACCAAAAGATCAAAGGGAAGAACCAAAAGCCCAAAGGATGAAGTCCAGAGCCAAGGAAGATTATTCCCAGGCTTTAAAACCTAGTGGTGTTTGACTGTATTTCAAAACTGTTTTGGACTAGTGAACTTTTTTGATCTTACAATTTTTCCACTCTTTGAACCAGAAAGTCTATGACTTATCTTATACCCTATCATTGCATATTGTGAGTGCTGTGGCAAATAACTCTTCTTTTTAGATTCACAAGACAACAGAAGAAGAGGAAGTCTTCCCCAAGAGCTGTACCTTGTCCGCATTTGATTTAGATTATTTCGGTGATGAGATTTGGGATTTTGAGCTAGAGATTGAGATGAGATATTAGAGTTTAGAGCTTGTAAGAATTGAATGGAATTTGGGGACTTTAAACTGATGCTGAAATGGGTTGAGATTTTTGGAGACATTGGCATGAGATAAATTTTGCACTTTGAAGAATAGGAATTTCTCAGAGGTAAAGGATGGGTAGCAATAGGGAGGTTTTAAAGATGCTCCAAAAGATGACCATCCCCTGGGTTTTAATCAAATACTCAACTAGGAAAAGTTGTGAAAGGACTTTTAAGGTTATTTCAAAGTTGCATTATTTGTTGACCTTAAGAAATATAGGTTATCTGGATGGGCCTGAACATATTATGTATCATATGAGTTTTTAAAACGCAGAGTTTTCTTGAGTTAGTTGGTGAAGATGTAAAGATATTCAAGCATGAGGGGATTTGATAAAAGTTAAGTTCTCCACTGCTGAGATGAAGGATGCATTAGTTGCCCAGTGCTGCTCTAACAAAGTACTGCAAACTGGTAGATTTGTTTATAGTTTTTATTTTTATTAATTTTAAATTTAAAAAAAATATGACAACAAAGAAACAAAAACATTCTTAATATATAATCATTGCTTTCTACTTATATAATCGGTAGTTCAAAATGCCATCAAATAGCTGCATATTCATCTTCATAATCATTTCTTAGAACATTTGCATCGATTCAGAAAAAGAAATGAAAAGACAACAGAAAAATAAAATGAAACAGAAAAAATATATACATACCATACCCCTTACCCTTCCCTTTCACTGATCACTAGCATTTCAAACTAAATTTATTTTAACATTTGTTCCCCCTATTATTTATTTTTATTCCATATGTTCTACTCATCTGTTGACAAGGTAGATAAAAGAGCATCAGACACAAGGTTTTCACAATGACACGGGTCAAATTGTGAAAGCTATATCATTATACAGTCACCATCAAGAAACATGGCAATGGAACACAGCTCCACATTTTCAGGCAGTTCACTCCAGCCTCTCCATTCCATCTTGGGTAATAAGGTGATATCTACTTAATGCATAAGAATAACCTCCAGGATACCTCTCGACTCTGTTTGGAATCTTTCAGCCATTGACACTTTGTCTCATTTCACTCTTCCCCCTTTTGGTCAAGAAGATTTTCTCAATCCCTTGATGTTGAGTCTCAGCTCATTCTAGAATTTATGTCCCACATTGTCACGAAGATACACACCCCTGAGAGTCATGTCCCATGTAGAAAGGGGGAGGGTGGTGAGTTTGTTTGTTGTATTGGCTGGAAAGAGAGGCCACATCTGAGCAACAAAAGATGCTCTCCTGGGGGTGACTCTTAGGCCTAAATTTTAAGTAGGCTTGACCTATCCCTTGTGGGGTTAAGTTTCATATGAACAAACACCAAGATTGGGGGCTCAGCCTATAGCTTTAGTTCTCTACACTGCTTGTAAGGATATCAAGGATTCAACTTGGGGAGGTTGAATTTTCCCCCACTCTCACCATTCCCTGAAGGGGACTTTTCAAATTCTTTTCAACTCCTTGATCAAATCACTCTGGGATTCATCAGGACATCACTCTGGACAAACCAACAAAATCTCATGTCCTACCCAAGTTTCCATACACTTATGTTGTTCAACCAACTATCTACATAAGTTATATTAGGAGATGCTTTAGTCAAAAGGTAAATTTTATACCAAATAAACATTTTTTTGCTTTAGTCTCACACATAAGTTGAAATTTTAAAATATTAATTATCATCTATTTTCAGCACCCCGCAGTAATGGCATTCCTTTGTTCTTCCTCATGCAAAAACATTTTTTAAATTTGTACATTTAGTCACTATCATTATACTCTAGGCATTCCTAGATTATACCATCTCAGTCTTTATCATCTATCTTTCTTTGTGACTCCATTTGTGCCCCCAGCCCTCCTCCCTCTATCATTCTCACATTCGGCTTCATTCAGTGTTTTAACATAATTGTATTACAGTTAGGTAGTGTTCTGCTGTACATTTCTGAGTTTTTATATTCAGTCCTGTTGCACAATCTATATCCCTTCAGCTTCAGTTACCCAACATCTTACCCTATTTCTATGTACTGATGCTCTCCATTATCAATGAAATATTACAAGTTTATTCACTAATGTCAGTTCATATCAGTGAGACCATACCGTATTTGTCCTTTTGTTTCTGGCTAATCTCACCCAGCATGTCCTTAAGGTTCATCCATGTTGTTACATACTTCATAACTTTATTCTGTCTTTTGCTAAATAATATTCCATTGTATATATATATATATATATGTCACAGTTTATTTAGTCTATTGATGGACATTTTGGCTGTTTCCATCTTTTGGAAATTGTTAATAATGCTGCTATAAACATTGGTGTGCAAATGTCCATTTGTGTCCTTGGCCTCGTGTCCTTTGAGTAGAGACAGCATATAGATGGGTCCTGTTTTTTAATCCATTCTGCCAGACTATGTCTTTTGATTGGAGAGTTTAATCCATTAACATTCAGTGTTATTACTTCATGGGCAGTACTTTCTTCTACTATTTTGCCTTCTGGGTTTTATATGTCATATCTAATTTTCCTTCTTTTTACCTTTACTCATAGCCTTTCTACACTCTTCTCCACACCTCTCTCTTCTGTCTTCGTATCTGTCTCTAGTGTTCCCTTTAGTATTTCTTGCAGAGCTGGTCTCTTGGTCACAAATTCTCTCAGTGATTTTTTGTATGAAAATGTTTTAATTTCTCCCTCATTTTTGAAGGACAGTTTTACTAGATATAGAATTCTTGCTTGGCAGTTTTTCTCTTTTAATAATTTAAATATATTATCCCACTGTCTTCTCACGTCCATGGTTTCTGCTGAGAGATCTGCACATAGTCTTATTGGGCTTCCCTTGTATGTGATGGATTGCTTTTCTCTTGCTGCTTTCAAGATCCTCTCTTTCTCTTTGACCTCTGACATTCTAATTATTAAATGTCTTGGAGTATGTCTATTTGGATCTATTCTCTTTGGGGTACGCTGCACTTCTTGGATCTGTAATTTTAAGTCTTTCATAAGAGTTGGGAAATTTTCAGTGATAATTTCCTCCATTAGTTTTTCTCCTCCTTTCCCCTTCTCTTCTCCTTCTGGGGCACCCACAACACATATATTCACGTGCTTCATATTATCATTCAATTTCCTAGTCCCTGCTCATATTTTTCTTTTTTTTTCCCTGTTTCTTGTCAGATTTCAGATGCTCCATTTTCCAGTTCAATAATCCTCTGTTCTGCCTCCCAAAATCTACCATTGCAGGTTTCTCCTGTTTTTTCACCTCTTCTAATGTGCCTTTCATTCCCATAAGTTCTGTGATTTGTTTTGTCAGATTTTCAATTTATTTTTTTTGTTCATTCTTTGCCTTCTTTATATCCTCCCTCAATTCATTGATTTGGTTTTTGATGAGGTATTCCATGTCTGTTCGTATATTCTGAATTAATTGTTTCAGCTCCTGTATCTCATTTGAGTTGTTGGTTTGTCCCTTTGGCTATCTCTTCAATTTTCCTAGTATGATTTGTCATTTTTGCTGGCATCTAGGCATTTAATTACCTTAATTAGTTTTATTCTGGAGATTGCTTTCACTTCTTTTACCTACGGTTTTCTTGATGGATGAATTTCTTGTGTATCTGTTCTTTCACATTCAGTTCAACTTTATCTGGACCTCTAGCTTGGGTTTTGTTTAACAGAGGAAACTTTTTCAGTTCTCATTTTCTTATTTCTTGCCCTGCTTGTATGGTGCCTTTGTTTCCCCACCCTTAGGGGGGTCTACTTAGGTATTATAGACCCCAGCCAGATTTTCCCAGATCAAACCGGCCTCCTATCAGGAGGAAAGAGTCATCTGCATTGGTTTTCCCATAGGGTGAGACCCAGGAGGTTGAAAGAATTTCCTGTGAAGTCTCTGGACTCTGTTTTCCTTATCCTGCCCAGTATGTGGTGCTTGCCCGCTTGCAGGTCCCACCAGCATAAGATGATGCAGTACCTTTAACCTTAGCAGACTGTCCCTGCTGAGGACATGGTGGAGACAGAGCAGAGGTTGTAGGCTGGTTTTAATGGCTTCAAATTACCAAGCCCTGGTGTCTGAATTCCTTGAGGGAGGGATTCCACCTGAGTTGGGCTTTACTCCTCCCCTGGGGAAGGCACAGACTCCAGACAAGCCCTCAAACGAGCTTGTTTCTGCCTATGCTTGGGGCAGTTGCAGCCTGAGAAACCCTGCCACTGCATCCAAAAGCAGTCAAGCCTTTGTAGAAACATGGCAATAAAAACCTATGTTTCCTTTTTTTTTCCTTTTTCCTTCAGCCCTGTCCCCTTGGCACCAGGGCAAAAATGAGCGACCTTTGCTTTGACCAGGTTCACCTGAGCTAGGGGCCTGTTTTTAGTAGCCAGAATTTGTTAATTAATTCCACAATTGGTATTTGGTTGGGCTCAGTCCCTGCTGCTGATAAAGTCTCTTTCCTTCTCCTGGGAAGTAGCCTGTGGGGGTGGGGTGCTGGCCATGGCGGCTTGGGGAACTCACGGTTTTGGGGAGGCTCACAGTCGGTCTAACTGGTCCAGACTGGGGTATGTTGTGTGTCTGGTCACTGACATGGCCCCAGAAGCTGTTCTGTACTGTTTCTGGTTATTTAGTAGTTGTTCTGGAGGATGAACTAAAACGTGCACATTGCTAACCTACCATCTTGGCCCAGAAGTTCAAACTGGTAGATTTAAAAATAGAAATTTTTCTCACAGCTCTGGAGGCTAGAAATCTGAAATCAAAGTGTTGATAAGATTCTGCTCCCCCTGAAGGCTCTAAGGAAGAATACTTCCTTGCTTCTTCTAACTTCTGGTGGTTGCCATCAATCTTTGATGTTCTGGCTTGTAGATGCATCACTACAATTTCTACCTTTATCATCTCCCTCTGTGTGTCTTTGTCTATTCATATAAGGAAATCAGTCATATTGGACCTAGGACTACCTCTAACTCATTAGGACCTGAAAAGAACTTATTTCCGAATAAATTCCATTCACACGTACAGGGAGTTAGGATGTCAACATAGCTTTTGGGAACACACTTTAATCCACAATGGTATGCCTTCTGACCCCCAAAAATTAAGGTACTTCCCATGTGGAAACATAAATTTACCCCACCTCAACATTCCCCAGAGTCTTAAGTCACTACAATTTCAACTCTAAGTCCTAACCCTCATCTAAATATTAACCCAAAAGTCTCAAATCACAAATCTCTTCAATTAAATCAGTCATTGGTGATACTCTGAGAATGGCCATCCTGCAATAAAATTCCTCTCTAGTCACATACCTAGAAAATTGCTTCCAAAATACAATGGTGGATCCCACAGTTTCACACCAAACTTTAAAATCTATAATTATTTGCTAAAACGTACTTGGACATTTATTGCTTTTTTGTATATATGTTATATTTCACAATAAAAAAAGACAATGGTGGGGAACGCATAGCATAGCTATACCCAGTCCAAAAGAAAAACTTGGAAGAAAGAAAAAGGAGATCACATATGCCAAACAAGTTTGAAATCCAGAAGTATAAATTCCAATGTTTCAAAGCATGAGAATAAAACTCTGTAGCTCAATGCTTTGTCTTCTTGATCCTCTGGTGACAGAAGCCTTATCCTCCCAGCCTGCCAGAGTGGTTGTCCTACAGGCTATAGGTTTCAAGTTCTTGAGTCATGGAATTCCATTATCCTCAACTTCTGAGATTTGGGCTTCACTTTTCTGACCTCTGCATCTGTGACTATGTCCTATAAGTCACCCTTCCTTCCTTCAGTTCAATCACTGACCCTTTCAGTCAAGGCTAAAAGTGTTACTACTGGTATGAAATTCTCAAAAACCTTGTTGGCTTTCTGTGGCTATTGAAAGGAACTTCACTATTAGACAAGGGGCATTTCCACAGAAACTTCCTGTTTAACTCCATCTCTATTTCTTACATCTGTTGGGATGGCTGATTGTATCCTTGTCATACAGCCACATCCTTGACCCTGTTTCCATACAATCTATTTCGATAGGCTGAGAATTTTCCAAATCCCCAAGTGCTCATTCCTTATTGCTTAATAATTCCTCTCTCAATTTGAATCCTTCCTCTAGCCTTTTACTATAAAGAGAAAGATGAACAAGGCCATACCTCCAACATTTTGCTTAAAAATCACTTGTTTATTATCCATGCTCATCACTTACAAGTTCAACTCCCCCCCCCTAAAAAAATAGACAACAATGCTGCAAAATTATCTCCCCCTTTATAACAAGGATGAACTTTCCTCCACTGTTCAAAAATACATTTACGCTTTCCTTCTAAGGACTTAGCAGACATTTGGCATTCATATTTCTATGAATTCATATTTATACCAAAATGCTGTCCATGACAATATATTTCTTCTCTAAGATGAAAAAAGATTTCTTTACCATACTCCTCACTTTTATCTGAGGCCTCACCAGAATCACCTTGAACATACATATATGCACCAACTATCTCTTCAGTTTAATTTGGCATTTTCTGTTAAGCATCTCAAAATTTTTCCAGCCTCTACTTTATTCCCCAGTTACAATACCACTTCCACATTTTAAGAATTTGGTACAGTAGTATACCACCTCTTGGTAAAAAAACAAAACCAAAAAAAAAAAAAAAAACTGTGTTAGTTTTTTGGGACTTCCATTACATGGCGCCTAAAAATTGGCAAGCTTAAAACAACAGAAGTGTATTCTCTCTCAGTTTTGGAGTCCAGAAGCCTAAAATAAAGGTGCTGGCAGGGCCGTGTTCCCTCCACTGGCTCTAGGAAGGAGTTCTTCCTTTGTCTCTTCTAGTTTCTTGTGGTTACCAGCAATCCTTACATGTTCCATGTCTTATAGACACATGGCTCCAATTTCTGTCACTGTCACATGGCAAATTGCCTTTGTGTCTTTGTGTCTCTTCTTATAAGGCTACCAAGCATATTTGGTTTAGGGTCCACCTTAATCCAATATGACTTTATCCTAACTTGATTTTGGCTTTGTGAGAACCCAGTGAATCTTGGACTTCTAAAGCTGCTAAATTTGTGATTATTTGTTATACAGCTCTTGAAAACTAATACAATCAGCAATCTGAGAAGGATTCTCCCACTCTGGAATTTTGGGTTATTTACTTCTTTCTCATTTCATGGCTTTCCAATATAAATCAAATTAAAGTATCTTTAATTTATCCAAGGTTTTTTCCTAGTTATTGTAGCGGTATTATGGTCTACCATAAGAACAACATCCCACTAAGAATTATATAAAATATAATTTTGTATTAACAAAATAAAAAATTTTATTTGGATATGGCTCAAATAAAAGCAGATTATAATTTTGCAGTTTTTTTTTTTTTTTTTTTTTTTTTTTTTTTTGCCATGGGCAGGCTCTGGATATAAAACCCAGGTCTCTGGCACAACAGGCGAAAATTCTGCCTCTGAACCACTGTTGCACCGCCCTTCGCATGACTTTGAAATGATTATAACAAAAGAAAAGTGAGTCACTTTGGCCTAATGCTACATTTTCTTTTTAGTGGCCCAGGTCTTCAATACTAAAGTAACCTTGTGTTATTTAGTGAATAATACATGTATTTTTATGATATATAAATTTATTCCAACATTCATATTCTAGACAAAACCACAGACAAAACACCAAAACTTATTTTTCTATACAGTCAAATATAGCTAGTAATAAACATGAAGATATGAGATGAAAGGGGGGGAGAATGATGACATGAAGGAATTGGAGCTAATATGTTTATGTTTCCTAAAGCAAAGTCATTATCTGAAATGCCAAATAAATACATACAGTATAAATACTTTGTTTACTTTATTTGAAAAATAGAGGCATGCAGCACAATAACTACATAAAGTTATATAAATAGCAAACTTGGGGATCAGCAAGAGAGCAACAGGAGAATTTAAGTCAGTTGCAATCTTTTATTGCATGATAAGAAGTGAATAGATTTATATCAATATGAAATAATAAGAAATAGACTTTCAAGCATATTATTAAAATTATGGATATAACAATACAGAAGGGGTGAGTGGTGGGGGCAAAGCTGTTGTTTTTAATAATAAGTAATTATGTAATCTCTTGCTAAAAAAAGTTAGTAGTTACAGAAAGTTTTTTGAATGAGTTCATCATTCACATATCTCTTCTGAATTCAATTATACAATTATAATTATAGGTCATATCTTCTTGACTACACATAAATTAAGAATGTTAAGATTAACATGCTACTTGGTTTTACTGTGAGAAACAAATCAGTGGTAGTGTTCACAGTCCATAAAAAATTTCTGTTAGAGTTATGCATTTAAAAATCACTATTTCTATCATAAAACATATGCTTTCTAAGATCCAGTAGTATATGTTGTTGAAAAATTACAATAATACTCCCTGAAGCATTACTCAGTAAAAATTCATTGGAACAAATAATAATTTGCATTTATTAATTATAAGTTATTATTAAAGTTTCTTAACTGTTTAGCACCTCAAGATCCTTTGATAAGGCAGAACAATAATGTTGTGTGTGAAATTATACTCAAATAAATTAATCCTAACATCTAGAATGTAACATAACTACCTATTAAGTATTTTTAGTCATTCAGTTGTAAGTATTGTATAAATGGCAAAATTCTATAAAATATTAGATAACTACTAATGCCAATTTTGTGGAGTCTATCAAAACTGAATAGCTTCATGAAAAAAACAATGTATAGAACAATTTACTTGGTATGAATTTATGTCATTCATTCAAAGTCCAATTAAACAATATAAAGTATTTTTTTTCAATTGTGAAAATGTTGGGAATATAACCCAATCTCAATCATTGAGTATGGTTAGAAAACAATTTTGCATATAATTCAAAACATAGTATAGAAGGAAAATTTGTATTAAAAATATGATGCTTACCGGACCGCACACCTTCTGCCCCCTCTAAAATAGGTGATGAATGTGAACTGGAGAAAACAGTATTATAAAGACATGGCTCTTAAGGGATTTAAATCGTAGCTTCAGGTTGCAGAGTATTATCAGGACATGCCCAGTGAGAGGCAAACAGCTAATTACTTATGGATCATGATCAATGATATTTGTCCTCAAAAAAGGGGAAGATAGTATATTAATTCTACATAGGTCTACACTTGTTAGAATAATACACCATGGTTCAGGAATTGTTCATGTTTAAATAACTACAAATCAGCAAGAGTTTCAAAAATACTTGGTTTCATTATTGTCAGCACCTAGTCATACGCAAAACAATTCATTTAAAAGTACCTGGAAATGAACAATAATAGGATCTGTCAAGCACTGAACACTTTCTAAGTATTTTTGTATCGAAACTACAATTTATTGTTATAACAACACCATGAAGTAAATCGGATTATGGTCTGAACATTTCAATTGAACAAGGAAGAGATTAAATCAAGTATCACTATAAGAGGTATTGACACCAACCAGGCTGACTGCTTCCAAAATGTGGAAGCTGTGACAGTAATAAAAATAACTTCTATATCTGAGTGTTTTACATGCATTATCTCATTTTTATACTAACATAACAATCAGTTATGTTGTAGTTTGTGAGCTAATAGAATGCTTAACACCTAAATCCAATTCATATAGAAGAGAAATTGGGTCAAAATAAGCCCAGAGGTACCTCTAAATCCAAATAAGCCCCTTATGAATTTCTTTATTCTCTGCACTATTGCATATTTACTGGGTGATCGATTCTTTCTTTCAAATCATAAAAGGGAAGTTTAGCTAATATTCCATTTTTCATTGGGGAGGACTGTCATATGCTCTGACTTTTTGAAAGAAAGATAGCATCTTGCATTAGCTCTAGGTAATACTCAAATTGCATAATTATTTTGCATTTAAAAGTAACCATATTCAAGGAAAAATAGCATTTATGAAAAAAACTTCAGTAAAATGAACCAACCCCAAACCTATTAGATTAATATTTTGTGACACATGTTGTATTAGCTTCTTTTAGAACAGATTTCATCCATTTCAAGTCATTTATTCAGCCTTGAAAATATAAATATTTTTGCCATTGTTTTCTAAAGGGCAGATCCTGCCTTATTTATTTGGTATATTATTTTCAAAATGTCACAAAATGGCAAAGAGTAAAGAATTGTACAGATCAAGAAAAACAAGTTTTGCATATTTAATTACAAAAGGGAGAGCAGAAAAACATTTACCAAGGCTTCTCAAATGGCTTTATCTGAAGTATGTATAAATAATTCATTTACAGATATATTAAATAGAGAAATAATCATCTCAATTACCAATGCTCAGATATCATGCTTAAGTATATTTGTGACTGAAAACATTTAAAAAAACTATTCCAAAGGAGGGCATGATTAGAATGAGCATAGTTTATAGTCTTGTTTCTCCACCCTCTCACCCCTAGATGTATTAAGATAGATGGTTGTGACACATTCTGCTTAAAGTTATGATTAGATTGGATTTTTTGGAAATGTTTCACAACTTTCTCTCTTCTCTTCTTATTAAAAATCATGTTGCAGTTAGTCAATTTCATGTTCCCCAATATAGTTATACAGCTAAGCAGATGATATCCGAATTTTAAGTCACACTCAAACAGATACATTGAAACAATAGCTATTGTTAAATTATCATCCCACATATAGTACAAGTTAAACATGGCCATAAATGAAATTGTTGGCTTCTCCTGCCTGGATGTTGCTCTTCTTTGGAATTCAGTAACTGATCTAAGGCAAAATCAGTTACTTTCAAACTGAAGGCCTTGGAGACATCATTGACTCATTCATTTCCATCACTCTTTTTATGTAATTGGTCTTTAAATTCTGGAGAGTCTATCTCACATACTCCTTTACTTCATTAACTCTTCTGCCACTGTCAAATAACACCCCTCATCAACCCCTGATAAGGCTTTTTTGCTATTTTGTTAAAAGTCAGTATTAAATTTCCTTCACCTGTTTGGGGGCTTGGTAAGCAAGTCTGAAATCCATGGGTTGGACAGAAAGAAGGGAAGTTGATGGGCAGGCTAGAATCCTAAGGGCATAGGCTAAAACTTTTGTCTTCAGATATTCAGAAAGGGATAATTTTCCTTGGGTTAAAGTCAACAGATAACAGTCTCTAACCAAAACAGAATTTTTCAAATTCTTCATGCCAGCACCTAAATTAGTGTTTGATTGAATAACTGGAAGGACGCAGGTTAGGCAACAAAATGGCTGCTACCCTTTCTTCTACCCTGGTAGCCTAGCCAAGCGAAGCTTCAAAGAAGTCATCACTCACAATTACTCATTACCCAGATATTTTAGCATGTATTTCTAACATAACTAAAATACAACCATCAAAATCAAGAAATTAACATTGGTACATTACAACCCACTAATTCTCAGACCCTTTTCATGGTCTTCAGAGTAAAATTTTGCATTTAGTTATCATGTCTCTTTAGTCTCCAATTTTCTGGTAAAGTTTGTTATTTTTTTCCTTGACTTTCATGACCTTGAGACAATTGAAGGCTATTGACTGTTGCAAGTGTTAAGTTTTCTGTTTGTTTTTTTGTTGTTGTTGTTTGTTTGTTTTTTAGGCAGACCCTCAGTTTATCTGCTGCTTCCTCATGATTAGATTCATATTATGCATCTTTGCCAGGAATAATATAGTGTTGTGTTCTTATTCCTTGCTTTTAGGTGGCACATTATTTCTATTTGTCCTATTAATGTAGAATTTCTAAAATCAGCTCTATGGATATTCTGGAGATATTAACTTTTGTTGTAGAGGTTTTCATGTGCAATCTTTGGCAGTATCCTTCTCCTCTACCCCTTGTATGCCCATAGCACCCCAACCCATCCTGAAGCAAAAATGTTTCCAAATGTTGCCAAATTGCCTCAGGTGGTAAAACTGCTTAAGCTTGAGAACCACTGCATTAGTGAATACATTCATTTTGGTCAATTGAGTGTTTTGGGTGATTATTAGACTTTTATAATGTCACTGTTTTCTATATTATATTAATATGAATTAAATTGATGCATTACTTTCAAACTAAGCAAATATCACATTCTTCAGTAAACTTTCAATTTGTGTATTTATGTATTTGTATATCTATGAACTGATGATTTTCTATTTTTTAATAGAAAACAGATTTTCTATTTTTTAAGAGTTAAAATCTAATTGTATCATTATTTATTTTGATGCACAAATTGTTCCTAATTTTATCTGTTGGAGGTCTTTCAAGCTGGTTTCTTTATCCTTCTGAAATGTCGCTATCATACTTTGAGTGCTTTTATTTTCTAGTGCACGTGATGTTGGATTCTTCTGTGCTAAATAGATGGTCCGTTTTCATTGTTATAAGAATATGTTATTAATACCTATACTCTTGAATATTGCATGGTATTTAACATACAATGTCATCTATCCTTCAGTTTTTATTATCTGCCTACTTGAATATCTCTTGATATGCTCTATCATATATAAAAGGCTATGTTTTCCTTTTAGATTTCAAGTTCCTACTTAAATAAATGAAGGAATACAGGAACAAATAAAGAAGGGTCCATAAAATGTATCTACTATGAATCAGCTTAGGTGCCTAAGATATATTCTGGCCTGAAGGACATTTTTTAAAACAATAAGTAAAGGTTTATCTTTTACTTCAAATCTAAGACATCATTTTATACCATTATGGAAAAATTAGAAGAGCGGACAAAACGTATTATGAAAGATGAATATTTAATATTGATTATTGCTCTCGGATGCCACACTATGTTCCTCAGGGAGAGTTATCTGTTACAATCTCTTTGCTTCAGCTTGCCATCTCTTGCCTATAGATTCTTACCTATACATTCTTACTGGAACTCAGCAGGACTAAATAGATACCCTTTTTATGAAAGAAGTTTCCTCAATTTCCAGATCCCTTTTTACTAATGTATAATATTTCATCTCACTCATTATGTAATTACTGAGGCCGTTGCTTTGCCTTTACTTCTGGTATTTGTGTGGTACCTGCCTCTTGGATACATGAATTCACCTTATTACATGTTGCAATAGGTTAATACTTATCTCATGGGCCAAGGTGACTAGTGTGATAAGAAAGGAATCAATGTATTCTAATGTACCAGTGTCAGAATGTTAGATATCATGCAGGTCCTCAAATATAAAGAACCATAAAAAACTTATAGGAGGGCAAGAGGTAATGTCAATTGTAGGGCTTTCTAGTTCCAGTGAAATTTGTCATTAGTAGTTAAAATTGAGTGCATGACAGTTCTTCTGAAGCTCTGGCATTGAGTCACATATTTGCTTAGCCCATGCCATTTCTGATTAATTTTTGAGCCCACAACTAAAACTATTCTTACTTACAACTGTTTCCTGTCTTTCCACATGTATTCTTATTATCTTCTATCAGATTTTTGGTAAAGAAAAATAGAAATCTGAAGTAGCAGAAGAGAACAGCAGTATCCGGTGGAACTTCTAAGTCTAGCTAGGGAAGAGGTCAAGTCCAACCAAAAAAAAATTGAGTTGCTGCTGTGAAAGAGGATGAGGCAGCTGCACAGAATGAGCTATGTGAAGTCAAGTCCCAGCGAGAAGCAGCAACCATACTAAGCAGGCCACAATGAACCAGCACTAGGATTGTGGCCTTGGTAGGTGCAACCCCAGCTGGGTAGATATATTTTAAATGCAACCAAAAAGGACATTTGAGAGCTACAGGAAATTTCTGCCTCTGACTAAGACTGGCAGAAGTTCTGCCTGAAATCAAACCTTATTCCTAACCTTTAGCTCCTGATACAACTTTTGGGCACTGCTAAAGACATTAGGAGTGTGGTTTGTAGCTTTCACTCACTGCTTTGCGGTTATGTGGCAAACGGCTTAAAAACCCCCTTCTTTTTTTTTTTTTTACTCCAAGAATCCTTGCATATTTCATTAATGCAATTTCCAGATGGGCTTCGGAAAGCATCACAAGATGAGCAATAAGATTTAAAAGGTCCTATTAGGGGAAAACATTAGTACTATTTAGTCTGCAGAAGAAAAAGCTATGGGTATCATGGCAAATCTTTCCTTATACATGTAAAGTTACTAAAATGGTAGTATCATTCTAATCAGCCATTTTCCAGCTCTACTAGTGAACTGAGATGAAGAAAGGCTATTACTACAGAAGAATGGATGAAAATTAGCTATGGAAGAAAAGTACTCTAACAGTAAGTGCTTCTTAAAATGGAATGAACTAATACATTTCTTTCCTTAAGAAAAAGCCTAACATCACAGACCACAGAAGTGTGGTATGGACCTTTCTCTGATTAGGTGATCATAGGAGATTCTTTTAAATTCCTTAAGTGCAATTCTTACTGTTGAGAAAGGAATAAATAATGAACTGAATGTAAAGAGAACCCAGTCTAATGCCAATAAAATGGAATAGGGCCAATTTATGCACAGTTTGAAGTCGTTTTATTTTCAAAGCGAGCATATATCTTAATGACAAAAAATATTTTAAATGATATATTTGGGCATTGCAAGACAGATCTCTGAAATTTTTTGCACTGCATTTTTGCCTGTAGAAATAGATTAAATGCTGTATAAAATACACATGGAAGTTAAATTCGTATATTTTAATGAAGTTAAACATAATGTGATATTTTTACAAATGTGATAATTGAGCAGTTTGAATGTCTCACATTGCTAATAGTGAAATAAATATTTGATATAATATAAAACCTTAACAGATTTATTTGAAAAATGTAAAAATATGTACTAGTTGCTTAAAAAACAAGATTATTTTTCAAAAGAGTGGAGAATATAAAAGCCAAAGTAGGATGCATGGGTAGGTAGTTCAGTGGTTAGAATGCCTGCCTTTTATGCGGGAGACCCAGGTTCGATTCCTGGACCATGCACTCAAAAAAACAAAAAAACAAAAAAAAAAGGAAACAGTTTTAGAGAAAATTAAAAGTTAAGAAAAGCAATTAGACCAAATTCAAGTTGTCTTTATTATAATTATTGAAAATTGGAACAGGTTACTCTATGGAATGTGTTTCTTCTTGCTCCATAACAACTCAATTTTATTAAAATATGTTAGTGATGATTTGAAAAATCAACATTATTAATAACATTATTTGTGGGAATTTACATATTCATTCTCTTTCTGTGGAATGCAAGTCATTCTAGTTATTTCACTACAAATTAATAAAAAATAACTTACAGTGTAAATGTACAAGGATTTACATTTCAATGACAGAAAGCGAAATTAAGTTCTAAAGATTTTCTTATTTCTTATATCAATATTTAGCAAATGGAAATAATAGCAATCTATAAAACTTTCAACCAAATCAGTCTATTCACAGAGCTCTTATTACACAAGCAGAAGGAAAATTTGAAAGTAGGGTTGACCAGAAGCCTGAAGGCCAAGGTGTCTGACTCTTTGTACAAAAGTTACAAAATATCAGATTTGTAAAAAAAAAAAAAGAAAAAAAATATCAGATTTGAAACAGGTTGAGTATTCTCTGAATCTCAATATTTGAACCACAAACATATGAAATCAAGAATTTCTGAATAGACTCATAGGAATTTTGGCAGAAATAGATGAAAAAATAATGTGATATCTTTTTAAAACATAATGAAGTAAGCATGTTTGCCTCATTATTACATTCCTACTCTACACTGGATATTCCTCATGCATTTCTCAATAAATATTAAAGAAAAATAAAAAAGCTAAGATTTGAATATATTTTGAAAACTTATGCTTTGGAAGTATGATGAAATCGAGAGTAATACAAATATTAGTGTGGAATATCAATTAACAATTGGATAAAAAAATAGAAAAAAATTTATTTGTGCCACTCAAAAATTAATTTCATAAAATGTATAAGTACATTGAAAATCATATTATAGAAAGAAAAGTACATTTTCAGATTTCTAGAAAATTATAGCTACATTTCAAAAATATTTCAGTAGCTCTTGTATCAAATTTGTAAGTTAGAAATCAAAATAATAGTATTCTAAATTTTGACTTAATGCTTTTGTTTAATTAAGAACTAAGTTATAAGCAAAATACGAACTGGTAAAATATTTCTCCTACAAATTAAATTTAATTTCAATATTTTATTTAAAAGCTCATATAAACAGATGAGAAAAGAAATTAAATTCCAAACCTAAATAGGCAAGGATAATGAAAAATTTACATAAATTGCCATAAGTAATTGAAAGGTAACAAGTAAAGATAAGAAATAGTAATTCAAGATAGGGACAATAGATCAGCAAGGGAAAATAAGAGAGATCAGTGTTCATTCAGGGTAACTCAACCAGTTCCCTGTAAGTGGCATTCAGAGTTTAAGGGTATAAAGTGGTAAGTGTTACAGCTAAAAAGTAAGATATTGCAGTTCCATAAAGATTCTAGTATGTTATTGTGCTCATACTTTATATTCATTCCTTTGAGAACACTGGAGCGAGGTGTCTGACAAATGAGAATTGTGTGTAATTTAGAAAAATCGCCCTGAAAATGTTCGCCAAGCAAAAACTTAGGAGATATGATAACCCAGAAAGATAAAACTAGTGTTAAAAATCAATATGGCCCTGAGGGCATTTTCTAATGTGAAAAATTCAATTGCAAAAGAGCTGAAAGTTAAAGAAGGGCACAAATCAAACTCAAGTGCATTCCTAGATGAAGAGGATGAGGAGAATTTCCACACAACTACCACCACATATAAAATATAAATCTGGGACCCTGAAAGACTGTATGTCCAGTCTACATATGAGAAAAAAATGTAAGTTTGCACATGGATTTCCAGGCTGGGTCTGTCCTGTATGGTCTGAGGAAGTCATAATCCCTAAATCTGGAGTAAGGTCATCAAAGAATGTTAAGGTGTGAATTCCTGACAAAAGAAAATGCAAATTTTCTTCAACATATGTTACATTCTACCTAGACTTCAAATTATATCTATAAATGATTTTTTCCCAATAAATGGCTGGTATACCGTCAAAGAAAACCAGAAATGTAAGACAAAAGCCATCATGAACAAGAGCAAGCAAACAGTCCTATGCATTTTGGAATTATCATACACAAAATGTAAGAGAATGTGTTTATAAAGTGTAAAGAAATAAAAAGATCATAAACATATATAGAGAAAAAAAAGAATATTATGAAAGAATCCATACCAGATTTTAAAATAAGTATGTGCATAAAGGAAAAGATTTAACCAAAATTGAGAAGTTGATTGATGACAGCTTAGACAGTGAAGAGTGAATTAGTATAAAAAAAGATAATAAAAATAAAAGACTGACCTTTCTGACACTTTAGCCTAAACTCTTAGAAAATGGGGATAATCTTATTTCATACCTTGTTTCATAAGTAGCTTAGATTTTTTTTATTTATATATGTGTGTGTACTAAGTTTGTAAAGTACAAAATCTAAATAGTCAACCATCTATTTACAAGAATTTTTTTATACAAACGCTTTGCTTTCCAAATGCACATAAGGAAACTTGACAAGACAGTATGCTAAATGTACTATATTTGCAAAAAGTTCACTTTCATCATATCACACAAATAAGTGGATCTATAGCTTATTCAGAAAGCAACAAAACCATACAAAATATTACATCCACACACATTGCCTTTTAAAAAATATAACAAGAATTAAAACACTAGAATTTATTTACTTTGCCAAAATGCATGGTTCTATCCTGCTAGAAGTTATGTAAATACTGAGATATAAAATCAAGCAAACAGATAAAATTTCATCTTACTGAACAAGCTTGCAAAGATGAATTTGGTTATATTTAGATATGTGTTGTATATCTTGCAATTTTATGGAACTCCAGTGATGAACTAACTATATTTACTACTGATCACATTTGTCTTCCTCCTGCCAAATAAAGCAAATTTTATGACTCTTAAACTCTTGGGTCATTAATGATAATTGTCAAAACTCTCAAAGGTGTCATGTTAGCTGCATATTTGTGAGTTGTTTTCTCATGGTAGAAAAGATATTTTACAACAGATACCATGAATGTATTTTCTCGCCCTTTCCTTCCACTAGCACCAATACTTCTACAACAGCCTTTAAAATCACAGCTTTGGTGACTTTCTTTCCATTTACAATGTCATTTTTTCCTTTATTTATTTATATATATATTTATTTATATATTATTTTTTTTTTTTTTGCATGGACAGGTACTAGGAATCAAACCAAGGTCTCCAGCATGGCAGGTGAGCATTCTGCCAATAAGTCACTGTCGCACTGCTCTCCATATTTTTTTTATATCTTGGAAATAACTCCCCAGACATTGTTTTAGCTTTCCAGCTAAATGGCTGACAAACCTCCTTATTTGTCAGAAGCCATATGAAAATACTAAACTTCTTAGACAAAATGTATTATGGAAATATCTTAAAAATCAATGGATTTTCTCACTTTTTTTATCCTATGACAGTCCGTGTAACTGAGTCAGGGACACAGAAGCCCAGCACAGTTACATAGGCACACATTATGATTGAGTTTTCTGTGAATTTGTGAAATAGCAATACAAATTTAACCCCTTTAAACAATTTTGAGAGAATTTGTTTGATTTTTTCCTCACATGACCAAGAGTTTAATTCTTCATCAGTTAGGCTGATAAAGCAAGAAGAGAACATTGTTGTTGCAGCTTCTACTTTATAGAAGAGCATCCAAAGAGAAATTGTGAAGTTCCTTAGAATGTGGGAATGTGGGAAACACTTAGATTATTAAATATCCTAGAAGATAGGATTCTTTACCTCATATGACATTCTCATTCTGTATGACCTTAAGTTGTGTATAAAACTCAGTTTTATAATTTGATTAGAATCAAGCAGCATTTGCAAGTTTAGCATACTTAATAAATTTGAATTAGACTAACATGACATTGGCAGTGTAGGCAAAGTTTTTGCAGCTTTGTCAATAGGCAATTAACTATACTGAACACACGTAACACTCCAAAGACAATGCTAAAGGATTTAAAGAAATCAACATGACATTACAAAAAATGGTGGTTGGATTCTAGCTCTTTCTCCAAGCAGGAAATATTCCTTCCAGGCTGAAGAGATTTAGATTCCCTGTTATCCTAGCTTCAGAACAAGAAACACTGAATTTACCAAAGGATAATTGCATATCTTGAGACATCTTAAAAATAGGATACAGTCCTTTTTGAGATTAATGGCAGAGACTGAGAATAATCTACAATAGTTCAGAGGTGAAGATAATGATGCCAAGTCAGAACTATGTCTAAGACATCCAGAATTCCTTATTTTGTTATGATTTATTATCACCATTATAATTAATGACTTTAATGAAGACATGAAACCTGATATCAAAACTTAATCTACTGTAATTTTGAATGGAAACAGTGGTTTAGAGCACTGATTTTGAAATTTGACTGCCTGGATTTGAAACCAGATCTAGTAAGCTGGATGATTTTCCAAACTTCACTTATATTCTGATCTAAGAGGGCTGGGTAAATTGTTCCAAGGATGTCATTACCCTACAGAATATTTGAACACTTAGCAAAAACAAGCAGAACCATAAACAGCTTTATGAAAAGGTAGGAGAAGTTTATGGTGCCCTTGCTGGGCCACCCCAAATGCTTCCCCAGGGTAATGTAGAGCTGGCCTGTGCTCCCACTGTGGGTCCCTGGCCCTGTTCCAGAGGGAGAAGAGAAACTCCTGTGTGCATACTGCAGAGCCTGTATGTCGGTGCTAATGTGTTGGGTGGCAGCCTGAAAGGCTGAACCAGGAAATTCATCTAGAGCTCACCCCCACCAGAACATGCCCTGCAGGCAAAAGCAGCTGATGAACAATGAAATCAGTGGATGGAACAATTAAGCCGAATGGTCTGGAGCGAAAGATTATCTGGTTTAATTCATGCAATACACCATATAAGAGGGGTAAAATATCTATTTCATAGGTAGTAGAGAGAGCATTTGCACACCTATAAATTGGGGAATTTCTAAGGCCAGGAGCAAGAACAAGCTTAGGGTAAGATGCAGTCTCAGAAAAGATGGAGAGGGCACTGCATTACACAATAGCTTAAGGCTAGTCTTCTTGGGAGAAGACAGAACTCTGAAGACCACAAGCCAGCACAGGTCGATTTGTAAAGACTTTGAAAGATGTTTTTGCATTTTTAGTTTGTTTGTTTGTGTTAGCTCCTGACATTCAAAGAAAACTGTCATATCACTAACTAGATATTGTAATACTAGATAACTGGTAAAATTAAAGAACAGATAGATCAGAGACTAAAATACATAAACACTTAAAAAATTAAAATGTGCTGTGTGCAACAGAAGATTAGAAGACAAACCAAGAAATAGGAAATGATGAACCATCTAAATAATAAATTAAAAGAAATCATAAATAAAGAAGACAAGGCTGCATTTATTGGGAAAACACTTAAAAAAATTCTTACATGCTCAGAAAGATGAAGAAAATAGAGAGAAAGGACTAAAGGCTATCAGGAAAACAATGAATCAAAAATATGAGAATATCTTTGAGATCCTACATAGGAACCAAACAGAATTATTGGAGTTGATGACTGTGGTAGTTAGATTCAGTTGTCAACTTGACCAGGTGAAGGCACCTAGTTCTGTTGCTGTGGACTTGAGCCAATGGTACGTGAACCTCATCTGTTGCTAATTATATCTGCAGTCGGCTAGGAGGTGTGTCTGCTGCAATGAGTGACGTTTGACTTAATTGGCTGGTACTTAAATGAGAGAGCACAACATAGCACAGCCTAAGCAGCTCGGCATTCCTCATCTCAGCACTCACAGCTCAGCCCAGGCCTTTGGAGATGCAGAAAGAAGTCACCCCAGGGAAAGTTGTTGGAACCCAGGGGCCTGGAGAGAAGACCAGCAGAGACCATCCTGTGCCTTCCACACAAGAAAGAACCTCAGTGGAAAGTTAGCTGCCTTTCCTCTGAAGAACTAACAGAATAAATCCCCTTTTATTAAAAGCCAATCCATCTCTGGTGTGTTGCATTCCAGCAGCTAGCAAACTAGAACAATGACTATGATAACAGAAGTGAAAAACACTCTAGAGGGATTCAACAGAAAGATCTGAGCTAACAAAAGAAAGACCCAGTGATCTCAAAGGCAAAACAATTGAAATTTATTAGGCTGAGTAGAAAGAAAAAAGAATAAAAAGAAGCGAATAGAGCCTAAGAGACCTGTGGGACAACATCAAGAGTACCAATATATGCATTATAGAAGTCCCAGCAGGAGTAAAAAAAAGAGAGATAGGTGCAAAATGAATACTCAAAGAAATATGGGCAGAAAACTTCCCAAATTTAATAAAAGATATGAATATGCACATTTAAGAAATCTAATAAAACCCAACTGGATACACTAAAAACAAACAAACAAAAACATGCCCAGACACAGGAATCAAACAATCAAATGATAAAAACAAGGAAAGAATTGCGAAAGCTGCAAGAGAAAATTAATATGCTGTGCATAGGGAGTCCTAATATAATTAAGTGCTGAATTCTCATATTAAACTATGGTGACAAGAAGGCAGTGGGATAAAATATTTAAAGTGCCAAAAGAAAATGATTGCTAGCCCAGAATTTTATATACCAGTGATAATATGCCTTTTCATTTCATACCAGTGAAAATGTATTTCAAAAATGTATTTCAAAAATGAGGGAGATACGGAGGATTGTGAGATGACAGAGTAGGGAACTTCAGGATTCAGTCCTTCCACCAAAACAATTGTTGAACAAGCCAAAACTGTTTGGAAAAACTATTTTGATACTCTAGAGGCCAGAAGTAACTGTGCTGTGTCCAGTGAAGAGCAGGAGTGAGAGGCTGATAAATTATGTTAGAGAACATGTTTATCTTTCCATATGCCTTGTGCAAAGCTGCCATAGGATTCAGCCTATGGATAGCTTGCTGGTGAAAGAAAGGGATAAAAAAAACAAAGAAAATATATGCAAATGGGAATTCATAAAAGTTAAAGCATTTGTGCATGAAAAGACTTCATTTAGAAAGTATATCATGAAAGAACAAAATAGGAAAAAATATATGAGGGCAAATATATTATATGGTTTGCTACTACTCCACAATGAAAAGTCAAACAACTAAAATAAAAATCTTGTATAAAATGTCCAAATAAAAAGTCTTGAATAATTTTTTTCCAAATATGATATCTCAATGGCTGAAAAGTATGTGAAAAGATGCACAATATCATTAGCAATTAGGGAATTGCAAATCAAGGCAACAATGAAATACTATTTCACATGCACTGGAATAGCCATTATTAAAAACACAGAAAATAACTAATGTTGGAGAAGATGTGGAGAAATAGGAACACTTAATCATTTTTGGTGGGAATGTAGAGAGGTACAGCCACTGAAGAAAACTGTTTTGCAGTTCCTCAGAAAGTTAAGTATAGAATTACCATTGATCTGCCAATCCCATTTCTTGGCAAAGAACCAAAGGATTGAAAGCAGGGGCTCAATCATATATTTGTGCACTCATGCTCACAGCAGAATTATTCACAATTGCTGTAGGATGGAAGCAATCCAATTATCCATCAATAGATCAAAATTCGTATGTATTATATATATTACATCACATGTATATATATACATATATATATATATATATATATATATATATGATGTAATATTACTCAGCCATGAAAAGAATGATGTTTGATAACACGGATCAAACTTGAAGACATCGTGTTGAGTGAAATAAGCTGGGCACATCAGTGCAAATATTGTGTGCTCACACTAATACAAAATATTAGAATAAGCAAATTCATAGAATCAGAATCGAGAACACTTGTTACCAGTGGCTGGGGTCAGGATAAAGAATGAGGAGTAAATGCTTAATTGTACAGAGTTTCTGTTTAGGTTAAAGGATGAGTTTTGGTAATGGAAGCTTCCAATGGTAGCACAACATTGGCAATGTAATTACTACCACTGAATTATATATTTGAATGTGGCTGAAGGGAAAATTTAAGTTGTATATATGTTACTAAAATAAAAATAAAATGAAAATGAACAAATGTCTGCACAACACAGTGACCTCTAATGCAAACTATGGGCTATAGTTACAGTATTAGTTAATCTGGTAGTATAATCTATTTTAAAACATTTACCGCAGTAACATAAATTATTAATAGGGAACATTGTGGAGGGAGGCTAGATGGAAATTGTGTATATTTTCCATTATTTGTCTGTAAGCCTACACTTTTTCTAATTAAAAAAAATGTTGTCACATACCTGCTTGATAACTCATAAATGCCAGTACAATTGTGAAAGTTAAACAAATATATAAAGTACTTAAAACACAATTTGGTACATTGTAAAAACTGAATACCTACCGTCTCTATAGAGCTAAATGTACTCACTGTTACACTAGTATTTTATATAAAATAAGTCACATACTTCTATTGTAAGCCATGAAGGGTAACTACTATTACAATTTCACTTGACATTTTAGTAGTATAAGAAATATGCATTATAGGAAGTGCAAGTGATTTGTTCAAATAACATACATTGAAAGTGTCAAACTAAATTTGGACTCAGAGTTTGAATTCATATTTTTTATATTTAAGTACTTTATCAAACTGCCTATTTTCATTTCTATATAGGTCTTACAGCATATTTTGAATTCAGTCATAATTAAAAACTGATCTTCCTATGGTTATCACAAAGTCAGCAGGACTATATATGGACACTATACTGCTACAAAAATCATTATTCTGGTGACATTAGTGGAACCTGAACAATTGAAGAAACTAAAATAGTGTTCTGGAAATCACACTAGTAGCAACTAGAAGCAACAAGTAGTTTGCCTGTTCCCTATATATATATTCAGACTTTACACACTAAAGTAGGTTTTCATACTGCTAAAAGTTATAGAGTGCTCTATTTTTCACTTTATATCCCTAACTAATTATTTTTTTGCCTTCTTTGTATAATTCTATAATGGTGTGACTTTTTTTTGGGTCATTGAACTAAGAAAAAGTGGAAGTACACTGACATCACCACTCATTTTATTTATATTAATTCAGCACTGATAATGATTAATTTTTCAAATTAGTTGAATTATTTGTGATTTCATTAATGAAAATAGGCACCTGATTTATTTTTACATAATAGTTAAAATATCCCCCAAAACAAAAAATCAATAATGTATGTGATATATGGATTCACATTTTTACTAAAAAATATGGAATCATACTAGCTTCCTATAATCATGTTACTATGTTCTCTTGCCAATAATTTGATACTTTTTAAAATGCATTACCATAATAAACAGCTGTGATGGTTAAGTGTATGTGTCAATTTGGCTAGATTAAAATGTCCAGTTGTTTGGTCAAGCAAGTCCTGGCATAATTGTTATTGAGAAGAAAGTGCATGGATTGAAATCATCAGTAAGTTGAGTGCATCTATGATTGATTACATCTACAATCAACTAAAGAGATTGCCTTCAGTAATGAAAGAAGTTTCATCTAGTCAATTGAAAGCCTATAATGAGAAATGATAATTCTAGCAGTCAGAAGGGAGATTTTCCATGTCTACTTCAACCAACCAGCTTCTCCTATGAAACTCATTGAAAAACTTCATCAGAGTTCCCAGCTTATGACATGCCCAATGGAATTGACTTGCCTATCCCCACAGTCATACCCAATTATTATAACAAATATCATATTTACTCTATATGTATATATCTACATATCTATATCTCTCTCTCTCTCTCTCTGTATATATATATATAGTCTTCTGCTAGTTCCGTTTCCCTGGAGAACTTTGAATAATATCACCTATTTATTTATGCTCATACACATGGCACATTGGGGTAAAGGGTTCAGACACTCCTCAATACCCAGGGATTATGCCCCACCCCGTGAGAACACTGGGGTTGTAGTCTTTCCTGAGTAATTTGGTGGAAGGCCCTCCATCCCTAAACTGAGACATACTCAGCTTTTTCATACAATGGGTGGAGTGCTTTCTTGACCCAAGATGTCTTTGGTGCAGAACTCAGTTTCCATGGTGCTGCCCTTAAAGTGATTTTTCCTTCAATCCATCTCTTTTCTGTCCATTTTATACCATGACAGCAGTGATTCTGTTTATACATATCTCAAAAAACTACTCAGTTTTGCAGGTAGCATACATGGTTTCAAACCATCAGAGCAAGAGAGACAGAAAGAGAGAGAGCAGACCTTGTTATGTGGCAGAGAAGTCAAGGTCTCTGGTAGCCTGTCTTCAGGAAGAAAGCTTGATAAAGACTAGATTTGGACATATTCTCAGCCTCAAAACTGTAAGCTAATACATTCCCATTGTTTAAGCCAACCCATTTCATGATACCAGTTTTAAGCAACCTAGAAACCTAAAACAGACTTTGCTACCAGGGGAGGGTTGCTGGCATTACAAATACCACAAGTATGAAGTAGCTTTGGAATTGGATAATGGGTTGAGGCTAGAATAATTGTGAAATGCTTGACAGAAATGCCTGGTTTGCTTTTGGGAGACATTGGTAGAAATATGAATGCTTAAGGTACTACTGATGAGGCCTTAAATGGAAATGATGAGTGTATCAATGCAAATTGGAAGAAAGGCTATCTTTGCTTTAAAATGGCAGAAAACTTGATGAAATTGAGTTCTGATGTCAGATGAAAGACAAAACTTAAAATTTATGAGCTTGGATATTTTGCAGAGGAGATTTCCAAGCTAAGTGTGGAAAATTTGGCCAGGTTTTTCATTATAGCTTATAGTAAAATGTGAGAGGAAAGGGATAAGCTAAGAACTGAACTCCTGAGTATAAACAAATCATAAATTGATGATTTGGAATATTATAAGCTTCTGGAAAACAAGTCTATAGAAAAATAGTTCTCCATGTGAGGGTTTAACAGAAGATGGATCTAGAAATGGCTACTTCAGTGCAAGTCAGGATTGGAGGTGCAGTTATGTAGGAAACATCGGTGGAACATTGGAAATAAAATGATTACATCCTAGAAACTGAAAATAGTCATGCAGGAAAATTTCCCTTCACTGATTTTAATTACACAGGTACTTGTCTAATAATTTTAAGAAATGCATACTTTAAGGAAACTGAATTTTAGTTTTTGTTACTGGGTCAACTTGCATTAACTCATATGTTTTCCAGAATCTTCTCCCCTAGTTAAGTTGTGAGGGCAAATTTCTTCATTTTTGCTGATGCTGATTTTAATTGTATTTTTATTCCCATCTCTTTTTATTTTTCTTTGGGGGGGGGGCATAGAGATAAACTGAGGCAAAAATAAAATTCTGATTTAAAAAGCCAATACCTATATTAATTTTATATGCGCATATATTTGTAAAGTTTTCCTTTTATGAGCCTTCACATCATGTGTTCATATCTATGATTTTATATTTAATTTGGGGAACAGAATGTTATAGTCAACATTTAGCCTATGTAAGTTTTGTTAATGGATTTATAAAGATTTGGGGTAGGGGTGGAAGCAAGGAATGGAATGTCTTCAGAAAAGACAGCAACATTCAAATAAGTCTACTTGAGGATATTTCTGGTAAAAATAATGGTGGGGCAAGAAGTAGAAATATCCTTGTAGATATCCTACATCACATCTGTTTAAAACAAATATTTTAGCATCTCTGATCATGGGTTCTATGCCAGTTTGAATATGTTGTGGAATCCAGAAAAGCCATGTCCTGTAATCCTCATTTAATATTGCTGGGTGGGTATCTGTTTGATTGTTTCTATGGAGATGTGACACACCCAATTGATAGCTTCCAAGGAGATGAGTCTCCACCCATTCAAGGTGGGGTAGAGCCCTTTAAGAGGGAACAATTTTAGAAAAAGCTTCAGAGCCAAGAAAGCCCACACATCTAGAGACCTTTGGAGATGAAAAAGGAAAACAACCCTGGGTGAGCTTCATGAAGCAAGAAGCTGAGAGAGATAGCCAGCAGACTGTGCCATGTACCCTTCTAGCTGAGAGAGAAACCCAGAACTTCATCCGCCTTCTTGAACCATGGTATCTTTCTCTGAATGCCTTAGATTTGGACAATTTCTTAGCCTTGTCTTAATTTAGACATTTTCACATCCTTAGAACTATAAACTTGTGATCTAATAAATTCTCCTTTTTAAAAACCATTCTGTTTCTGGTATACCCCATTCCGGCAACTTGAAAATTAGACCAGGCTCCGCCCATCTTTTTCAGTTACAGGATGCTTCACCAATGTCTAAGTCAACATCAGTATTCTTTCAGCAGTAATATTTCCCCATTTATCATTTTAAGCCACTTTTGCACCAACATGTTTATAAACAACAATTCTCTCAGTTGTTTAATGGCCCACTTTGTTGTATCAAATGTCTTATATTTGCTACCATTTTGCCATGGAAGTGATATACTGACTACATGTATGTTCCCTATATCTTCTTTTATGCCTTCAGATAAAGTTCACAATCTCTTAATAGATAAAAATAAGCATTTTCTTACTCTTTTGCTCCACAAATAATCTCTACGAGAAGACTGTCTCTACCATAAATTTAAGCTTTAATTAGGAGGCCTTGAATCTCCTTTATATGTTTTGATGGATTTATGACTCCCACTATGGAAGTGAACCAAACCATGCAGAGCTAATCTTCCTAGCAGAAATAACCCTATAGCACAGGACGAATGAAAGACACCAAAGTAATAGAGATTCCCTATGTTCTTCATCAAATGTGCGGGGAAGTGTCTAACCCATGAAAAAAAAAAAAAAACACATAATATTAAACGGAAGTACTGTTTTGTATACCAAATAATGTCTTAAAATCATGCCACTTACAGAGGGTTGTATATGAATTCAATCTTGGCTTTTAAACTTTAAAACATAATTTTTTTCAAAATAGATTTTACTGGTCACCATTTTTATGATAGGGATATGATTTTTTACCTGTTATTAAAAATTTCATAACACCATAGCAGAATTGCATAGTTTGTTAACCTTTGATATTTAAAAGCTATGTGAAAGTATTATGTTCTTTTCCCCCAAATAATCCCATTATCTGTCTCTTAAAAGAGTATCAAATGCTATCCCAGGAGCAATGCAGTGATTCCTATGTGTGAAGAATGAACACTCCTTAGAAATATTTTATGACATTTAAATATTTGAGGATAAGGACAAACTAAAAAATAATACTGGAGAGAAAATGTTTAAGTTTGATACAAATTTTAGATGTTTAACTTCATGAATTATATTTCTCTTTTAAATTTCCATGGTCCTCTTGGGATCATCTCCAAATTGGACACTTCGTATTTCCAAAATTCCCCATGAGAATTATCCAATATTACATGGATATTGAGGCCACTGCATAAGGTCACTTTGTGCAGTTTTCATTCCATGCATATTTCCCCGTATCTTGCCTAGCTGAAATCCATATTATTGATTTTTTCACTGAAAACACAGTTAATTATAATACCAAAGTAATTTTCTTTCATTTCTACAAATATGTGAAGATTCTATCCCCTTTTACCAGTCTATATACCCTAAACTTACCACTACCCTAACTTCTAATAAGATAATTGTGTTTACTATGAAATTTATGTAATTGATTTCATATATTATGTGCTATTGTAATGTGTTTGCATTTGAGGATTTTGGAGATAACTAAGAAAAGATTTGACCATTAAATGGCAATAACATTCAAGGTGTCATGGTCAGGCTCCTGTGTCAACTTGGCTGGGGGGTGGTGCCCAGTTGTCTGGTTGGGCAAGCACTGGCCTGTTTGTTGCAATGAGGGCATTTCATGGACTTAAATCAAGAACATATTAGTGTCATACACAGCTGATTGCAAATGTAGAGGAAGCAGTCTTCTACAATGAGCGATATTTTATCTAATCATCAGAAGGCTTTTAAGGAAGATTCAGAAGAGACAATCACTGTCCCTGCTTCAGCCAATCAGCCTTTCCTAAGAGTTCAGAGGACCTTCATTGGAGCTGCCAGCTCATGGCCTGCCCTACAGATCTTGGACTCTTCTATCCCCATGGTTGCCCAGCCAGCCTCTCCTGAGAGTTCATTGAGAAACTTCATCAGAGCTGCCAGCTCGTGGCCTACCCTGCAGACCTTGTACTCTACATCCCCACAGTTATGTGAGGCACTTTTGTAAATTTCACATTTACAGGTGTCTCCTGCTGATTCTGTTTCTCTAGAGAACTCTAGTTAATACAGAAGGTATTTTTGAGGGTCCTGCTGCATTAAACAGGTTTGCATGTGAGGGGAGCTCCCTTACAGCAGGAAATCTTCCAGTAACCTGTGGCATAAGGGAACCACCAGTGGGGAATTAGAGAAAGGGACAGCTCTCAAACTCCTGAAGAAGGGAAAGAAAGGAGAGTGAGAGAGCTTACATGGCAAGGTAAGTATAGAGTGAACAGGATTGGGAAGCCTCTGGTTCAAAGAGCTCCAAAGACTTTCAGCAGTAAGTGCAAGGGCTTCTCTAATCAACTGAAAACAAACACTGGGATAAACCAGACAAAGTTTGACAGGGTACGCAAAGGAGATAAATTCCAAATAGCTATTTTTTATTCCAAATGGCTGAATAACTTTGACTTTGAGTTTGGTGCCACCAGGTTTTACAAATGGACCAAAAAACTATTAAAAAGTAAATAGTACTCAAAAGCCAGCTTTAATTCATTTATACAACTATATTTACAACACAACTATATATATATATATATATATATATATATATATGTATATAAAAATATTTTTGTTTAACTTTTTTCCCTCAACTTTATTTGTGTGAGATTTATTCCTTTGTATGAATGTGTTTTTTTTATTTTCATGTAGCTATGTCTCATTCATTCTTATTGATGCGTGTTATACATGGAATGAATTTATGTTCGTAATATAATTAATTAATAATATTTATTTTAATTTTTAATTTTATGAAATTAATAAATGTCTTACAGGTTGCATGAAAAATTGTTAGTGTTGCCAAAACATCTGTTATTTTTTTCCTAAATTAAATTTTAAGGTTATAAAATTTACAGAAAAGTGCAGAAATATTTGGCACATTTTCTTGTGTTCTCTTTTTCTACATGAGCATACACATATATTTATATAATAAATGTACATGTATGTATTTATGTATGGGTTGTTTTGTTATCTTGAAACATTTCTGTGTTAAATTGTTGATAACATTATCTTTAACCCTGTACACTTTGGCATGTTTCTACTAAGGGAAGAAATAAATTTTCTTATGTATCCAGAACAGCATTATTACATGCAAAAAGTTGAGGATAATACAGAACTCTTTTGTCATATAAAGCTCATATACAAATTTCTCCAATTAGTCCATATTGTTATTTTTCTTTATAGTTTTGTTGTCTTTCTTTTTTTTTTTTTCTCTGAGGGAAGTGGGGGCAGGATTTCATTTCAGATACTGACCCGCAATTAAATATCATGATGACTCAGACCTTGACTCTAAAACACTGCTTCTGTTTTCTTTTCCTTTTCATCTTTTATTACATTAACATTTTTGTGTCCTGACACATTTGATGAAAACAAAATAAACAAGGCAAGGATAATGGGAAAATAAAGTTCCCTCTGAAAATCAAATCATTTTAAGAAAGAGTTGTATTATAAGAAGCAAAACATTTTTTTCAGCCCCTTGGTATAAATAGTTACCACTGAAAAGGGTGTTTAACTTCTCTGAAAATAAGAGTAGAAAAGAAAAAACAAATCTGAGGTACACTGATGATTGATGTCATTCAACCTATGGTAGCTGCTGAGTTACCTACCAGAGCGTCCCTTGGGCTTCTCATCAACTCAGGATTCTGTGTCTTGGCACATGTGCTTTGTCTATCCTTCAGGTAAGTTCAGGTCCAATATCTTGGATCTTAGAAAACCTGAAAACGGCACTATAAATACAGTTGGAGCAGGAAGAACAGATGTTCTATGAGTTTTGTCTTTAAGGATATGATTCTTAACAAATATAGCTAAGAATTATTTTCTTCAGCACACTCAATAACAAAATAAGCAATGTAAAATATAATCTTGTACTTATTTTTATCTTTGCATCATTAGTATTATATACTGTTCCCTAGATGCTGGTTCTGTTTATTCACAAAGAAAATGTGAGTCTTTATTATGTTCTGATAATCTCAACTTTTTATTTGATAAAACAGGAGAATTTAGGACCATTTTGAGTCAAAGTACTGTAACAATGATACACTTCGCCTTCATTCGGTTTAAATTAGCATTTTTCAAGATATGCCATTCATTTGTTTTCTTTATAATTGTTTTATATTTGCATATAAGAATCTTAGTTGTCCTTTTTTAAATTTCTGGCTTCAAACTAATGTTCCAAAGAATGAAAACAAATTTGAATCCTCTAATGAAAATTCATATGAACAACATATCATAAGAAGAATAAACACAATGGTAATATAGTTCTCTAGAAGGGGAAAAAGCATTTCACAATAACATTAAATTTTTAATGGGGTTTATTTGGAGTTTTCTACTCTTACTTTATGTAAACATAGTTATAAGCCCTTTATTTTTCTTTCATTTGAATTACAGATTCTGTGTTAAGTCAAAATCTGAGATACTTTGCTATATAATGTTAACTTTTTTTCTTTATTGAATGATACTCCAAATGTTAATAAAAAACTACATGATGTGTACTACTGTGAACATCGGAGAGTCAGCCAATGTGCAGGTAAGTAAGGAGCAAAACTCCTCCAGATTTAAGCAATAATGACACTTTTTTCAGTCAGGCCTTTCACTTGTATGCATTCTTAGCTAGTTCTTATGACCTACAAGATATTAATTAAAGAGGTAGCCATGTTATACTTTTGGTGATTAAAATTACCTAATTTTTAAAAATAGTAATAGATATAAAGATATTATCTGGTTAAGTACTATCTGTTGTCTTAATGTTAAAAGAGGATATTCTGTTGAAATAGGTATCAAAGACATGATTTGATATCTGGGATTTCAAAATGATAGAATGGGGATAGTGTGGGTGGGGGATGGGGAAGAAACAAGCGTAACTATGTGTTGACAATTGTTGAATTGGATGATGACTGCACAAGGCTTATAATACTATTTTTTCTACTCTTGTTTATGTCTGAGATTTTTCTGTTACAGGTTTAAAGATGTTCTGGATGAGTGTGATATGGAATAAAGGTAGCTTAAAATCTCCATTTAGAGCAAGGGTGTTCCTCAGTGAAGAATTATATGAACTCTCCTTGGATCTTTGAAACCAGCCTCTGACTCGAATGCTTTGTTTTCACTCTTAATGTAAATACTTCACAGTAATAATTCTCAAAATAATTGTTTTGCCTTTCAATGATGCTGACCCCTATGATAATTAATTAAAATAAAGAACATGAAGTTGTACATTATTGGGAGACTTTTTTCCATGATAATAACACAACATCAAGTCGGTCAATGAGAGATCAGGAAGGAGTGTAGCAGAAGAAACAATCAGGAACAGAAATTGTATAAAATGGATGAGGAGAAATATGGAACAAGAAATAAATATTTTGAAAAAAAACAGGCAAAATTATATATATATATATTTGGGCAAACTTCTGCTTTTCTATGCTTTTCAAGTAATAACAACCCTTCATTCTGCTTGTTTTTGAAGACTCAAGAATAGAGCTTGTTGAGCTATATGAGAGTTTGCACATAGTAGTGCCATAAAAATGTAGGGAGAAGGAGATCAAATTATTTGGAGAGATTCATTGACTTCTTAAAATATATCTTAGTTCTAGCAAATGTTTTAATGAAAATAAAACATCCTCGACTTGGGAGGTGCTTTTTTTAAAAAATTTGGCCCAAAGAATTCCTCTCAGTTTTGTCTTATTTTGAGGTCTCTAGCTATCATTCTCCTGCCAATTATATGCTAGTCCTAGGGACACTGCATCCCTATTTATGCTTAAGGCCAAACTATTCTTGCCAATTAGTAAGGGCTACTTCTAGATTAGGATCATATAAATGAGAGTATATATATATATTAAGACTGTATATACGTTGTAAGCATTAACCTGAAGGCAAATATTTAAGTCTGGCCAAGACATCTGGTCACCTTATAAGAAATTTCTCTCTCCTTTGCCATATTAATAGTTATTTCACTTCAGATCAGTATACATTGCAGGTCCAGCCTACTCAATTTAAATTTAGCCATCAGGATTCCCATGGTAGTGTCCTGGCTGCCTTCCCAGGATGTGTTATTGGTGACCTATTGTTCTCTTCTTTAAAATACAAAGTTAATTATGACTAGTTGGAGTCTCTAATGATATCTGATGACCTTTGAGACATCATACAGACCTCTGCTATTCATCTAATGAATAAATGAGATTTTGAAGGAGAAAGTATTCTTTTAAAAAATTGCCAGATCAGGCCAGGGGAAGCTGAATCATCCTTTCTGATGAAATGAGATTGCAGAGAGTATATCTGTGAGAACTCACATCATTGCAACTGGATTAATTATGTGTAATTTCAAGAGAATGGAACACCCCTTCACCTTTGACTTTGAATTAAATGTGAACTGGGGTGATAAGGCTGAGAAGAGAAAAGAGAATTCTGGCCCAGATTTTCAAAGGTTTATATGATTTCCCAATTCCAGGTTAGATTCGTTTTATTGGTCAATCTGGTTCGATTTCCATCAGATATGAGAAACAATTTGAAGAAAATTTATTAAACATCATTTTAGGTTTAAAGTGCTCCATGCATAAATATATTTAAATATATTTATTTGGTCATGAAAAATGTTTTTTTATTGATCCTGAGTTTTAGAATACAACACAGCAATAAATTTAACAGGTGGATTCATCTTTAATGATATTTAAACATGTGATTGTAGAATTAGCAATATACTTATAATCCCATTTAATAATTATACAAATATTCATGGTATTTGCTATTGATAAATGCTGATCTCTTATTATGATACATGTTTTCTTTGTTATAGACTAAAATGTTTATTTAAGGGAAGGTATTTTTATTTAAGATATTTCAAGATGATGGAATATAGCTAATTTGTCTTAAATAAAAAATAGCAAAACTATTTTTAAAGTTTCCATTTTTTTAGAGTAAACAAATATATATTAAAAAGTAAGTGTAGTTTATTCATCATTACCTAAAATTTATTTATACTTACACTTCCAAGATAATGATAAATCTAGAATTTTGAATAACATAGACAAAAAATAAATATGCACTTATCTGTTTTTACTGTAATTCTGTTTGGATACATGATCTATAATAAAAATTAAATTAATGAGGAACCAATTGATAAATCTACTGCCTCAAAATATGGCATTTAATTCTGAAATAAGAGGGTCTAAGTGAGATTTTGAACAAGAATGAAAGAAAATATAATACACATAAAATGATTAGCATATAATGAAATTTAATGAGTAAAAAAGTGATAGATGAAACAATAGGGAGAAAAGAAAAATTATCAGTAAAGCAAAAGAATATTGGGCTGATAAATTCTTCCCGGTACTCTTCTGCTACCAAGTAATAGTAAGACTTTCTATTTCAATTCATCACTTGTCAAAACACAATTCATTGAATGAAGATTGGCAGGTTCTGTCTTCAGGAGGGTTCTAAACTAATTCAGTTTGGTGGAAGTGACTCTAGACAGTGTGTTTTTGGTTTGGGATACCTAGGTGTCAGTTGACAACACGTATTCAGTTGTCTAAAGGAAGTAGTTTTGTGTTAATTCAGGATACAACACAACATCATGAGTTATGAGATCATCTATTTTTGGAAACATTGGGTTATGAGCTAGATCTAGCACATGAACAGAATAAAGTTAACAGTAATTGTGAAGATTTAGAGATTGACTGGTTTCTGTATGCTTTATTAGCTGTAAATAAAAGAAGTTTGGGCAAGTCAAATATCAACTCAAGTTATTTTGTGAAAGTGAGAAGGCCTTCATAGTAATATTAATGAGACCTTTAAATTTTTCAGCCACAGGGCAGGCTGTTACAATCCTAGATTAACCACAAAAGTGAGAGAATCATAAAGAAAACTGAATGTAGAAATTTGACAGATCTCCTTTCAGTCTGATAGAGAATGAGTGAGACACTTGGACGGCTGTGCCTGAAATACTTGAACCCATAGATTCCATTAAATATTCAGGGTTGGCAGAAGCAATGCACACTTCATTGCAAGAAGAGAACATCCTCCCCTTTCCTGGAGATCTTAGAAAGACCACACCTGAAGCAGATCTCTTTTAAGGGGATACATGTCCTCCTCTAGATCCCACCCCCACTGGCCCCCACTGCTTCCAGATCAATGATTAGGTTTAGATCTCAGCAAATTTCAAGCAAATGATAATATACTTAGGCAGTTTACTTACAGAAAAATGTTGTAAAACCTGATAATTACGTACCAGCAGGAATAAGGGGAATATTTGTGAAAATGGATCTTGTGGTTGTTGAACTACAATGGGGAGGAATATATAAACAAATAACATAGACTTTATGAGACATATGGAGCTCTTTCACATGAATCAGGAATTTAACCTCTTGGCAGGGACACCTGCAACTGGTCCTAATTTATTCTTTTGATTTCTCGAAGAGGGGAAGCAATGATGGCTTAACAGTAAATTAAATTATCAATTTAAACTTTACCAGAGATGAGAGTATTGGGGAAGGAAAAGCAAAGCTCAGGGAAGAGCCTTTAAAGAAAAATTTTTTGCATTGCAGAAAATTCATTTGCATATTTTGGATATTAAACCTTTATCAGATATTTGGGTATGCTGGTACAATAAATATCCCCCTAATTCTACCCCAGAGGATATTCTGGATGTTTACTAGATTAACTGTACACTGGGGGAAGAATAATCCCTAGACTTTTTGAGAGAAGCTGTAGTCAGGGTTTAAGGTAACGCAGATACCAGAGACTCCGAAGTGTCTTCTTGTTCCATCCTCTCCCCTTACACACAAACAACCAGTTTGATTTAGAACTTAAGGAGGTCAAGTGATGAATAGATGTCAGGCCCTAGTAAATCCCAGCATCTGTCCAATTGGCCTGTGAAATGTTTAGAGGGACTTCTGATTCTTGACTGAACTCCATAAGAAGCTATTTAATAGTACAAATGAGTTCACATCCACATTGCCATCCTCCGATACCCACAGTAGTCATAGATAGATTAACATAATAAAAATTCTATCAAATTGCAACTCTACTAATTCCCTAATGACATTCAATTGAACTGAGGAAAGGATCCTATGTAATCTTGCCTCTGGCCACCTCTTCAGCCCATATACTGTCACTCTCTGCAAACTATGATACAGCTATTCCATTTTCTATCTGTTACTTAAATATGCTGAACTCCTCCCACCCATAAGAACACTAACCTATGGTACTTTCTTTCTGACATGATTTTATATGTCACCTGTCCTTTATCTATCTGATTTCTATTCATTTTTCCTATCTTCACTAAAAAAAAAAAACTCCTCAGAGAAGGCTCCCTAAATCCCAAGAATATGGTAAGCCCCACCCCTACCTCATTTTAATCACATTTTAATTATCACAGTGGTAATTATGCCATGGCATAGTATATATATTAGTTACTTGAGGGCATAAACCATGGCAATCTGATTTATGTTTGAATTTCCAGCATATGGTTACAGCATTTTTAATTGAAATTTTTATAAAAACATTTTTGTTAAATAAATAAATAAAGAATAAAGAAATGAATGACCAAACATATCATTAAAGAAAGGTAAAGCTTTCAGATGGTGAATTTAGCCTAAGCAAATGTGTAGACATGGGGAAAAAGCTCAATATAAGTAACAGACTCTAAGATGATGAACTATGCAAAAATGAAACTGCCAAGAAAGATCAGCATTGCAGGAAGAAGAGGAATGAAAGGCAAAGTAAAAATTTGAATTACTGTGAAGAGGCAAAAGAAGCCAATATAGATATTTGAATAAAAAGGTGGTTCTTGAAAAGTAAAGCAAATGATGTATGATTATGTATTTGTTGTTTTCTCTGACATTTCTAACACTGGAAACTAGCTTTTTTTATTAAAATATCTCTCAATAGTGAAATAAAAATGCAATTATAGCTCAAGCATTACAAAAAGTACTGTCTATAATTTCATATGTGCTATGACAACAAGAAGAAAAGTGAATGAACTCTCTGTGGATACAGTAAGTTGCTTTTTTTTATTTTACAAAAATCTAAAAAGTGGAAAAAATGCCAAATAAATTGAATCACAGCCAGTAATAGCAATTATGCATGTGCTGAATACTCTGCACCCAATGGCTTGACATTAATGATGTGAAAGCTAGTGCATTAGCCAGCCCCAATTATTGTAGTGTGTGGTCCCTTCCTCTTTTTAAACTTCATCTACCAAAATACACTAAGCCTAATAATGGGGAAAAGACAAATTACAAAGTCTCATTTCAACAATTTAATTTATTTTCCATTCCTGAAATGCGATGGGTCAAATTAATGTTGCTGAGAAGTCCTATAAGAAGAATTCTTACTCATTGATTTTTTAATATTTTGATCTGTGGTTTTACTGACTGATATTACACATCACTTATGCTCAGGATCATGTCAGTATGCACACTGAACTTGAATTATGTAATGGCAGCAGTGGTAAATATCTGATTTAAAAAATGGAAATATAAAATCATGTAAAATTCCACTTAATGAACTTTTGAGGTTAATTCTCAAAGAAAACTGGTGGACAAATGAAAATTAAATTGTGTTGAGTTTGTTAAAATGAAACCAATTATCTCAGTTTCCTAAAGCATCTGTACCAAAGAAACCAGAACTAGGTGGCTTAAAATAGCTCTGAGGCTAAAAGTCCAAAATTAAGGAATTAGATAGGTCAGTCTTCATTTGAAACCTGTAGAGAAGTATCCTTCCTTGCTTCTTCTAGCTTCAGGTGTTTGCCAACAATCCTTTGGCATCAATCTCTGCCTCAGTCATCACATGGTATTCTTATTCTCTCCTCTGTTTTTCTTTCTATCATTGTCCAGTTCTTGCCTTCTTATAAAGACACCAGTCATTTTGATTTAGGGCACAGTCTAATCCAGTTTGGTTTGATCTTAACTAACAACATCTTCAAAGATCTTATTTTTAGATAAGGTCACATTCACAAGACTGGGGATTAGAAATTGAGCATATATTTTTGAGGGATACAATTCAACTTGCAACACTTGTCATATTCATGGAGGATATGACAACTTTTTTCTAAGAACCAACACTATGGTTTTATCTTCCTCCAAAGGGACGTATATTAATTTTCTACCTGTATGATTTTCCTGTTGCCACTGTAACAAATAACAATAAGTTTTGTAGTTTAAAACAATGCAGACTTATTAACTCAGCTCTGGAGGCCAGAAATCCAAATTGGGTCACTCTGAACTAAAATCCAGGTACTGGGACAGGGCTGCTTTTGTCTGGAGACTATAGGGGAGAATCTGATTCCTTGCCTAGTTTATCTTAAAAGACCACCTACATTCCTTGGCGTGTGGTTCCTTCCTCCAATTTCTAAAAAAGCAGCATTATATCTCTAAATCTTTTGTTCTGACTCCTTTGCCTTACTCTTCCAGTTAGGAGGAACTTTTTTATTACATAAGGACTACCTGAATAATACAGAAAAATCCCCCCATCTCATAATCCATCACTTAATCCCATCTGTAGAATCTTTTTGGCCATGCAAGGTAACATATTCATAGATTCCAGGAATTAGGTTGTAGACATCTTTGTGGGAGTATTATTCTGCCTACCACACTGCCATTGTATATTTCAAATTTTTCAAATGTCCCCAAAAACCTAGGTATTACCAATTTAATAAGGTATTTCCCTTCAGTGCATTCTGTTCTTACTGATCTTTTTACTCCCATAATTGGTTTCTTACCTGTCAAAATGTTTAATATGTGACTCATGCAACAGGAACTTCAAGAAAAATTATAACAGAAATGATAGCATGTAAGCCAAAATAGAACATAGTTCCCTACGAAGGTCATCATATAATTCAATTAAGTTTCCTATTTTCATTTATACTTTAATTGCCTGTTGAGTCACACTAATTGAGCTATCCAGAAGTCAAATTAATACTGATGCTGTTCTTCCTTGATCTATGAAATTTTTAAAGTTGTTCAATTAAATTAGAAGAACAACATCATATTATTTTATTCCAGGATGGTGGTTTTTTTTTTTTTTCGCTTTAAATATAGTTGCCACTAAATATACAAAGTAAAATTTAAATGCATTTGAAGTCCACAATTAAGGTATTTGAACTTTGTCAAAGTTGGAACAAAATGATTAAGATGTGGAAAAAGACCATATAGAAAAGGGTCATTGACTTTTCGTTGTGCTTTCTAAGCTTGAAAGCTATTATTTGAGGGTATGATGAGCCTGCTGTGTCCATATGTCTTTGAAATTAAAACAACAACAACAACGACAGAGAGAGATGCACTATGCTTGAAATGATAGACTTAATTAAGGAAAAGTACCAACAAGAAGAGTTATGCATTTATAAGAGCTCAAGCCAAAAGTAAATTAAACTTGAACTATTTAAAATAATGTGGGTAGATTAATAAAATCAATGCATACATTTGTTTTACAGTTGCATCCCTGTAGTTTAAAATATAATACCTCAGGTGTCCATTCATGCCAGGTTATAATTCTTTTGTACATAAATCACTTCAACAAACATGTACTGATTGCTTACTTCATTCAGACATTGTATTAGGTAATGATAGATACTGATAAGATGGACTGAGTTTATCATCGCTTAGAGGACATGGCCAAAGATATTGGTTCAACTCTATGAAATAAGAACCTTGATAGCAGGAGTGCAGGAACTGTCTCTGCCCACAGATGAGAAATCAGGACCAATCTTGTATGTCTTTGAAGGCTTCTCAGGGGAAGACATATTTAAGCTAAAAGTGAAGACTGAGTGAGAGTTAGTCAGGCTAGGAGGATGTGGAAAGTATTCCACATGTTTGGAATGGCAAAGTTTGAGAACTGACATAGACATGGACTTGAACCATTATTAAGTGACCTTAAACTATTTCAGTGTCTAGAACAGAGAGTAGGAAGGATTGACTTCTCAGGTGAAATTAATGAAGAGAACAATTGAAAGGATGGAGCCAGTCCCAAACAGCACTGAAACACCCATGTGTGTGAGGTAACAAGAGCAAATTAGAGGGTGGGTCACAGTGGCTCAGCAGGAAGAGTTCTCGCCTGCCATACCAAAGACCTGCATTCGATCCCCAGTGTCTGCCTTTGCCCAAAAAAAGAGTGAATTAAAGTCACTTGATTTCAGCTATTCTTTTTTTCATTCACCCAGAATTTAAATACTGTATTAAAAATATGCTTGTAGCTTACCTAATATAGCAATTAGGTAAACAAAACAGAATAATATTTTAAAACATATGTGAAACATATGTGCAGCTAAAAAGAATCTTGGGAGTTTTGTAATTAAATTCTCCTTTTGCAAATGATGAACCTGAGTTTACACGAAAGAATTCCATTTACTGAAGGAAACATTATTTTAAAAATCAAAAGCTTCTTTTAATTTTTCAGATACTACATGACACATTGATCACTCATTTCTTTTTTACTTGTATTCATATCTGTATTTAATATTTTGCATATTTTTAATCTTATAAATATGTATTTATTTTATGTGTCAAAGAAATCCAACAAATTGAAAACACTTTTGAAATGGGAAGTTATATTCTTTCAACAACTCTTAATGTCTTAGAACTTATTGGGTAATCATAACAATCAGAAATAAAACCCCCTAATGATTAATTTACATCCTTAGAGTTTGGAGAAGCTGAAACTCCAATTTTCATTCATTAGCATTAGGAGTTCGAACTGTACCCTTGTGAATGAATAATCTATCTTCCCTAACATCAGCCCAGCATTTGTGACTTTTGATTCTGACTTAATTGATTTCCATGCAACCCTTTAAGACATGTATAAGTTTTCCTATTTGCATTATTAAGTTCTTGAAAGTAGTGAATATGTATGGTATTGTATTCCAAGGGTCTAAGAAAACGCTAGTGCATGGTCAATAAATTTTTGTTGACTGAAGAAATGAATAAGTTCCCCAAATAAGTTCTAGAAACATATGTTGATAGGTTTCAAACGTAGCTATTTTTATTGATTTTTCACACTTGTTTTCATTAAAACTTCAGACATTTTTTATCTAACTTTTTTCTATTTACTGTGAATGTCAAAACAATAATTTTACAATTGCCCCCTGTTTCTGCATATCTGATATTACATAGGAACTGCTGACAGTGAACTTTGATTCTTAAACAAAATGGGATGATTGGATCCAAGGTTGGCAAGAGTGAAGTGGCAGCACTTAATCATCAAGACTTGCTAGGCATGGTGTCGGTACCGGAATCAAAGCAGTAATCAGAAAAGTCTGACTGGCAGAAATCCATAGCATTGGTAGTTGACCACGGGGTACCTGGAAGTGAAATAGATGGAGGGACAAATGAATTATTTGATCTCTATAAGTAGAAGAGTTCTATGTCAAGTGAACTAAAGCCCAACTTGAATCACAAAACAGAGTCATGGCCTATAACTCAATTTCAAGATTTGAGATAGTTTATAGAAACAGAAACAGAACCCCTTGAATGAAGGGAAGCTTGGGTCCTCTTGAGAAAGGATCCTGCTATGCTCCAAATATGTAGACTGTTATTTCCTCCTAGCCTTCAGCAAAGGTACCTAAGGCTTTTTACCAGGGTAACTGGGCACTGGGGAAAGGAAATATTCAGAAATTTTTTGGAGGGGGGGAGATTATTAGACATTAGCTCACAACTGACATTAATTTTGGGAGACCCTAAACATCACTCTGGTTCACCAGTCAGAGTAGAGACTTATGGAAGTCAGGTGATCAATTGAGTTTTAGCTCAGGTCCATCTCTCAGTGGGTCCAGTTTATCCTGAAACACATTCTATGATTATTTCCCAATTCTGGAATGCATAACTGGAAATGACATGCTCAGCAGCTGGCAGAATCCCCATATTGGTTCCCTGACTTGTGAAGTGAGAGTTTTTATATAGGAAAGGACAAATGGAAGCCAAAACAACTGCCTCTATCTAGCAATAGTAAATCAGTAAATCAGAAGTGTGACTTAATTCCTGGAGGGATTGTAGAGATTATTGCCACCATCTAGGACTTGAAGGATGTAGTAGTGGTGATTCCCACCCCATTCCCATCCAACTCTCTTATTTGGTCTGTACAGAAGACAGACATATCTTGGAGGATGACAGTGAATTACTGTAAACCTAACCAGATGGCAACTGCAATGGTAAATGCTATTCCAGATATGATATTATTGTTTTAGCAAATCAAAACATCCTTGAGTAGCTTTTTCCTCAATACCTCTTAGTAAAGACCACCAAAGACAATTTTCTTTCAGTTATCAAAGCCAGGAATATATCTTCATTGTCTTATCTCAAGGCCATGTCATTTCTCCAGCCCTATGTCATAACCTTGTCCACAATGTCCTTCATCACCTTTCCTTTCCACTACACATCACTCTGGCCCACTATACTGATGTCATTATTCTGACTGGCCTAGTGAACAAGAAATAGTTGCTAGTCTCATCTTACTGGAAATGCATTTGGACGATAGAGAGTGGGAGATGAATACAATGAAACTCAGAAACCTTCCACTTTAGTGAAATTTCTATATATCCAGTGTTATGGTGCATGTCAAGATATCCTTTCTAAGGTGAAGGATAAGCTGTTGCATCACGTCCATCTTACAACCAAAAATGAAGCACAAAACCTAGTTGATATCTTTGGATTCTGGAGGCAACATATTCCACATTAAATGTGAGACTCTGACACATTTATCAAATCACCCAAAATCTGCTAATTTGAGTAGGGACTGGAACAACAGGAGGCTCTATATCTTGGGTCATGGTAGTAAGGTAGAGGTTTTGCATGGGTTCAGCACCATGGACTTCCACTAGCCAAGGCTGATTTTGCAATCTGCCAGCAACAGAGACAAACACACATTCCCCAATATGGCACCTCCATATTCCCCAATATGATCCTCCAAGGTGATCAGCCTGTTAATATGGTGGAAGATTGTGCTGCTTTGAAACTTGTGTACCCAGAAAGCCATATTCTTTAATCCTGATTCAATACTGTTCAGGGTGGAACCTTTTGATTAGATTGTCTCCATGGAAATGTGATCCCCCCCCCAATTGTGGGTGGAATCTGTTTTTTCAAGTTGTCTCCTTGGATATTTGACACACCCAATTGGGAGTGAGACCTTTTGATTAAGCAGTTTCCGTAAAGATGTGTCTCCACCCATTCAAGGTGGGTTGCTTACTGGAATCCTTAAGAGAGAGTGACTTTGGAAAAAATTTCAGAGCCAACCCAGACAGAGACATTCAGAGATGCATAAAGAAAATTCCCCCAGGGAAGTTGTCTGAAACCAAAAGTCAGCAGATGCCAGCCACATGCCTTCCCAATTGACACAGGTGTCATAGGGACATAGGTCTTTCTTGTGTTAAAGTATCTTTCTCTGGATGCCTTAGTTTGGGCATTTTTATGGCCTTAGAACTGTAAATTTGTAACTGAGTAAATCTTTTCATAAAAGCCAATCAATTTCTGGTATATTGCATTTCTGGCAACATTAACAAACCAAAACAAACGTTAATTGCAATGGATCATTTTCATCATGGAAGGGGTATTTTGCTCTTACTGAGATGGACACATACTATTAATACAGATTGTCCTTCCCTAGTATATAATATTTCTGCCAAAACTACCAGAAATGGACTTACAGAATGCCTAATCTACTATCATGGTATTCCATACAGCATTGCTTCTGATAAAGAAAGACACCCCATACTTCACCAGCCTTACCATGTTCCCATAATCATGAAACAGAGGAATTGATAAAATGGTAGAATATCTTTTTGAAGGCAATAATTGTATCTACTGCTGACAATACATTGCAGGCCTGGGGAACTGTTCCCCAAGAGGGTATTTGTCCTCTAAATCAGTATGTATCCTATGGTGCTGTATATCCCACAAGTGAGATTCATACTTACAGGAATCAAAGGGTGGAAATTTGAGTGGTCCCACTCTCTATTACCTGTAGTGGTCCACTAGAAAAAAATTTCCTTCCTGTAACACTCTGCTAGAGAAAGAATTTCTCCTTCTGTGAAATTTTCTGTGAATACTAGAAAAAGAATTTTCTTCCTGAGCCAATAACTTCAAGTTCTGCTGATCTACAAGTCTTAGTTACAAAAGGAAAAATGTTTCCACCAGAAAACCAGACAATGATTTAATTAAACTAGAAGTTAAGACTACTACCCTGACACTTTAGTCTCCTCATGCCTCTGAATCAATGGGTAAAGAAGGGAATTACTATACTTGCTGGTATGATGAATCCTGATTATCAAGGAGAAATAAGACAGCAATCACACAATGTAGGTAAGGATGAGTTTGCCTGGAATACAGGATATCTCTTAATTTCACTTAGTATTACCATGCCCAATGACTAAAGACACTAGAAAACTACAACAACCCGTTCTAGTCAGGGATACTAGTGGTCCAGATATTTCAGAAAAGAATGAATCATTCACACCATAAGGCAAAGGACCAAGATCAACTGAGGTACTTGCTAAGTGCAAAAGGAATAGGGAATATGTAGTGGAAGAAAGTAGCTATAAATACAAACTACATCCATGAGACCAGATAAAGAAACAATGGCTAAAATAGTTATGAGTGTTTTTCCTTATTTTCTTATGAGTACGTGTGTATATATACCTTAAAGCAAATATCTCTCATCCCCTTATCATATAGCATAAGGTTTATTAACTTCATATGATAGTATTTATGTTACAAGGTGTTTAGTTTGAAAGCTGCTGGAATGTGATATACTAGAAATAGAATGGCTTTTAAAAGAGAGAATTTATTAAGTTGTAAGTTTAAAGTTCTAAGTCTGTGAAAATGTCCCAATTAAGGCAAGGCTATGAAAATGTCCAAATTAAGCTACCAATAAGAGGATAGTCATGTGGCTGGTATCTCCTGGTCCCTTGCTCCTGGGCTCTGTTGCTTTCAACCTCTGTTCCTGTGGAGGTTACTCACTTAACTCCTCCAGGGCTAATATTCATCTCTTAGCTTCCTTAGGCTCTGTCCAGTTTCTAGCTTGCTCCCCATCTCCTGGCAACATCTGGTGGGCTCCAAACATCTCCAAATATCCATGTCTCTGTACTCCACATGTCTGATCTGTGTCAGCTCTGCTGTAAGTTCCTGTCAGTTCTGACTCTTCTGTCATTTCTCTCAATTCTGACTCTCTCTAAAATGTTTCCTCTTTTAAAGGATTCCAATACTAAATCAAACCCACCTGGAAAGGGTGGAGTCACATTTCCGTCTACTTATAGGTCACACCCACAACTGAGTGTGTCACATCTCACAGACATAATCTAATCAAATGTTTCCAACCTACAAGATTGAATCAGAATCAAAAGAAATGGCTGTCCCCACAAGATTGAATCAGAATTGAAACATGGCTTTTCTGGGGTACATAACATTTTCAGAATGGCACACTACCAACATGTAAACTCATTCTAAAAATACTGACATAATTTGGTATACTAGTGCTACCCTAATGATGAGAAAAGTGGCTGATATATAATAGGCTCAGTTAATATCTATTAAATGATTGCATGAAATAAATAGGATTTTATTTTGCAGCATTATCCCTAATATTTAATTATTTTGTCTCTGTATGGGACACTATGTCAATGCAATTTAATATCAATTCATTTAATTATAGCATTTTTCAAAAGGTACTTTAAAAACCTACTCTAGAAGCTAGGTAAAATAGTTCAATTACCCTGAGAAGTTATGACTTCCTTGTGCTTCATTTAAGTGCCAATGGGAAACCGTGGTTAAAAACTGTAACAGAAACTTGTTTAAAATTAAACACTGTGTATTTTATAAATCTAGGGAGCCTATATAAATTTTCTGTCCTCTATAACATAATTTAGCTAAGAGGCACTTTCTAAATCAAAGCTTTTACTATGTAAGTGGAAAAATAAATCAAGCCATTTACCAATATAATGCAAGTTTTTAGGTGTTTGTAGAGGGAAATGTCACTTCAGTTAGAAACCTCCTTTGTAAACATAGCACCATCAGGGTAACATTCTACTATTGCCCAGTAGAGACTTTCTGCAGTGCTTAGTGGATTTATAAATAGTGTTTCTCCAAAGAAAAATTTCTTTTTATGAAAATGATATCACTCAGAAAAGTAACAGTCTTTTGTATCCCTCGTTATCTCAAAAAAAATAAGACTTTAGATGATGTGCTATCTGAAGCATAAAGAGTATTAATGTGACATTTTTATAAAGCAAAACACAACAAAATATAAGAATAAAGGGAACAGGCAACAACAAATCAAAGTCCTTCAGTCTTGAGTATAAGATGAATCTTGGTGAATCATTAATCTTTTTAAGCTGTTTTTGAAAAGAAATTACATTGTCAAATGTTGTTATACTACTTGGTGTTGCATTGATGCACTATTAATATAGCACACATTGGATTCTTTCTTCACCCCAGCAACTTTAATTGCTGCCTCTTTGGCTGAAACCAGCATCCTGATGAAGGTGTTGCCATATGAAAGGCATATTTTTATATAGATGACAAATTACACTAATATATCATGGTAAAACTACTCCACTCTAGAGTAGCATTAGTTAGCACCATAAATAAAGTCTTGTTTCTGCTAAACAAAAGAACAGCAATGGGGCGGGCCGCGGTGGCTCAGCGGGCAAAGTGCTTGCCTGCTATGCCGGAGGACCTCGGTTCGATTCCCGGCCCCAGCCCATGTAACAAAAACGGAGAAACAGAATACAATAAAACAAGAAAATGTTTAAAAATGTTTCCCTTTCTTCCTTCCTTCCTTCCTTCTATCCTTCCTTCCTTCTCTCTGTCTTTCCTTTAAAAAAAAAAAAAAAAAAAAAAAAGAACAGCAATGACATTAGCTGTCCAGTTGAAAAACACATAAGTGAATATTCCCAAAGGACGTCTTAGATGATAAAACCAGAAGGGAAAAAAAGACTCAGCCCACTTTTTAAAGACTATAGCTTAAATTCAAAATGCATGTTTAGAATTGTCAAGGTCAACACATTTTTCCCATGCGTTTTTGTCTAGATAATGTGAGTCAAGAATATAAAGTGATATTTGCAGCATGCTTTTTTTTTTTAACCTAGGAAATGTACTTCAGAAGGCTCTGTTCCTAACGATAAAATAATTTAAATTTTCAACTTAATCGTTCTTTTTTGCAAATTCACTTATATACTTTTTCAAATGCCATTTGCCAAGGTGAACATAAAGCTGTCATTAACTACACTAAAATCCTTGCTCTATCCACCTGTGTGATTTCCTTAACCAATGACATATTGGGGAGCTTAAAAATGTGAAATAAAATTGTCACTGTAATTTCCATTTACTTAATTTGATCTCTTGCTTCATTGTTTTACTTTGTGTTGATATAAATCAAAGGAATATGAAAATAAAAATGCTGCGAATTTTATCTAATGTCTATTTATAGACTGTCTTACTACACAAAGATTTTGAGTGCACTTACAAAAGAATAGAAAATTTATGAATAGAAGTAAGTCATTTGTGTGAAGAAAAATATAAGTACAGAACATTTAGGGTTAAGGAAAGATACAAACATGAACACAAAGATTCATATGAACAGACACTGGTAGTTTAAAGCTGTTAAGTACCCCATAAAGGGTTCTGTTCTTTTAATATATTCCTGTGGGTATAGACATATTTTGATAAGGTTTTTTCAATTGAGATGTAGCCCACCCCATTCAATATGGGTCTTAGTCCCCTTACGGGAGTCCTTTATAAAAGAATAAAGTACACACAGAAGAAGTTCAGAGAGCTCTCAGAAGCTCCAGAGAAGCTGAAGACAAGGACACACCCACAGAATTTGAAAGAGCAAAGTCCTGACGGCAGGACTTGGCCAATGATGAAGCCTGAGAGAAGACCAGCAGATGTCACCATGTGCCTTGCCATGTGTCAGAGGAGCCTCAAATGTTGCAGCCTGTCTTCAGAGTCCAGGTATTGTCCAGTCGTGCCTTGAGTTGAACACACTCATGGCCTAAGAAATTTAAATTATAAATCTTCATTATAAAAATCAACCCATTCGTGGTATATTTCAGCAGCAATGATTAAGAAATGCTGAGTTTTGATCATGTATTTATTTGTAAGCTTATCTCATTTAATTTTTAATAATAGCTATGTTTAATAAACCACTTGAAAATTCCTGAAAATTTAAATGTCAACTCTCACAAGCTCAAAAGAGTAGGTTCTAGTATGGTATGCTTCTGCAGACCATCTAAAAAGCAACACTATAAAACTAGGTTCTCTTCTTTTAATTTATGTGCTTTCCATATTTAGTCAATTTTTACTATTAGCAGCCCAAATCTTTCACTTACTACCAGGCATCTTTCACAGCCAATATTTCAGCAGTCATTACAGCAATGCTACATAAAGTAAAATTTTTAAGAAAGAATTATTGAATTTCTTTTTTAGAGGTTAGGCAAAAAAAAAAGCCATAAGTTTACCAACCTTGATTTTGTTAAAAATGGCAAAAATACACATATAATAAAAGCCTAAATAAGCAGGAGTTGACACTGCATTCATGCAACATAGACACAAAACTATTCCCAACCAGAATCAAAGGTCAAGGAAAAGTCATTTAGAATTATCAACAGAGTACATGTATGTAACAGAATGTAAAAAGAAACCACCTCTACCTTTTAAAGAGAAATGCCGGACATATTTCCTCATTACCTTTAGGAGGTCGCCCTGCTACTTTAGCAGCCATGATTTACCTTTTTTTGTAAGCAGAAAATAGAGAAATTGTAAATCAATGTTAAGAGGCTGCAGGCCTAAAAAATTCAGTATTGCAGCATTTTCTCATCAGCCACAGCTACTTCTTGGCCATTTTGTTTTTCTCTTGAACCAATTGATATTTGGGACAAATCATCCAGACCATGGCAAAGGCATCTGCCTTACTTAACAATGAGCTGTCAGTATCTGCTTCTTGCAGGAACTCCCACTTTCTACAATCTAGTTCACTGAAGATATAGAAAGGAATTCACATATTCACCCACAGCCAGATAACTGAAGTAGCACTAGTTAGGTAAAATGAGAATTTTACTTTCCCCATTTTCCCTTGTAGACCTCAACACAACCAAAGAAGAAAGAGACCCTAAAAATAGAGAAGAGAACAAAGTGAAATAACAGACCATGATACCTCCCCATTTGAAGTTCCTCAGATTGGATAAATGATGAACAAGAAAATAAAAAGATGTGAGACCAACATTTTAAACTTTGTATGGACTATTTTATGTCCGAAATTGTCTGAAAATCTAGAGAATCCATACAATTTGTAATTATATAACAGGGGAATAAGATTTTACACATCTTGGTTGAAGACAATGATAAAGGGAAAATATATATAGTATCCAAATATATTTAATTTGTTTGATGATTAGCAAATTTACCTTTCAGTAATCTGTCCTCTTAGGCTATAACCAAACATTCTTCACATAAAAAAAGATTGGCCTAAAGAAAAACCTAAAACCTATTTAGTGCATGCTAATAAAGTTACACAAAAAATTCAGATAGACATAGAAAGGCTTTCCCTTTTCAAAAGCTAGGGTGAAATATGAATTAAGTCTCCAAGACTATATGATAATTATGGAGATCATTTGCTCTTAACTCACTATAGCCTTACCTTCTAAATACATGTTCATAAAGATTCTTTAATTGTTTCTATTTAATGTATTCTGCAATGGGAAAAATAAATATTTTAAAGGATTTAAATGAAATGCTTCAATTTATAACACATTGATTTCATATTCAAATATAAAAGTCTGACATTTACACTCTATTTATTTCCCCTCTACTCTGCTAAAATGAAACACATGGATAGTAAATTAAACACATTTAAAAACTGAAAATAAGGTTCCCTTGTAATATAAAGGGGAAGTTGAAAGACAGTGATTTACAATAAATTGTTTTATAATATATATAATAAATACAATATATGATGTAATCATAATTTGTTTCTATCTGTAAAGGAACAGCTATAAATCACTATAAGAACTAATGAAGGATGTGCAAGGGTAGTTCCATGGTAGAATTCTTTCCTGCCATGCAGGAGACATGGGTTTGATTCCTGGCCCATGCACTTCCCAAAACAAACAAACAAACAAGCAAAAAGTCAACAAATGGTTATGCACTATCGGGATTCTCACATTGAAAAAGAATGAACTATGACCCCTGCCTTACAGTATACAAAAAACAACTACAGAAGGAGATAAATGCTTGTCATTCCCAAGAATGTGACAGATGCACACACTGATACAGGGAGATTGTATGGCATTGTCATTGGTCATAAAAGTTTATAAGATATTAAACCCCTCTTGGTAAAACTTGGAACCCTTGATTTAAAAGTAATTTTAATTTTTGGAAAATTCTGCGTATATTGAAATTTCAGCAAAGAACAATAATTTGTACTGCCATCTATTTTGCATAGGGTTCGAGTCATTATAAATGTTTATATATATTTCAAACATATAAAATATAAAATATATAGTTGCAAACAAGTGTTTCACTTAACTGAATGTTCAGGTGTAAGGAAAAACTGTCCTATTCATGCAGTCTTTTGTCTTTTCTAGCTCCTGTATACTAAAGGAGAGTGGTGTTCTCCAATCTTTGTGAAATTAGAATACCTCTATAAGTTTTCAAACTATCCCACACCAAACTATGTGCACTGAAAATTACTGGCGATGGGTTTTTATTGGGAATCAAGGTCCTTGGATGCTGGTTCCTTGATTCCACTAAATAGCAATAATTCCTTCAGTTATATTTCTTACCTCAAAGACAGTTCCTGATGCTAAAATTATGATTTTTTAAAAAAGTATCCAATTAACAATATGAGGTGTGCTGATTTGAATCTATGGTGGACCTCAGAAAAGTCATATCCTTTAATCCTCATTCAATATTGCTGAGTGGGAGCACTTTGATTGTACCCATGGTGATGTGACCCACCCAATTGTGGATGGTAACTTTTGTTAGATGATTTCCATGGAGGTGTGTCTCCACCCATCTAAGGTGAAGTTGCTCCCTGGAATCCTTTAAAAGAGGAAACATTTTGGAGAGAGTCCCTTTTGTAGAGCCACAAGAAAGCCAGCAGATGCAGCCATGTTTGCTACACGACCTCCAAGCTGAGAGAGAACTGTTGAATGTCATCAGCCTTCTTGAACCAAGGTATTTTCCCCTGGATGCCTTAAATTGGACATGTCTATAGATTTGTTTTAATTGGGACATTTTCTCAGCCTTAGAACTGTAAACTTATAACTTATTGAATGCCCCTTTTTAAAAGCCATTGTTTCTGGTATATTACATTCCAGCAGCTACCAAATTAGAACACCAGGGTATCAACAAATTCTACGAAGGTTGATTTCTCTTTCCTTCTAGTAATTCTCAGATTAATTATACTTCAGACTTACATATGAATATCATTCAACAAAACTTAGTTCCACCACCTATGAATTGTTTTCATATTATTTATTAAGAACAGCTATGATGCACAATGGTGATTGCATATCTACAATTTGTTGAGGTAGCATTTCATAAACCACTTAGTACCAAAAAGGACATAAGCATTGATTTCTTTAAGTAAATTAGCTTTTGAGTGTAGAGTGTCTCTCCGTGTGATGGCTTACCCATTTAGCAAATAACATCTTGCAGTACAGTAATTGCTACCTTGGTTAATTCAGCTCACATAACTATACCATAAACCACCGAAAGAAGCCAAGAGAAGTGGAGAACACAATTGCCTCTTAAACTTTTAAGTACGACCTTCTGCATCATCCTAAGTTTCTTTTAAGATAAAATAAAATACATAATTTTCAATAGCTTTTAAAGAAATGATTCTTTTCAAATTGGCAGTTATAATCTAGTAATATTTTCAAATATTCCACAAGTTACAAACAAAAAATGACAACAACAAAATAAGATATATACGTTGATGTATATGTAAGCGTGGTGGGTTGAACGGAATACTTCGGTTTATACATGCTTGTGGTCTTGTTTACATTCAGGTGGCATGGACCCATTTTAAATAGGATTTCTTGAAGAATGTACTTCAATTAAGGTATGACCCAATTGAATCAACTATACTACTAGAGCCCTTTATGAGCAGAGTGAAATTAAGATAGAGAGAAAACCATGTAAAGAAGCCAGAAAGTCATTGGAACCTCGAGGATAAAGAAGACATGAGTGTGTGAGTTGCTGAGTTACAGAAAAGCCAAGAAGCAAATGTCACAGCCCCAGAGCACCACTGCCTTTAGGGAGAAAGCCTATCTTGCTGACATCTCAGTTTCGGTTTATTTCTACTTTCAAAACCAATGAATTCCCATTGGTTAAGCCAGTTCACCTAAGGTATTTGTTTTAGCAGCCAAAAAGCATAAACAATAGGTTGTTTCCATTTCACAACTCCACAGATTATTAAACTACGCAGTCTGATTTGTTTTACTGGTCATTTTGATACAGCAAGCAAAATATTCTAGTCACGTAGGTTTCACCTTAGTTATTTGCTTATCTATACTAATTATGCAACTCATTACTCCACACCTTTGCTTTATTGGGTTGTGGATAATGAAAGACAAATCTCAGACATCAAGTCTTTCATCATGCCACTGCATCATGGCTGGAACAGAAAGATAATTTGCATACAAAATGTGAAATGTTCCAAGGGCATTATGGAGTTACAGGTTAAGATCATATAGAAGATAAAATAACACAATCAGCTATAAAACATAAATTCTGGACTATCAATGTGATCAAATAATAGAAGTTTATTTTTCACCCACACAAAGTCCAAAAATGCTGCTACTGCTCAGTGTGTGAGGTAGTCAGGGTATAGGGTATGAGGGAGGGGAATATTCTGCTCCACTGAGTCCCTCAGAAACTACTGTTTCAGGGTGAGCTGGTTATGATGGAGGAAGAAAGTATGACTAGCCCTCCCTCTTCCCTGAAAACTTGGACTTGAAATGACATCCTTGTTTCAGTTTACATTCCATGGGTAAGACCTAGTCACATGGTTACCTCTAACTGCAAGAGAATCAAGGGAATATAGTCTAGCTGAGTTCACAGGAAAAGAAAGAAAGAGAGAGAGAAGGAGTGAGGAAGAGAGATAAGAAGGAAGGGAAGGAAGAAGGAAGAGAGGAAGTTAGGGGGCTTATACAGTATTAAATGTTAGAGATTATATAGCATTCTGCCACTTTCTTGTGTGTTTAATTTAGGGAAAACTTTTATTGAAAGAAAAAACTTACAGCTGTAGGCAATACAAGTTTTAATCAAAGGAGTAAAATGATCAGTTGTATAGTTTAGATTTTAGATAGATAACACTGGCACCTGCGTCTAGGAAGGAATTTGGAGATGGTAGAGTTTTAGAAAATTGTATTTTCAGCCACCAATTAACAGCAAGTTGAGCAAGGAGAAATTAAGCATAGCATGAGTGTTCTCATAGAAATGTTCTTCAACTGAAGAAGTAAGATGCATAACAGAAAGATAATTTTAACAGAGCTTAGAGATTTCATTAAATCCTGCCACTAAACTTTTTTTGTTTGCCAAGTACAACCTCTTTGAGCCTCAGGTAAATGAGAAAATTTAAACCAAATGAACTAAAAGATATTCTAGTGAGTCTTTAGAGGTGTCATACAAATTGAGCTAGTACCATTCTCCTGATATCTCCTTGACTTTACAAAGAATATCAAAAACAGTCAGGGCAACTCTGGGATGGCAGGAAATTTTACAGTGGTCATTACAGCCTGGAGTGGAGGATTTGAGAAATGAATACTTGATTTTATTATAAAATATATAAAAGATATAGAAGTAAGAAAGAAAATGCATTAGTTACACGACCTTATTTAAGTTGTTAACTTAATGAATATCAGTTTCCTACTCTGTAAAATAGGAATTGTACCAATAATAAAAAAGAATATACTGGGCCTTTTGTTTAAGTTCTAGCATCCTTGTAAAGTAATCAGCATACTTCCTGGCATAAGGGAAGGTGGTTAGTAAAGGCTCTTCTGTGCAATTAGTATAAAATTAATTATAGCTCATCACTTGTCAACTGGGCCCAAAGTGGGGCAGTTTTCAACCTTGCTCCTTGTTCTAGTTTGCTAGCTGCTGGAATACAACACACCAGAGACGGATTGGCTTTTAATAAAAGGGGATTTATTTTGTTGGTTCTTCAGAGGAAAGGCAGCTAACCTTCCACTGAGGCTCTTTTCTTACGTGGAAGGCACAGGATGGTCTCTGCTGGTCTTCTCTCCAGGCCCCTGGGTTCCAACAACTTTCCCCGGGGTGACTTCTCCAAAGGCCTGGACTGAGCTGCAAGTGCTGTGATGAGGAATGCTGAGCTGCTAGACTGTGCTACATTGCATTCTCTCATTTAAGCACAAGCCAATTAAGTTAAACGTCACTCATTGCAGCAGACACGCCTCCTAGCCGACTGCGGATGTAATTAGCAACAGATGAGATTCACCTACCATTGGCTCATGTCCACAGCAACAGAACTAGGTGCTTTCACCTGGCCAAGTTGACAACTGAATCTAACTACCACACTCCTCCTTTCGGATCATTCTCACCAACTGGCCTTACTATCTCCAGCTTTGCATATCATGTCTTTATACCAGTGGTTATCATATGTTAACATGCATCAGAATCACCTTGAAGACTTGGTAAAATAGAAATATCTTAGCTCTGCCCCTGAATTTCTAAGTCTGGGATGGACCTGGAGATTTTCATTATTAATAATTTCCCATAGAGGCTATCAGTAGAGTCTCTGGACCACCCTTTGAAACTACTGCCCTGTCCCAAACACAACGATGTTCTTATTAACTTTTATAAACTCTCCTCATTTCCTGAAAATTTTGCTTCTTGGCTCACTTTCACTGTCTCCAAAAATGCTGTGATTTAATTCCTAGTAATTTCCCCAAATATTACATATGGCCTCTGCAACTCACTAGCCTGTCAACAACCTCTATTTCACTGGACTTGAAAGATACTCAGTCAACAAGAACATGCCATTAACAATAATGCAAAATCTTCATTACCTCAATTTCACACTTTCCTCTCACAGACCAACACCTCTTATTTTTCCAGCTCCTTCATTCTAATGGTCAGGCCATAGCGAGCTTTTGGACCTACATGCCATAGCATCAATGTCACAACCTTTTCACCACCCTCAGCTATCCACCCCCAAGTAAATGTTCTTATTTACAATATATTATACATAATAATTTAAAAATCCTAATAAAAATGTGTCCAATTTTATCAAGGCTTGTCTGAAACTAGGTTCCATTTGTCTACACTTTAAAATATTGCTTGGGCCTTTCAAAGGAATATAAATCTTGATCTTCAGCAATTCCTCTAAATCAGATATTAAGATATGTGCTTATTGTTGAATACTAGTAATTATTTAAATAAAAATTAAATTTAGCTAAAATATTAGCATTTCAAAAACATTGAAAATAACAATGGTACTCTACTTCTCAGGATAAGTTACTATTTTATAATGTAACGGTAAGTATACTATGAAACATTTTACAGTAATATCAAGTATGGAAATGACCTATAATCAATTTGGCCAAATATCCAAATTCTTAAAGCTGCTGAAAAATATAAACACATCTCAGCAAGTTCTATCTGTAACTTTAGCACAAAATTAATTTTATGTCAGTAAATTACTGCTTTTAGCAAGTTACATAAGGCATAGAGCCATATAATTGCCCTGTTCTTAAAATATACTTTCTTACAAATAGAGATAGTGAAGATAGCTAACAAAAAGCAATGCATGAAAAAAAGGGAAAAAAAACTGCATTTTATCTGTTCATTCAATTGTACCTTTTAGGTGATTGGCTGGAAAATTGGCAGGTGCTCCTATTTTCAGTGGTAATAAATTCAAACATTTGAAGAAAACAAGTGCGGATGGATTGTCAGTTTATTGCCACTTTGCCACAGTAAAATGAAGATTTAGTCTTTATAGCAAGCAATTTTAAGACTTTCCACAACTGCTATCATAGTATTTTAACATAAAATGCCATCATTTCATTTATAATAGGGACATCATGCTTCTTCCTAGTTTTTCACAATGAAGTTATTGGCATTATGGGTAATGGTGCAACTTTAAATAAATAATTGTATTGGTGCTTGAATCTATGTTGTTCCAAAGATGTAAAGATGGAAAGCAAAGAAATTATGATTACTAAATAATCATAACATTTTCCTAGTGTAATTCATGAAAACCTCTAAAGCTATTTAAAGGCTAATAATTTGTGTCAGATTTACAAATGAAAATAGTTTCCTGATTTTAAAGTTCACTGCTCAAGATAAAAGATATTTGAAAAATTGAATTTCAGTTGAAGTTGAAATATATTTGTGGAAAGGAGGGGTTGAAGTTGTAAGAGCATAGGACATACCATATATTTTTATGCAATGTAATTTGTTAACAAAGCAATCAAATATACAATGTGTTTTGTCTTGTTAAAATATATCTGCCTATCAGTAAGATTTTGCAACACTGTATAATAAATACCTACATTTCACCTCCTCTCTATATAGATCAAATTCTAAAGCTGGTCATTTGGATGCTGAGATTACAATATTTAAAATGGAATTTTGCTTTCTGTCTCATGGTCTCTCTCTCTTTCTTGTTCCCACCCCACCCCCGCTATAATTCCTGTATGCTTTCAGTCAATCACACAGTTATTAATTTAAAAAAACGTAAAATATAATTCAGCAAATGCTTCCAAATAATGTTTTTCATATTGATCCCATCCCGCAGGTCTGCTTAATATACACATGTTGCTACCATCTGCCTTGTGTCTATTTCTCAAGACATCTGCTGCCTATCAAATTCATTGTTTCTCTTTTTCCTGCCATTGTATAAGGAAGTATTGAAATCTATTTTACAACTCCACTAAAAATATAGATTCAAAGAAGCGCTCAATTTTCTGTGTCAGAGGACATTCTACATCTCTTTCTCTGTCTCTGCATCACAGATGTTGAACTAGTTGGTTATATTATTGTTTCTTTCTCAAGTGAGTTAATCAACTTAGGTTTTTGATTGACAGAATCATTGTCTAGCTTTATTCTTAGCATGCATTGAGTTCTGGTGCTTATTTAAAAAAATAATACATATGTGTAATCACAATGTATTTTGTTTTGCTAAAGTATGTCTCTTTATGGCATATTGTATTATATAGGTGTTCATTTCTCCCATTTCTATGTAGGTCAAATTCTAAATTTTGGTCATTTGGAATATATATATATAACGGTTTTTTTTTAAGAGAACAAAAAAAAAAACCATTAAATTTTTCTTGATTTCATGCCTAGGGTGGCATAAAACAGCCAAGGCTTTCCATATTCTGGCTTGTAGAGGAAGAAATATGCCACAGAGCTGTGACAGACATTTGTCCATGCTTAGTATGCCATGTTCAATTCCGTGTCATACAAGCTTTCAAGGTACCAACTACTGAAAGACAGTAAGATGTGAAAAAGTAATTCATAGGGCAAATATGAAATATGCACAAAAAATAGAGGATGGGCTATGATCTGGCAGCATATGAAGAGAATAGTCTGAACTTCCTTATTACATTTTTCTTTTGGTCAATCATTATGTGCTCTAAATCTTTACTATTTTATTGCTAGGAATTAATTTTTTTCACCAACGAATCTTTAGGTAGTGATTAGTCCCCAAAAGTGAAAATGCATGTTAAATAAAAAATGAAATATTGAATTTGTTTCTTGAGAAAGCCAATGTTGAATGTTTAACTTGCCTAGTACCTTTTTAATGTTTATCATCCACGCTGGATGTCATACTGCTATCACCGATGCCATGAAAGACAGCATCTACTTTAAAAGTCAGTGGTTTAAGCATCTTGTGCTAGAAAAAGATGATTTAAACATTTGTAGATACAGAAAGTAAGTTTGCGTATCACTCTGTGAAGAATTTTCATTTAGATCAAATGATTGGTATTCTAAATTGATTTCTCTCTGTTCTTAAATTCTTAGCACTCTTCTGCATAAAGAAATGAAGTGATAGCTGTTAATGTGCTACTCCTTTAGCAGAAAAACTTCACATGTAACTGAAGCCCTCCAGATTAGCATATAATTCAAATAGAAAACTAATGAAGAAAATTACAGTACTGGATTTTTTTCTGTACAATTTAGTGGATCAAAGTAAAATTTGAAATATCTGACATTGTATTGATTGGAATGGTAAATGGTCAGTAATGTTAAAATCTGGGGATTTTTATATATATATATATAATATATAATATATATATATATATTATTAGTTCCTTAAAGATTTACATACTAAATTTAGAGATCTATTTAATGGAAATGCATTTAGAATTGATTATTATGAATTTATTTATAATTGTGTTCAAGCATGTATCAATATTTGCCAATCATAATAAAAGCTATAGTTGGTTATTATAAATTTGCCATTGTTTTCATTTTAGTTGTTCTGTAAGTACAGCTGTTATTTTTATTTAAAAATGATTACTTTTTTTTTCAAAGAAGATACTGTTAGTAATATTGCAAAACCCATTTCTTGGTCAATAAATATCTCTATTATATAAGTTTAGTTACTGAAGCTTTCCATTTCACTATCAAGAGTGTTTCAATATGGACACAAAATGGTATGTGCATCTTAGCTATGTGCCATACCCAATACCTCAGGAAATCCTCCTCCTTCAACTCTCAAAACTTAGCGCTTCTTCCTATTTCTGATGGTTGCCCCACCCCAAACAACGACGGCCTTTTTCCCTAGGTAACTTCCTAGTATCCTAATACGTCCTCCTCTATTTACCCTTTCCTACAATCTATTCTTCATAGCGCAGGGAGGGTGAGCCTTTAAAAAGTGTAAATCTGTTCAACGGCTTAGAAATATATCCCATTTCACTCACAAGAAAAACCAGCGCCTTGATTGTGCCCGTGAACAGCCTAGTAGATCTCATCCTATTTCGCTCTCTAAGTCACTTATAATCCACAGCCTTGCTCAATCCACTTTGGTCACAGTGGATTTCCTTGCTGCACCTCAGTTTTGACCGTCGCCATTCCAGGGGTTTTGCTCTAGCTGTTCTCCCTCTACAACTAATTATGTCCTTCTGGTCTTGACTCAAATCTTACCCTTCAATGGGCCCTAATATCTAGCTACTTCCCCTTGGGTCAGGGAGCATCAGGTCCCTCTACCTTTGCTCCCCACTCCCGTACCACCGCCACTCCCATCGCTCTTTGCGTTTTCTGGTGTACGTATAGTGTGCGTCCTTATTTCAAGTATTTTTTTCTGGACTCTAACCCTTCTAGAATGTTTCTTGGAGAGGATTTTTATATGTTATCAACTAATAAGCTCCTTGTATCCATACCAATGCTTGGCACATTTGTTTGTTCTCAGGAAATATTTTGTTAAATTTACCTAGTGTGAACACTGGCAACCAAAATTTATTATGACATATAATAAAACTAATTTTTTAGAGATAGATCGGCATTTCCCAAAGTCATCTTTTTTCCCACCAAATCACAGTTTGCAGTCCTGGAAAACTGATTTGAGCAAAATTTGGAGCAATATCCAAATTATCAAAATATCTTACCCAGTTTGCAAAAGCTTCCATGTGTCTTTGATGTCCTAAATATAAAAGCTCAAAGTTTGTCGTTGATATTTGTGTTTGTTGTTCTTGTTTTTAAGTATCAGCAGAAAGAAAGATTAAGATATTTGTTTTAGCAACTGAAAAAATTCTCATAAACTACAAAATTCAGACAGAGTCCAGGAAACCTAACAGTTCAAATGAGAAATTTTATGTTGAGTTTTTATTTCTCTACTCATAAATACAATATAGATAGGAAAGGAAAGGAAAATTCACAACCAAAAAAGGAGGAAAATAAGAACAGAACATTCAATTACTTTAAAAATTTACTGTTATTTGTCAAAGATTCTAGAAAGTGAGTTTAAAACTTGATTTTTCTTGTTAATTTTAGGCTGTTTGCTATATGCATTGTGGAATGCAATTCTTTGTCACATTTCTTAAATCATAATGCAGAAAACATTTCAATAATGTATACACCCACATATTTCTTCCTCATTAGAGGAAAACTCACTAATATGAACAACAGAAGATTTTTTTGTGTGATTTGAAGTGAAAAAAATTAATCCTAGCTTCTTTAATGTATTCTTTTTTGATCTCATTTATTAATTTTTTCTTGGATAGAATATTCATTTCCTTTATTTAAAAAAATGGAATTACAGAGCTAATAGGGTCCTTGAAAAGTTTATCCATGTCAAAAATTCCTCTTCAAGATTAAATATAATCCATCTGCACAGTACGTGAGTGTTTTGATATTTAGCAAGTAGTAAGATTATACTTTCCCAAACTTTTTTTTCTAGTGCCAAGGCTAATCCTTGAGTTTGGAGATATTTGGAATATAGTTGGGGAAGCATAATTAAAAACAAAATCTTCTCCCAATTCAGAAAACTTACCCACGAAGGTAGAAGAGAAAGAAAAAAAAAATTCTTATTATTGAATGATCATTAAGCCAGTGTATGATGCATCGAAAGTAATCCACAAAGAGACTGCAAAGACAGAAAGGAAACATATCCTTTTTAAGTGGCTATGGTGATAGAATCCATACATACCTATTTTCAATATAGTTTGGAGTTAGGTTTACAATTTTGAGACAGGAGACCCCTGGAAGATATGCTAATTTCAAACAAGGAAACCTGGAGACAAGAAGCAATATCTTCTTTGATCACATTACAAAGAAATGAATTCCTTCCTTCAGGAGACCTTCTTGTGTGGTGAAATTTGTAATAAGCTCATTCAATTTTTGAGTACATTTAAATTTACATTTATTTTTAAAAGGAAAAAAATTCTGTTCCACAAAGAGGATTAATCCTATTATTATAATCACAATAATTACTATTATTACTTGGTATTTGCCTTTACAGGGTACCATATTAAATATTATAAAACATTAAAAAAATGAATTATAACTAATGAAAAAGGGAACTTGGAAATATATTTAGCTACAGGCAAAATTCCAAAGTTATACTATAGGTAGAGAAGGCTTTCAGGGAAATTTTCAATTCACACTAGGGCCTTGTTTGCCTTCTCTCACCTTCTAACACTGGAATATTATGCTAATATGATTCAGGGTGGTTAAGTATAAGCAGTATAAGTTTTCATCTTCATTTAGATTGGTCAGGAAATAAAGATGATAATTTTAAATTCTTAAATCACTTATAAGGGTAAGAAAGAAGGGTGAAGTAGTATCCTGGGGTAATATTATCTCTAAAACCAGAAGATGCTTACCAGTTAAGTTAAGAGGTCTCAGAAAAGGAAGAAATGGAGTGCTGAGGTTCCAGACTCACATTAGAAGAATTAGATTTTCACCCTGGACTAGAGTCATGGCCAGAGCATGGACAAGCTCTTAAGGTCAGGACTCACATGCAGGGTAAAATCTTTACTTTCTTGGCCACTTCATGCTGATGTCATTGAGAAAACCATTGCCTGCATTGGGTTCCTAAGCTCCTGGCCATGCCATGAGAAAGAATCAAGGGCACAGTACAGATTGAACAAGCAGGCAGAAAATTTACTAAGTACACATGCAAGAAGGGCATATGAGTGCCCTCACAAGAGGAGAGAGGCGAAAGGCAAGAGGTGAGAGACCCTAACACTGTGAAGTCATCTGCTTTTATGGATTTTTGTTCCTTTTGTAGTTTTTACTATTTTATTTATCTTCCCTTTACCCTCTGTGTTAGTTAAATTCTGTTGTCAACTTGGCCAGGTGAGCATACCTAGTCTTGTTGCTGCGGACATAAGCCAATGGTACATGAACCTCATCTGTTGCTAATTAATCTGCAGTCGGCTAGGAGTCCTGTTTGTTTGACTTAATTGTTTGACTTAATTGGCTGGTGCTTAAATGAGAAATCACAATGTAGCACAGCTAAGCAGCTCGGCATTCCTCATCTCAGCACTTGCAGCTCAGCCCAGGCCTTTGGAGATGCAGAAAGAAGTCACCCCAGGGAAAGTTGTTGGAACCCAGGGGCCTGGAAAGAAGACCAGCAGAGACCATCCTGTGCCTTCCACGTAAGAAAGAACCTCAATGGAAAGTTAGCTGCCTTTCCTCTGAAGAACCAACAAAATAAATCCCCTTTTATTAAAAGCCAATCCATCTCTGGTGTGTTGCATTCCGGCAGCTAGCAAACTAGAACACCCTCCTTTGTTGTTGCTTGATCATAGATGACTCAATCAGGCTAGGTCAGTTGGCCTCTGTTTTGATTTGCTAAAGCTTTTGGAGTGCAATATACCAGAAATGAGTTGGCTTTTATAAAGGAGATTTACTAAGTTACAATTCTAAAGCCACGAAAATATCCACATTAAGACACCAACAAGAGGATAACTTCTTGGAGGAAAGCAGCTGGCATCCTCTGTCACATGCGAAGGCATGTGGTGATGTCTGCTGTCCTTCTCTTCCAGCTTCTGGTTTCAAATGGCTCTCTCATCTCCTAAGGGTCCTTCTTGCATCTCCTGGAGCATTTTCCTTCTGCATCACCAAACATCTGTGTTTGAGCTTTCTTTAAAATGTTCCCCTCTTAAAGGACTCCGGTATGCAGATTAAGACCCACTTTGATGGGTGGGGTCACATTTCTTAATCAAAAGTTCTAACCCAACCCAAAAGTAGGTGTTTCCCTGAAAGATTGGATTAAAAAACATGGCTTTTCTGAGGTTCATCAGAGTTTCAAACCAGCACAGATTCACTTGAGGCTTGGCCACTTCTTGGAATTTGCCTTTTACTCATCAGCCAGTTCTCACTGTAATTCTAACCTTGTCTCAATACCTCTGCTTTGTATAGGGCTCTGTCCCATTAATGCTTAGACTCTCATGTGCTGGTGTTGGTCCATACCTCAGCATTGATCCAAACCTCAGTCTAAATTTTCTTTTGGCCCTAAAACAGCCTTAGTGTAATGTGTTTGTTACTGTGGGAAAGATAAGACATTTTAATTAATGCTAAAAATTTGAATTCAATATAACTGGTTAAAATTCTGTGCCATCTGAAAGACCACACTTATCATTCCCTATCAAAATTTTATTTTAATTTTACGTGAAATGAAGTCATATGCAAAGAGATGTAACCACAGTTGCCTGGAGCAAAAGTAAAACTAGCTGATTCGGCTATGTATTCCAGGGCAGAAGGAGAATGAGTCCCTCAACAGTCTTTTCCTCCTGCCTTAAAACTGCTTAGCATATGAAAAAAGAAGCTGCAAACTGCAGAACAAATTTTGATAAAGACTGAGTGAGAATAATATTGAGGAAGAATAGCCTCAAAGCATACATCCATATGATTAAGTAAAAGTTGTACTCTCTCGACAAATGTGTATCTGACATGGTTCTTATTATCAATTATAACAAACTTGACCAGAAGGAACAATATTTACCTCAATATATTTATATGTGTCTATTTACCTTAAAGTATTTATAATTTTGTTTTATCAAAAAGTTAAATGGGTACAAAAACAGTCAAATGGAAAAATAAATAGTAAAGTCTCCTTAATTTTTACCTATTTTGCAATTTAGTTTATCTGGAAAAATTACAGAAAACACCAGAAATGCATTTTTTTTATTTGACAGGTAAGAAAGACAAAAAAGGATGACTAAAACATAAAAAAAAGGCCATAAAGTACATAAGAGGACGGGTTGGCAGAGGAGGAGAATGCAAAAGCTGTAAAGAGATGAAAATGAGAGAAAAGTCACTAAAGAAACTAAAAGGTGAGATGAAGATGAGAATCATAAGATTTGTGTATTTCATATGTATAAAGAAAAGCAACATCAGCATTGTAGAAAAATTCAAAACTTCATTTCTGCTTAAACCCAATGCCTGAAATTAGATAAGTCATTAGGAAGGCAGCTCTGTTTGCATCTCTGTCCAGACTAACATTTCCATTATTATTAACTGGAATCTTGGAAACCTGATTTTTTTCTAATTAAACACAAAGACAAGTGGGTCTACTGTTTAAAATCCATTTGATTAATGAGAAATACCCCAAAAGACATGGGGAGTTTTGTTGTAAGTTTAATTGGACTTCTTGAATTTAAAGATGTCTTAGTGGTCATTTTATCATGGCCCTTAATCTCTCTTCCATCCAGCTCTGTTAATTCAGGTCAAATGAGTTAGTCTAGTATAAAGATAGCTTATAAAAAGGCAATGATGTGGGCATACAATGACCCTTCACTCCAGATTCTTTTGTAAAAGTGTAAGTACAGATACAATGAAAGACCTAAGGAAAACATCCACTTACAGCCTAAAATTTACAATTCATAAGGTAGTATAGGAGCTTCTGGGAATTCAATGCAAATTATTTTATGCAACACTTTTCCCCAGAAAAAAGCTTCAATTGCATTATCAGTGTGACAAATGAAAAATATGTTACATGTCTTTAATGCTAATCTACATATAGCCATGAACTTATAGAGCTCCTTGTAATTTACGTTTTTAAAGATTATTTCAGGTACACTAGGGACAAAAATGAAATAGTACTATTCACATCCACCAATTCTGAAGACCAATATATATGCTAAATAAATGCACCTGTTAAATTTTGAAGCGCATAATTATAATGCAATTGTCTCCTATATCAGAACACCCATGCCAAATTAATAAAATGATCATGTTACTGAGCAAGGACTTGCTGCCTGTCATGCACAATTCTATGATGTGAGGATTTTGGGTAAAGAAAGAGCTATGTTGCAAGGTCAACCAGCAAGGAGAGAGCTCAAATCTGTCTCCCTAATGCAAGAAGTAAGGGAGATATATAGAATGGAAACAAAGGCACATGGGGACAGTGACAGGAAGTCAGGTGTTAGATTCTGATTTGTTGTTTACAGGATTGTCTGTATATGGTTGAAGTATGTCAGCGGGCTGTATCGCATCTTCCTTTCAAGGGAACCTTCATATTTTATTTGATTCTGATAACTAATGTTACCCATAATCTTTGTTCCAAGGAAGGTGATTTTTGTTTCTAGTGTCTCAGGGTTTGGTCAAGGAGGAAGGACAATTTGTCTGTCCTTGCTCTGCCAGTGGCTGAGCTTGACTGTGGCTAAGTCTGACCACCTATAAGGCAAACTCAGAAATGAATTTTTATAATTGGAGAGAATGGAATTCTTATAAGCAGCAGATTTTGGCAAGAATATATTTTATTAGATAGGACTCCTGGTTATCTGCTTATGGGTTTGGGCCCTCCTTTTAGTTATTGATGTTCCTCAATCTTTAGGAATTTGGGCTTCTTGCTGCTAATTGAGGGCATAGTTCGGTGTTTGAGGAATGGAACTGTTTGGCTTGTGGTTAGAGATATTCTCTGGTTCTGAGATGCTATTCTCAGAGGGGTTTATATCTTATGATTGTAGGACTGAATTGGCACAGATATAGTTCAGAAGTTTTAAGACTTTGAGAAATGAATTTAACAAGTAAGTTAAATATTACAGATCTGAATGAAAGTAACAAAATAATACTTATTGCAGGACTCATTAATGAATATAGTCAAGTCATGCTAGACAGGTGAATTTTAATAGATTCCCATGTTCTGTTGGCTGTGGAGTCATTGATTCTGGGTAGTCATGTGGCCTTAGCCTGTGCATATGTTTTTTTTTCACTCATTTTTTACTTGCCCTGAAGTATTTACTCAAGTACAAAAGAGATGTTGGCTACTGCTGTAGAGCAAGGAGATAGTCTGAGCCTAGGCCATTACCCAGACCACATTTGCTAGCATGTTTATGGACAATTGAATAGTTCTAAAGCAGCTCTAGTGGCATTGACTAACTCTTCTGCAAAGACCGTGAGGTTTTTTAGAGTGGCTTCATGATAGGTAAAACCTTTCCAAGCAGCTAATAATCCACTAATGAGTCCAATGCCTGTCACAATCATTCCTGACTCTTTTTCCCTTTGTGTGATTGAATGGTTTGTAAATGGATATGTCAGGCTTTATATAATCTAGTGTACATTGACCTTTTATCCAAATATTACTTCAACAATTGAATACCCTATATTAGTGATAGAGATGCTACTTGATCTTGCAGATAGTAGTTGGTTTTCTAGGTGTTTGCAGATAAGCACATAGCCTCTAAGGACACATAAGTTTTGCCAAACAATGGAGTTTAGGGCTCTATGAAGTGTTCGTAATAGTTCTGAACTGGCTTTGATTGCACTGGGATTATGACATAGAGTTGATAAGGGGCTTACCTTGTGGGGCCTGACCAGGTTACAAGGTTCACAGGAGGGCACACTCCCAGGCATGGAATGATTCCTATAAAATTCTTTCCATTCTTCCCATTTGCTTAGGTTGTTTCTGTCCAATCTATTTTGGTTAATTGATATTCATAGAGAATGAAACTATTCTTTCCTACTTTTACTTCATGTATGGGACTGGCTATATGCATTGCTGAGTAATTTAGGACTCCATATACTGTGTGATTACAAGTTGCTTGATTTTAATTGTCTGCTAAGACCCAACCTGTTGTGCTTCCCCAAATGGGTTGGAGGGTGGAATTTAGAAACATAACTTTTGTTTTTTGAGTTAAGGTTGATACAGGGGTAATGTTGAAACACAGAAAGGGCCATTTGATCATACATTCCCTTCTATGGTATTTTCCAATTTAAGTTCTTGGCGAACATCCTGAGGAAGTCGTGTTGGAATTTTAAGGAAGTCACTCACAGGAAGGGCTGAAAGAATGAGTCAGGGTCTCAGTTGTGATGGTTTGGGTGACTGTGCTGGTTTGAAGCTATTATGTAGCCCAGAACATCCATGTCCATTATTCCTCATTCAATAGGGCTGAATGGGATCTCTCTTATTGTTTATTGTTTACCACCCAATTGTGGTGGTAGCTTTTTATTAGATGGTTTCCATGGGGATGTGTCTCCACCCATTCAAGGTAGAGTTTCTTACTAGAGTCCTTTAAGAGGGAACCATTTTGGAAAAACTTTAGAGTTGCCAGAGCTCACATAGCCAGAGACCATGGCAGATTCATAAAGAAAATGTCCCTGGGGAAACCGTTGAAGAAGCCTGGAAAGAAAGCTAGCAGACCTTGCCATGTGCCTTTTTAGCTGAGAAAGAAACCCCATACATCATTCAGCCTTCTTAAACCAAGGTGTTTCTTCCTGGGTGCCTTAGTTTGGATATCTTTATAGTTTTAACTTAATTTGGACATTTTCATGGCTTTAGAACTGTAAACTGGCAATTTAATAAATTCCCTTTTTAAAGGCCATTCTGTTTCTGATATATTGCATTCCAGCATCATATAAACTAAAACAGTGACATATCCAATAATTCCATAGTTGTCCTCCAGTGACTGCTGCTTGTGATATTTTTATTAATGAGTTAGTTTGCCACCCACTTATGGATTTGGGCCAAGAAGCTTAAGTTGATATAATTGTTAGTATGACAACGTTAGTGGAAAATAATTTTATCTTCTATGGCTACATGGAAATGGTTGTCTGCCAATAATTTACAAAGGAACATTAATTGTAAAATGATTCCAAAATAGGTGAATATAGTTAGGCCAAGACACCAAAAATCTTTTGTAATTTATCTGGTAGGCTTTTAAAGAAATTAAAAGGAGCCTACCAGATAAGTTATGGGCCTGCTTGGAGGTGCAAAGCTTTTAATGGGATTTGGGGACCATTCAGTGTTCAGACTATTTGGTCTTGCTGATTTTTATTCTTCATGGAGATTTCTTATCATCTCTCATCTGGTTTTCATAGATTGATGAGTTTTACTTCGGAATAGTAAATCCATGATTTCATGCCCTGTCACATAACAGAAGAGTAATTAACCAGCAAAACTTCATAAGACCCATTACACTGAGGATGTAATTGATCTTCTGTGTGATGATTTCTCCTGGTTTTATGTAGCACCCAGTCTCCTGGATGTATGCAATGGAGGGTTACATCTATGGGAAGCACAGGACAACTAGAAGCATATTGGTGAGTAGCAGATAGAGTAGCACTTGATTGATGCACTTCACTATATCTAGTTATTTCACAACATGATTGTTTTCAAGATCACAATAAAACTTACTATTCAGAAAAGACTTTGCATATAACATTTCATAAGGGCTCAATTGGAGCTTGTTTCTGTGGGCAACTCTTACCCTAAACATGGCAATTGGCAATATTCTGTGACATTTAAGTTAGTTTCTTGGCAGATTTTGCTAGTCTTTTTTAAGGTATGTTTCTTTTTTTTTTTTTTTTTCAGTTTTTGCTGTGGACTGTGGCTGCCTTGAAGCATGTAATTTTCTAGGGGTCGGGTTATTTCCTGGGTTGCTTTAGCAATAAAAGCTCCTCCATCATTACTCTGGATGGACTATGACAGTCTGAATCTGTGAATAATTTATTTTACTAGGAATTTGCTTACTTCTGAGAGTTTCTCTATCCTATAAGGAAAAGCCTCCAGCCATTCAGAGAAGGCATCTACAAACACTACTAAGTGGTATTTACAATTTCTTCCAGCCTTTGGCATGAAGGTAAAATCTGTTTGCCAGTCCTTTGCTGGTTCTGTTCCTCATGTTTGAACTCCTTTAATAGGAAGAAGAGGGTCTCCTTTTGGATTATTTTTAGCACAGACTAAGAAATTTCTGTATTGCATTACTTTCAATATATTTGTTTCAACTATGAATTTTTGTCACCATGGTACTTGGTTGTTTTAGTTTGTTAATGCTGCTGGCATGCAATGTACCAGATGGATTGGCTTAAAGGAGATTTATTAAGTTACAAATTCACATTTCTAAGGCCATTAAAATGTCCAGATTAAGGAACCAACAAGAGGATACCTTCACTCAAGAAAGGCTGATAAAATCTAGGGTTTCTCTGTCACACAGGAAGGTACATGGCAACGTCTGCTGTCATTCTCTCTGGGATTCTGGTTTCAAATGGCTCTCTCAGTATCTCCAAGTGTCTATGTCTGAGCTTTCTCCAAGATATTCTTCTCTAAAGGAATCCATTAAGCTAATTGAGACCACTTAGAATTTGTGGGGTCACATTGCCAAGGAAAAACCTAATCAAGAGGTCCCACCTGCAATTGGATGGGTCACATCTCCATGGAAACAACCTAATCAAAAGATCCCACTCAACAATAGGTGTGCCCCCACAAAATTGGTTTGAAAGAACATGGCTTTTCTAGGGTACAGAACAGTTTCTAACCAGCACATTCCACCCATTGGACCCCTAAAAGACGTATTCTTTCCATGTGCAAAATACATTAATTCCACTGAAATATCACAAAACCCTTAAGCCTTATCAGTAACAATACAAATACAATACCAAGTTAAAAACAATACAAAATTTCATCAAAATCAGTTACAGGCATGGTCTGTCCTTCGGCAAAATTCTCTTCTGGCTGTGGATCTGTGAAACTCAGAACAAGTTTTATGCTACCAATATAGGGAGGAGAGATAGTCAAAAGATAATCATTTCCATTTCCATAGGAAGAAAATGAAGAGAAAAAAAGGGATTGCTGAACCCAAATAATTTTAAAAACCAGCAGGAAAATTTCCATTAGATTTTGAGGTCTGAGATTTATATACACTTGTGGCTTGAGAAAGCACCCACCCCACCTTTTCCAAGAGCTTAAACTATGGCCCCTATTCTAGTTTGCTGGCTGCTAGAATGCAATGTACCAGAAACAAAATGGCTTTCAAAATGGGGAATTTAATAAGTTGCAAGTTTATAATTCTGAGACAGAAAAAAAAGTGTCCTAATTAAAGGAAGTTTATAGAAATGTCCAGTCTAAGGCATCCAGAGAAATATACCTTGATTCAAGAAGGCCAATGAAGTTCAAGGTTTCTCTCTCATCTGGAAAGGCACATGATGAACATGGTCAGGGTTTCTCTCTCATATGGAAAGACACAGAGAACATGTTCAGGGTTTCTCTCTTGGCTGGAGGGACACATCTGCTAGCTTTCTCTCCTGGCTTCCTGTTTCATGAAGCTCCCCAGGAGGCATATTCCTTCTTCATCTCCAAAAGTCACTGGCTGGTAAAATCTGCTTTATAGTTCTGTGGCATTCTCTGTTGTGGCTTTCTCATCTGTTGTTCTCTGCTCTCTGAATCTTCAGCTTTCTCCAAAATGTTTCGTCTTTTATAGGATTCCAGTAAAGTAATCAAGACCCACCTAGAATGGCTGGAGACATTTCTATACCTAATTCTGTTTAACAACCACTCTTGATTGAGTCACATCTCCAGGGAGATAATATAGCTAAAGTTTCAAACATACAGTATTGAATATGGTTTTAGAAGAAATGGTTGCCTTTACAAAATGAAATTAGGATTAAAACATGGCTTTTCTAAGGTACCTGTAGCCTTCCAAATTGGCACATCCCCTATCTCTCCAAACCCTGGGATGAGTATTGAAACATTGGAGTTCTTTGGGAATGCCACTTTGTTCTCAGCCTCATCTTCCTCTAGCACTGGGTGATACCTCAATTCTCTGCCATCTCCCAGGCACATGCTCAACCCCTTCAGAATAGTGCAGTGGGAACCGGGCTTCTCTCAATTTATGAGGAATGTGGTCCACCCTCTCTGAAGCCTGAAGCAGCAAAACTCTTTCTAAACATCTACAGGTAAGGTCTACCCTCTGTCTTTGGGGCAAACTCATTCTCTCTATGTGCACGGGTGGAACCAGCTCTTCTGGCCCAAGATTTCTTGGCAACAGACTTTATCTTCCATGATTTTGCCTTTGAAGTAAAATTTCCTTCAATCTATCCCTTTTCTGTCTATTTTAGTCCAGACTGGTAGTGGTTCTGTTTATACAGCTCTTGCCAAAAAAGTGGTAACTTGGCATGAAGCATACAGAGGTCAAAACCATTAAACAATAGGACTTTCCACAAATTTTTCCTGGATAACTCAATCTCCAATCCTGTCTTTTTCTGAAATGGCTGACTGGTTTCATGTTTGGTTAAATCCTCACAACAGGCAACATTCTCAAGGGTCTCACTTTGCAAAAGCTCAGAATTTTCCAAACTATCAGTTTCTGATTTCTCTGTATCCAGAATTTAAGTTCTTAGTCAATCCCTTTCCTTTAACATTTTACTATAAGCTGCAAGAAGAAGCCAGTGTTGGGGACCAGAGGCTAACCTAAGATGGCGATTGAGCCAACATGGCCACCCCGGCAAATGCAATGGCATCTATATAGTACAACAAGGTTCTTCACGGAAATAGGTTCCCGCCGGGACCTTCCCGCCGGCGTGAACTCCCCACCAATTATCTAACCAGCCCTTCCCGCCAGCGCGAACTCCCTCCTATCATAATGCTCCACATACCCTACTCCCTCCCCAAGTCGGTATATATACACCCGACTTGCTTAATAAAATTTGCAGCTTGATCAGAATCCTGTCTTGCTGTCCTTCTTGCGTCTCTCTGTCCCATAGCCATTCTTCCCTCAGCAGGTGGCGGACCCCGTTGACTGTCCTGCGGGTCAGGACATTTGGTGCCCGACATGGGGCTCAACCGCTAGCTGAGAGACAGAAGCGTTGCACGCCAAAAAATGAGGAGGGCCCTCCCATAACCCCGGACTGCCACAGAAGTAACTCGCCTGTGAACGCAGCCCCGGTGACACTGCCTCGCGCTGACGGATGAAAAAAGAGAAGAGTGAAGGATCACGCAGTAAGTCACTTTCATTTTCATTTAAAAAATTCACTATGGGACAGGAATCTAGTACACATGAGCTTTACGTGAGACAATTAAAAGAAACCCTCAAGACGCGAGGAGCGAGAGTTAAGAAAAAGGACCTTAGAAATTTCTTTCAGTTTGTCTATCAAACCTGTCCATGGTTCCCTACTGACGGGACCATAGACCAAAAATGCTGGTCAAGAGTAGGAGATTATTTACAGGACTATTATAAAACTTTTGGGCCAGAAAAGGTACCAGTTACAGCCTTCAATTATTGGAACTTAATCAATGAGGCCATAAAAACTTCCCCTTCAGACCCTGAAATACTGGAGCTTTGTAAAGAAGGAGAAAACGCCTTAAAAAATTCAGACCCTGAAATACTAAAGTTTTATACAGAGGGAGAAAATGTCTTAAAAATGCACGCCCCCTCTCCAGACCTCACTCAGAATGTAATTCTGTCACTATAGATATACCAAATGACACTGACCTCCAAGAAAATAAAACTCCTTGTGCTGAAAAACCCCTCTCAGGTTTTGATAATCTCCTGGTCTTTTGACCCCCCCCATGTGCCTTGTGCACCACAACCTCCTCACCATTGCCATCCTATAATGCCCCGGGTTCCACAATATACAGCCTTGGAGGAAGCGGCCACTACGCTCAGAAACAGTGCTCATGCCTTTAGTGAACTCTTTGCCCAGGAACAGGCCAGGGTTAACCGACAACAACTGCAAAATAATCACCTCCTTAACTCCCTGCAAACCGCCACTCAGGCGCTCTCTTCTCTCTCTCTAATGACTAACCAAAATAAGCCCTCTAACCCCCGCTGTGCCCTCTACGTTTTTCCGGTCCTCTGTAGCCAGCAAAAGGCAAAGTCAGAAACTTCCGAGCCTGGGTCTGAACAAGAAAGCAGTGAGGAAGAAGGGGAAGGGAGCGAGAGGGCTAATGATGAGGACGAAATAAAATCGGAATATAGCCACGAGCGTAGCCACGAGCGGGAGAAAATACCCCGACCCAATAAATACAAAAGGATTAATCTAAAATATTTAAAGGAACTAAAAAAGGCCGTGCATGATTATGGAGCAACTGCCCCTTTCACCCTGGCTTTGCTAGATAGTATTAGTGAAAAGGAACTCGCTCCAAATGATTGGTCACAGCTCGCCAGAGCCACCCTATCAGGTGGCGATTTCCTGTTATGGAAATCAGATTATAAAGAACAGTGCAAAAAGTACGCTGAAAGCAACATTTTAAAAGACAGCACAAAATCTTAGTCATTAAAAAAGCTTCTGGGGTCAAGTCCTTATCATCTTAATTCTACCCAGGCACAATATCCCCGAGGACTTGGTCTCCAGGTGCAGTCTGCCGCCATTAAAGCATGGAGGCTGCTTCCCCAAAAGGGGGCTCTCACCTCCTCTTTATCAAAAATAGTTCAGGGCCCCAATGAGCCATATACTGACTTCCTCAGTCGGCTACAGATCGCAGCCCAATGCATTCTTGGTGATCAGGAAAGTGAAAGCGATTTTATCAAGCATCTCGCTTATGAAAATGCTAACACCGCCTGTCAGGCGGCAATCCGCCCCTTTCGTACCACTGACCTCTCCAATTATATTAAACTTTGTAACGGAATAAATCCTAATACTCAGGCAATATTAGCTGCCTTACAAAATCGTCCTCAAAACAACGGCCCCATCTGTTTTAATTGTAACGAATCAGGTCATTATTCAAAAAATTGTCCCCTACGCACAAATAATTTTCCCACGCGTCTGCCGGTATCTAATTTCCCCAATCCAAGACCTCCCCCTCGCACCATCTGTCCTCGGTGCAAAAAGGGATTTCACTGGTCCTCTGATTGTCACTCTAAAACTGACATCACGGGTCAGCCTTTAATGCCTAGGCAGCAGGGAAACTCCTATCGGGGCCGGCCCCAGGCCCCTCAGAGGACAAACACCAGGGCAGTGCAGTTTGTCCCCCAGCAGCAACCCCTCCCTTCAGTTCCGGCACTACCAACCATTCACCACGCCTCCGTGTCTCAGAACTCTGGAGGGCCACAGCAGGAAGTGCGGGGTTGGACCTCTGTGCCTCCTCCGACTCAATACTAACCCCAGAAACATCGCCTTTACTTATTCCTACGGGAGTCTATGGGGCATTGCCTCCTAACACCTTTGGTCTGGTACTAGGAAGGGCTAGCGCCGCCTTGCAAGGCCTCCAAATCACCCCAGGAATAATTGATAACGATTATACAGGGGAAATTCAAATTATTGCTGCCACTAACTATGACCTCGCTCCCATCCATACTGGCGATCGGGTGGCACAACTCATTTTGCTCCCCCTTCAACATATCAATACTAACTTTAAAAAGCCCTATCACTCAAAAAACAGCTTTGGGTCATCAAATGCTTATTGGGCCCAACCTATTACTAAAGAGAAACCAACCTTATGTTTAAGACTTAACGGAAAACCCTTTACAGGTCTTATTGATACTGGGGCTGACGCTACTGTCTTCTCCTCAAAACACTGGCCTAAGGCTTGGCCCCTCACTTCCACTCATACTATAATTTAAGGCATAGGTGGCCAAAATGAACCCCTCGTGAGTGCTCAGTTATTAAAATGGGAAGATGAGGAGGGCAACACAGGAGATGTCTTACCGTATATCGTACCTGATCTACCGGTAAACTTGTGGGGCCGGGACATTTTAAGCCAAATGAGAATTATCATGCATAGTCCAAATGATGCTGTCACTGCACAAATGCTGAACATGCAGCATCTCCCTGGGCAAGGTTTAGGGAAAAATAACCAGGGCATAAAACAACCCATAATGACAGTCCTGCAAAGCAACCGGACAGGACTTGGTTATAATCCAAATTTACCCTAATGGTCATTGACATTCCTGTACCCCATGCAACTAAAATTTTGTGGAAAACCACAAATCCTGTGTGGGTTGATCAATGGCCATTAACTTTAGATAAAACCCTGACAGCCATACAGTTAGTACAGGAACAACTTCATGCTGGGCATATTGAACCTACCCACTCGCCCTGGAACACTCCAATTTTCATTGTTAAGAAAAAATCTGGCAAATGGCGACTAATACAAGACTTATGTGCCATCAATAAAGTAATGGTCCCCATGGGGGCGCTTCAGCCTGGCCTTCCCTCGCCAGTTGCTATCCCTGCAAATTGGCACAAAATAATTATTGACCTTAAAGATTGTTTCTTTTCTATACCCCTCCATCCGGAGGACAGACAGTACTTCGCTTTTAGCGTCCCTCAAACTAATTTTCAAGCCCCCATGCCTCGCTTCCAATGGAAAGTTCTTCCCCAAGGCATGGCTAACAGCCCAACACTGTGCCAAAAATTTGTTTCCGACGCCATCCGTCCCGTTAGAGTTCAATGGCCATGCAATTATATCCTCCATTACATGGACGATATTTTAATTGCCAGCCAAACAATTACTGACTTACATACCTGCTTTCTAATGCTCTTAAAACACCTGAAAGCAATGGGCCTCTCAATAGCCCCAGACAAAATACAAGTTTCAAATCCATTCTCGTATCTAGGTTTTGAACTCCACCAGGAGCGAGTCCTAACGCCAAGAATCCATTTACAAACCAATCACTTAACAACCCTAAATGACTTTCAAAAACTCTTGGGTGACATCCAGTGGCTCCATCCTTATTTAAAATTAACAACTGAGGAACTCGCACCCCTTATAGATTTACTGAAAGGTGACCCCAGTCCTTCCTCCCTCGAATTTTAACAAAGGAGGCCGCTCGAGCACTGACCATTGTAGAATCGGCTATCCAACATCAAACCTGTTATCAAATACATTATGACCAACCATTATATTTTATCGTTCTTCCCACGCCTCGTGCGCCCACAGGGGTTTTTTGGCAACTTAATCCAAAGTCTCCCACAAATAAAGGTTCACCTTTATACTGGGTACACCTTCCCTCCACACCGAGTAAAGTTCTCTTCCCCTATCCATCTTTAACTGTCTCCCTCCTAATAAAAGGCCGACGAACGAGCCTCCAGTTATTTGGAAGGGACCCTGATACAATCATTCTCCCATATACGCTAGAACAAATACAATGGCTATCTCAAACAAATGATGAATGGGCCATCGCTCTCGTTTCCTTTTCAGGCAATTTGGAAAATCATTATCCAAGTGATCCTATAATCCAGTTTGCTAAAACTCATCAGTTTGTCTTCCCTCGGGTCACATCACAAACACCTATTACCCCAGCGCTCACAGTTTTCACCGATGGCTCTGCCAATGGCACCGCCGCCTATGTAATTCAGGGCAGGGCCACTCCCCTTCCATCCCCTTTTACATCGGCTCAACTCGTTGAACTTTATGCAGTCTTACACATCTTTCAAACACTCCAGACCCAACCGTTTAATCTATACACTGATAGTGCCTACATCGCACAGTCCATTCCCCTCTTGGAAACAACACCTTTTATCAAACCCTCCACCAGCACTACTCAGTTATTCTCAACCTTACAAAGGCTTATCCACCAGCGCCACCTTCCTTTCTACATAGGACACCTCAGAGCACACTCGAACCTGCCTAGCCCACTTACCGAGGGCAATGCCCTAGCAGATGCAGCCACTCGCTCAGTTCATTTGGCCGTCCTCAACCCACTCGAAGCAGCCACAAAAGCCCATGCTCAACACCATTTAAATGCAACCACCCTTCATCACAAATATCACCTCTCTAGGGAACAGGCAAGATCCATAGTTAAGACCTGCAAAAACTGTGTCACTGAATTGCCGGTCCCACACTTGGGAGTTAACCCCAGAGGACTAATCCCTAATGAACTGTGGCAAATGGATGTCACGCACTTACCAGAGTTTGGCAAGTTAAAATATGTGCACGTTAGCATAGATACCTTCAGTGGGTTCATTGTGGCCAGCCTCCATACTGGAGAAGCCTCAAAGGATGTTCAATCCCATCTACTGTATTGTTTTTCCGTTTTAGGTCAGCCAAAAACCATCAAAACAGATAATGGGCCTAGCTATACAGGAAAAAACTTCCAAAACTTTTGCCTACAACTTAATATTAAACATGTTACAGGAATCCCCTATAATCCTCAGGGACAGGGAATAATTGAGCGAGCACATCGCACCCTGAAAAATACCCTAGGGCGCCTAAAAAATAACACTCTCTCCTTAATGAAGCAGCGCCCTCGCGACCTCCTTCACCATGCGCTTTTCGTTCTTAATTTTCTATCAGTTGACACCAATGGACGTTCCACAGCCGATCGACATTGGCATTCAGAAACCTCTACAAATCAGGCCACTGTTATGTGGCATGATCCCTTAACATCGAGATGGAACGGGCCTGACCCCGTAATAATTTGGGGACGAGGCTCTGCTTGCATATATGATCAAGAAATGGAAGGCCCTCGCTGGCTTCCAGACAGACTGATAAAACATATCGATTCTCCACTATCGAAACTCACCTCTGAGACACCTTTCCCCCGTCCTTCTAATAATAATCTCTCCAGGGTGGAAGTCTCTCCCTGAGAAAAATGTTTTTCTTCTCTCTTTCAGCGCTTCAACAAATCCTGCTATAGCCTACCTGGAGGCAACCAACCTATACACGACCGGAAGCCAGAAGAATTCCTACTCACAGGTTTACCCCATCACTAACACCTCATGAATTACTGGCTCTTACTAATTTGTCTTCTAGCCCTAGTGTGGGCAGCAATATTAGCACAAATCTCCCCAAAAGACTGGAATCTATTAGAGAGAATTTTGCTCGCCATAACATTTCTATGCGCTATAGGGTGCATTACCCTGCTAGTTTTTCTCCCTTAATCAAGGGAATAGATAGCCTTTATTAGAATGGCTTTATTAATATTTCCCTCTAGACTTGTCATCTTATGCTTGCTCCTAAAATATACTTTTGGTGGCATGGATGACCCACAAGCCATCCAAAAACTGGTGAACAAAATCCATAATACTGCGTGCAATTGTAAAGAAACAATTAACAACACCCCCTTGACGGGAACATACTCATTGCAGCAAAGTTGTGGGGAGAAGGTAGCCTACCTATTACATGGTCATGTCTCCGAGGTAGGAAAAAATCAAAGGTGGGTCTGTTTAAAGCTCCCTAATCTAGCATCCCCCATTAATGGGGTATTACCAAAGTGTGCTTGCACCCAAATATATTCCTCTCTTCATACCCAGTGCTATACAGCGTATTCACAGTGCATAAACGAAAGTAATAACAAAACTTACTATTTTACTAAATTATCTTGCACAGATTTAATGTTTAAGCCGCCTGAAGGAATAAGCAACTCTAAGCTCCAACTCAGTAACTGTGGCGGAAATAACGCCGCAATAGGGAAGGAGGTGTGCTGGTCACCTACACCCCCAATACACATGTCAGATGGAGGGGGACCCCAAGATCAAGCTAGAGAGCTCGTAGCTAAAAAACAATTACAAGCAATAATTGATCATTTATATCCTCAGCTCCATTATCACCCGCTAGCAAAAATAAAAATCCAAAATATAGATCTAGACCCCCAAACATATGATATTTTAACTGCCACTTGGAAATTACTCAATATGTCCAAACCAGAATTGGCATCTGATTGCTGGCTTTGCCTACGGATGGGAGGCCCCCTGCCCCTTGCCTTGCCACCACGCAATAATACCTATAGCAACTTTTCTAGTTCTTGCAGTATCTCCATACCTTTCCGAGTGCTGATTGAGTTCGAAAACAGCACTCTTTGCTTCTCCTCGCCACCCACTAATGATAGTAATGAGATAGATCTCAGCGTGCTCCCTATTGATTGTCAGGAAGCAATCACTAGCTCTAATCCCCTCTGTCCCACTAACGGCACTGTATTCGTATGTGGCAGTAGCCTTGCTTATACTGCACTCCCACAAAATTGGACTGAATTATGTGTCCTAAGTATACTCCTTCCTAATATTGATATCATCAGAGGGGAGGAGCCAGTACCTATTCCCAGATTAGACCTTATTGCTGGCCGCCAAAAAAGGGCCGTGCAAATGCTCCCCCTCCTGGCTACGATGGGTATTCTTGGAGCTTTAGGTATGGGATCTGCTGGTATAGGGGTTTCTGTCACACAATATACTAAATTATCCAAACAATTAATTGGGGAGGTGCAAGCTTTATCAAGTACCATTCAGGACGTTCAAGACCAGCTAGACTCTCTTGTCGAGGTAGTCCTACAAAATCATAGAGGGCTAGATTTATTAACCGCGGAAAAGGGGGGGATATGTTTGGCTTTACAGGAACGCTGCTGCTTCTATACAAATAAATCCGGCATCGTCAGAGACAAAATTAAGAAGCTGCAGGAAGAATTGGAAAAAAGAAGACAAGAACTGGCTGAATCTCCTCTATGGAGCGCATTTAATGGACTACTGCCTTACCTCCTCCCTATATTAGGCCGTTTAATAACCCTACTCCTTATAATATCTATTGCACCTGCTGTTATAAGGAAAATACTCCAGCTTGTAAAGGATCAAGTTAATTCAGCCCTAGGGAGGCCCATTCAGGTGCATTACCAAAGGCTCCATCTCCAGGACCAGGGCGTAACCCTGGAAGGCCAAGAAAACATCTACCCTCTGTAAATCCCCCCCTCCTATGGGAACAGCATACCACTCGAAAGTATGCTTCTAGCTTATGCTATGATTGGTACCACTGGGTGCAAGGCAAAGCACTGCAAAGGAGGGCCAGAACAATCAAAGGCCGTTTTCGAGCTCCTTGAGAAGTATGCCTCATTTGCATAGGGGTTCGCTCTGCAAAAATTCCCCTCCCCAGAAAAACAGAGCCACAAACAACTTGGGGAATGATGCCTCTACTTCCCCCAGCAAAGGTTAATGCCAAAAGAATGCTTAATCAGCATCCTTCCTCCATCCCCTTTTTGAAAAACAAAGGGAGGAGATGTTGGGGACCAGAGGCTAACCTAAGATGGCGATTGAGCCAACATGGCCACCCCGGCTAATGCAATGGCATCTATATAGTACAACAAGGTTCTTCACGGAAATAGGTTCCCGCTGGGACCTTCCCGCCGGCGCGAACTCCCCACCAATTATCTAACCAGCCCTTCCCGCCGGCGCGAACTCCCTCCTATCATAATGCTCCACATACCCTACTCCCTCCCCAAGTCGGTATATATACACCCGGCTTGCTTAATAAAATTTGCAGCTTGATCAGAATCCTGTCTTGCTGTCCTTCTTGCGTCTCTCTGTCCCATAGCCATTCTTCCCTCAGCAGGTGGCGGACCCCGTTGACTGTCCTGTGGGTCAGGACAAGCCAGCCTGCGTTTTCCACATTTAGTTCGGAATTTCCTCAGCTAGATATCCAAACTCATCACCTTCAAATTCTAACTTCCATCCAACACCAGGACTCAATTTTGCCAAATTCTCTGCCACAAGAATCACCTTTCTTCAAGTTGGCAGTGGAACATTCACCATTTCTAGCTAAGGTCTTGCTGGAAGAACCTTTAGTGTCCATATTTCTACCAATGGTCTCTTCAAAGCATTCTAGGCCTTTCCTTTAATGCTTCTCACAATTCTTCCAGAATCTTCCCCTTATCCATTCTTAAAGCCATTCCAAAATTTGGAATCCAAATCTGGGAAAATCCAGGAACTCCATTCCTAGGAACTCATGGAAATGCCTCATAGTAGTTGGTACAGCCACTCTAGGTAATGCTTCTGTTCTAGTTTGCTAGTTGCTGGAATGCAATATACTGGAAACAGAATGGCTTTTAAAAAGGGGAATTTGATAAGTTGCCAGTCTACAGTTCTAAGTCCGAGATAATGTCTCAATTAAAGCAAGTCTACAGAAATGTCCAATCAAAGGTATCCAGGGAAAGATACCTTGGTTCAAGAAGGCTGATGAAATTCAGAGTCTCTCGCTCATCTGAGAAAGCAAGTGGTGAACACAGTCATGGTTTCTCCCTCTGCTGGAAGGGCACATGGCAGGCACACGGCAAGCACAGTGTCATCTGCTAGCTTTATCTTCTGACTTCCTGTCTCATGAAGTTCCCCAGGAGGCATCTTACTTTTTCATCTCCAAAGCACTGGCTGATGGACTCTCTGCTTCATGGTGCTGCAGCATTCTCTGCTCTCTCTGAATCTCCTTCATTTTCCAAAATGTTTCCTGTTTTATAGGACTCCAGAAACTTATCAAGACCCACCCAAATGAATGGAGAGATGCCTCCAGCTAATCCAGTTTAGGAACCACTCTTGATAAAATCTCATCTCCAGGGAGATGATCTCATTACAGTTTTAAACATACAGTATTGAATAGGGATTATTCTATCTTTATGAAAGGGGATTTAGTTTAAAACATGGCTTTTCTAGGGGACATGTATCCTTTCAAACCAGCATAGCTTCTTTCCTGTCTGGCAAAAAGTTCCTTTGTCCTTTTTTTTTTTTATTAATTAATGGAAAAAAAGAAATTAACCCAACATTTAGAAATCATACCATTCTACATATGCAATCAATAATTCTTAACATCATCACATAGATGCATGATCATCATTTCTTAGTACATTTGCATCAGTTTAGAAGAACTAGCAACACAACAGAAAAAGATACAGAATGTTAATATAGAGAAAAAAAATAAAAGTAATAATAATAGTAAAAAAAAATGGACAGCACAATAATACCTAATTGTAAAGTAATCATATTAAAACACTGAATGAAGCTGCATCCTTTGTCCTTTTGACAGCTCAATCCTTAGATATTTACAATAAGTTTTGAAATTTGGATCTTTTTCTTGGTGACTTTGTATCCTTGGTCTGACAGAAAGTTTAGTGTAGGACAGTATTATGATTTGAAACCTTTTTGGTGGTACTGGCCATCAGGATATCATTTACATATTGTACTGCAATTCCTTCTAGGAGTTGAAGATCTTTTAAATCCCTAGGTAGCATTTCTCCAAACAAAGTAGGGGCATTTTTTAAATTACTATGGGAGCTACAGCCCAGCAATATTGTTGCTTTATATTGGTTTGGGGACATTTCCATTCAAAGGCAAATAGCTCTTGGGATTCTTGGTTCAGAGGCACACAGGAGAAGGCATCTTTTAAATCCAATTCTGTGGACTAGAAGAAATTCCCAGATAAGGTGGTAATTTATAAGGTTTTGGCACTCCCGGGTGAGTAGCTTTTACTATTTAATTAATTGCCCTCAAGTCCTGCACCTATCAATACTCATTAGTACTGGGATTCTGAATAGGCAAAATAGGATCTGGGTGGAGATTAGGAAGGTTGACTGAACTAATAGAGGAGAAAAACTTTTATTGAGGGCTTTATGCATTCCTTGGCCTCTTTTTTCAAGGGATACTGCTTTATATGAGGTGCTTTTGTTCTGGAGAAAATTTTTGCCTTGATCAGTTCAGCAGTTCTGGCTCTCCCCTGAACTGCATTAGACCATACCTCTGCCCTTACTTTCATGATACTATCTTCTGGAATCCTAAGTGGGGTCTCTTTAACCAAATGTGGTAAGACAGCTTAAAGAGACCATGATCGAATAGGAAGAAACTCAGTGTTACTCTCTCTGAAGAGAAAGTCACTTGAGCCTTTAGCTTGGTTAGCAGATCCCAATCTAGCAGCAGCACAGGGTATTCAAGCATATAAAGGTAGCTGTGTTTTAAATTAGTGTATCCTCGCTGACATTTAAGGGAAGGTTTATGGGCCATGGTCCCAAGCTCTAGTAATACCACAGTCTTTGGGGAGAGAAAGTCTTGTTTTATTTCATTAAAAATAATGTAGCTTCAATATCTACTCGAAAGTGGATAAGATTCTTCACCACCATTACAGTTACCTGGGATTCCTTGTGGGATATGTCGATGTGGGTAGTTAAGTTGAATTGTAAATCTGGGACCCATCAGTACTGGTTGCCCACTGTTTGTGAGCTAGGACATTTGATAGGCTGATTTTTGAGCAATTCTTGGTGTACCCCTCCTTTGCAGTCTGGGGACTCCTATTGTCATGGTCCCCCTTGTTTGCAACAGGAACACTGCTGTGGCCCCAAAGGGGGTGGCCTTTTTGTTCAGTGGCAGAAAAGTTCATGGACCTTACCCATGCCTATCATCACTCATTGAGGTTTTTCCTGGTCTTGTGAGGCTGTGAGTTATAGGTTCCGCTGGCAAAGCAATCTGGTACTTTATTTGCTTTTCATGGATCTGGTCTCTATTTTCACAGATTTTGAAAGCAGTTTCAACTGTCTGAGACATGGACATCCCTAATCCACCCTCCATTTGTTTGTAGTTTTTCCCTTAGATCTGGAACACTTTAACTGATGTAGTCATATGGTCTCATATTACCCGGGTATTCAGAGTCCAGATCAGTGTATTGCCTGTATGCCTCCAGCATTCTTTTGAGAAAGGTGGGCAGGTTTTCTTTTGGCCTTTGCCATATTTCATAAACTTTGTAAAACTCTGGCCCTAGAACTCCCTTTGGCATCTCTACCATGATGCACCTTTTTTAATGGTTTAATTGGACTCAGTTTTGGAGTTCAATTGGGTCTCATCCAGATTCTACCCCTGAGATGGCTAATGCTGCTGATATATGAATTGGATTCTTAGACTATAATTCCTATAGTCTATCAGCCTCCTGACAGGCTTTTTCAAAAATCACCCTGTGTTCCTCAGGGGTGATGCAGATATTCCAGAGGGCCTTAATGTCTGTTTAGGTGGGGTTATAGTAGTAAAAATGCAAGAAAATGATTCTTCATCTTATTAGAGTCATCTTACTACAAGCACATATTATTTTTCCGAATATGTAGATCAGAAGTTGCAGAAGGGAGAATATATGTATTTAAACACTCTAAGGTTGCTTTCTTCATCCAGCCAATCAAAGATCTGTCTGAGTGGGAATTGCCTTGCCTGGGATTGGGCATTCCCTGGGCCCCATTGAGTACCTTGTCTGGTGTAGGTTGAGAAAAGTTTCTCCTCAACTAGTAGTCAATGAAGGATGTAAGGTTGAATTAGTGACCAGCAGAGGATTAGTGGGCTCCTCCACATGTCTCATTTCAGCTTACTTTGCAAAAGGTTGGGGGTGCTGAAGGAAGCATCTGGTGCAATAACAGTAAATCATCATCTGGTTTGGAATCAGGCAGTACAAGTTTAACAGGAATTTGGCAGAATTTGGTGGCTCAGATTTAGCCTGTATTGCCTGAGTCTCCTCCATCTGAACTATAAATTTATACCTTTTCTGCAAGTTCTTAATTTGCTATGAGAACATAAATGACTGAACATATGGGATCTCATCCCATTTCTCTTCCCTTTTTCAAAACAAATCTAATTGCAGGATAGTGTTATAATTTAAAGATCATTCTCTGGCCAGTGTTCCTCTGACTCTAATTTATATTACAAAAGAACACTATCTTTTTTCCTCCTCATAGACTTATAGCTGAACATAGACTAATTTTGTATATGATATCCCAAAGGATTGCAATTTGGATGCTACTAGCATTGTCTATGGTGATAATTCTGTCTGTGAGCAATAAAAATAACTTTATACCCTAAGGGGAGCTTTCAGGGGCTTGGGCTAGTGTTTTGCTTTTACAGTGTACCTTGCAGAGAACACTTTCTCTGGTTGACACCCTATGCTCCTGTCATCCAACCCATAGCCAGGTACCCTTAGTTGCACAGAAATTGTCTTTTGAGTGGCAAGTGGCCTTTCACCAATCTTGCCTGTGCATAACACCTTATCCTAGCACAAGAGACACTTTTCTTTGAGGCTGAGGCTGCTTATTAAAAGATGATGAGTGTTCTATTCTATTGGCTTTTAACTGCCAAACCCATGGCAGTTAAAAGCCAATAGAATGGCTTTTATTCTATTGGCCATGAAATATTTCAACATGTTTCTGCTTAAGCCACATGTGTTTGTGTATCTTTGTGCATGTATGTGTGTATGTTGTCTATGTGTGGATGCTTTAACAAATATTGAACTTCTTCCTTTTGGAGTTCTACCTGCCTATAGGCAAGGTGTGCTTTGCTCCGCTCTCCTGCTGTGCAATTGGGGACCTGACTGAAGGAAGTCTGGTGAAACCCTTTTTTGTCCAATCTAGCCTATGACCAGATGTTTTTGTAAGTCAGTCTAAATTAGGTGTTTATCAGCAAACTCATTTAGTTTGCATTTAATTAGTAATAAGAAATGACATTTTGATCCCCATCTTTCTGATTCCTAGGTTATTATCTCAGTAGATTCTTTGCTTATAAATTAAAGATGGGCATGGCTTACTAATTCTTTAGAACTCTAACAATAATTTAAATAATTAACACAAGCCCAAACATACTGAGTTATCTAAAATCAGAAATCTGAGCATTACTCTAGAATTCTATCTTTTCTTACCTTCAAAATCATGTACCTCATTATTCAGTAACCAAGTTTTATTAATTTGACTGCAAAATGGATTTTTTTTTCCAACTTCACATTTTCTCCATCCCACTGCTACAGTTTTGGCTTAGTTCTTATCATCTATTGTAACTGCCTCCTTGCTTCCAGCCTTACCTTTTATTCACACAGCTGGCAGACTATATCTTATATGCAAATATAATCATGCCCCTTTTCTACATAAAACCTTTTAACATTTCTGCCTTTAGAACATAAAATACAAACCTCCTCCAGTGATATTTGAAGACCATTCTAAGGTCTTCCACACTCATCTCCCATCACTTTTTTCACCTCAGTCTATGTAGTCATAGTACATAGAATTCCTTTAAAGGTTTTGCTTTATCAGTTTTTCTGCCTTGAATCACCTTCCTCCATTTATTCATGTTAATTCATACACATCCATCAAAGCTCAGGCCAAAGTATATCCTATGCAGTGAAACTTTCTCCAGTTTTATCTCTAGACGGAAATATGTTGGCCTCCCTGTACCTTTCTCTCTCTCTCTCTCTCTCTCTCTCTCTCTCTCTCTCTCTCTCTCTCTCTCTCTCTATATATATATATATATATATATATATATATATATATATATATATATATATAGCACTCATATATATATGTAGCACTCATCCCATTACATTCTAATTATCAATTTATGTATTATTCTACCCCAAGAGACTGGTCAGTATTTGAGGAAAAAGACCAAACCTTATTCATCTTTGTAAGATCAGAGTCTAGTACATAACATTTCTAAACAAATTACAATTGAAAAAATCAAATCCAATTTTTGAATACAAATGTGGGAAACATATAAGAACGTTCATAATTTTCGTGATGTATGTTTTCTCCAGGCCAGAATTGATGGAGTTATTGCAGGTTTTTGTTTTTTCTTTGTTAGTTTGTTTAATTCTTTGATACCATGATAAAGTCAATTTGAAATAAAACTCTTTGGGAGGACTTCCTGTACTTTTGATATGCCATGATGATGGGGGCAATAGCTCCTCCTCTGTTTAGTAATGAATTTGGCCTCCAGAAAGAAATCTGGCTTTTATTTTGGTTCCTAGGGGAGTAACCTTTAAACCTTTAGAATTTCCTACCATAAGAGTACCTTTTGAAATTCATTGAGGGTTCTTGACACCTGATAGTTCATATGCTCACTAGCTGACAGTGTAGGGCCAAACACATGGTTAAGCAGTTGTCACTTTGAGACATTCTTGCCAGCCCAACTACCTCCTGACTTCCTAGAAGGGAGGGCTGCTAGAGATTGAGTTCAATGAAGTAGGCATTGATTCCATAAAGCATGCTTAGTTAATGAAACCCCAAATTAACTCTGGACACTTGAAGCTGGGTAATTTCCATGATTAAAAGATACTTGACTGTGCTAAGCAGGTGAATGGTCTGACTCCATGTGGCGAGAACCCTGGACGCCTGCATTTGAGACCTTTCCAGACTTTGCCCTGTGTGTTTCTTCATTTACCTTGCTTCTTATTTCTTTCCATTTATTATAATAAAGCTGTAATATAAGTGTAGCATATTCAGTAAGTTCTATTTGTCCTTCCAATGACTTATTGTTACCAGACAAAGGCCATGGATTCTTTTGCCGGATATGCTCAATAACCAATTACTGAGACATGGGGGTTTCAAAGAGAGAAAGAGCTTATTACTACATGTGTAGCAGGAGAAAGACAGCCTAACGGCTCAAGATCTGTCTCCCTGAGTTTTGGGGGGTTCAAGGTTTTTAAGGATTTTAGCAAGGGGAGATGAGGTCATTTTAGATAGTAAGTTCAAGCAGAAAAAGAGACAAGTGTTATCATTATCATTTCAATAGGAGAACATAAGTTGAAAGCAGGGGAGGCAGAGCTATCATTTCAGTACTAAAAATGTAAACCAAAAGGAAGAAGTAGTTAATGCCTGACTTCATTAGCATTAGGGCCTTTGCTCTGCAAGCGAATGACCAGCTTTTACAATCACAAAGGTGCAGAATAAGGGCTTCTTGCACTTATTTCAGATATCAAGGCAGCTGGACACAATTCAGACATCTCAGGCATTTCCCTGTCTACTCCAACATTCCAGAAAGCAAAAAAGGAATCTTTTATGCAAAGGTTTACTAATCAAAATCATCCCTTAAATCCTGACCCTTAAATCCTGATTTCTTGGTTACATTATCACAACAAGGAAGTGGTAGAACCCCTCAGGATGGTCTGAGCCCACAAACTTGTGAATGGTGCCTGAAAGGCTATCCAGTAGAGGATTGCATTTAACCTGTGAAGTCTTGCCTAACTCTCATAGTTGGAGTCAGAATTGTATTGAATTGAGTAGCTGTTGGAAGTGTCAAAGTTATTGAAGTTTTTGCTGCCGTTATATCTCCAAATGCAGATTTTCTTCAAGTCTCTATTTTCCAATAGATACAACCAGGATCAGCTCTGGACTTGATATAGATAAAATTTAGAGTAATATTATATCACAGGGGCCGGGGGAGGGGAAAGAAGGTATAATGTTATTTATAAGTGGTTCCAGGATCAATCCTTACAAAATATTTAATTTTAGTAAGTTAATGGTTTAAACTTAATGGGGTAATTGTACTATTTTCTGAGAAATCAGGTGTAGTTGAATGGAAAATTGGGGACTTATGTGCCTTTCCAGATGCAGAAGAAAGAATCAAGCAAAAATTAAATAAGCATATTCTTTTATGTTTTCTATCTTCGTTCTAGACTGGTATTAATTATAGATTGCTCATGTGGCAGGCACTTGAACAAACATATATCTAAAGATTTTTCATTTCATTAATGAAGAAAATCAAATACAGGGAAAGCACTTAATGAGTCCTTGTTCTTTGAAATTTTGAAGAGAAAAAACAACAAGAACCAGGGAGGTTTAATTTTTTACTAATTCCCTAAAATGAGACTTATCCCAACTGTGAGCACTGAGCCAGAGGAACAGCAAGAATACAAAGCACTGCCACAGAGAATCAATGCCTGAGGCTCTCCAGCTCCCTCCAGCAGTTGCATTCAAGTGATACTCCCTTGCATAAACATCTGCCCTCAGGCAGCAACAACCTCACAGAACAAAAGCAGTATTTCAACTTTTAACCTCACCAATGGAAAGCTGCCAACTCCCAAAACCCATCATGAGAAACCCTCCTAAAGCTACCTCCAAACCCCTTTTAAAAATCTCTACTCATGGGCGGGCCATGGTGGCCCTGTGGCTAGAATTCTCACCCCTTGAGCTGGAGTCCCGGGTTTCATTTCTGGAACCTGCTCATGCCAAAAAGAAAAAAGAAAAACCTAGTCAGATACTGGGGAGTGAGAGTTGATTTCTTGAGTCAACTCTCTCTGCAGCTCCTCTGTTAATAAACATTTTCCCCACTGCAGGTACTGTGTTTCTGCCTCTATTTCTTGTCTCCAATCTCCATCCAAGTCCAGGACTTTCACTAACTATGTGATTAAGACTGCAGTGGTATAAGGGAAGAGTAAAAGCCTGAGTTAAGGGAAGATCTTCAATCATATTTTGAACACAATGCTTACAATCTCTGGTTAATGCTGCCATGGATACCTGTATGCAACACAATTGCTTGGATGAGGGGAGGGCACACTTAGTTTTAAACACACACACACACACACACACACACACACACACACACACACAGAGACAGACAAACACAAACAAGCAGGGACCTCTGAAAAGATCAGGAAATCTAGACTGGCTAGTAGTAGTCCCAGTGATAATGTTCAATCAAAATGCACATAATTCCAGTAAGAACCTAGGGTCTGGGCCCCAACCCATCCTCCATTTTGAGATCAAGTCACATAGCAGCCTGCATGACTGGGACAGATTTTAAAGGTCAAGGAATATAAAACACCCTACTCCTAATAACCAAATCTCCTGGAGTCTGCTGATACGCCATTGTAACCAAATTTCTTGAGACTGTTAGACATAGAAGTCTTCCCCTGGGCATGCCTTTCTCTTTTTCTCTCTTGACTCTGGGCAGAACTCAGACTTTCATCTCCCAACTGGCTGCCATTGGGAAAGATCCTAATCCTATCCATACATCCCTATTAAACTCATAGGTAATCTTCTGTCTAGCATGTTCTTTGGTCTTGGGGTTATGCTGCACTGGAACAGTTCCTTTAAATAACTTGCTAAGATATTTGCCATTTTTACTTGAGCTTATTCTTCTAGAATATACTTCATGTAAAAGAACAACTGTAAATTTCCTATATTTACCAATTTACCATCCTACTATTTTCATAAAAATTTTTCTATAAATAGTAATTTCCAGTGTGACAAGTACTACAATAAATCACAGGGTTCTCATTAAACTCATCCCTGATTCCCATGCACAAATATATATTCACACACAGATTCCAATCTGCATCCTCCCAAATCTCTTCAATTAGCATGCACTATATTAACTTCTCTCACAGCTCATTCCTTTCCCCTTCTAGAATACCAAACTATTTAGAGTACTTTCAGAGCAAACTATCTGTTTTCAAGTATATACTGAACATGAACTGGTATCTTTTAAAATGCTACAAGCATTGTGTTTTCTTTAGAACACAGTTTCAGTTTTCCCAGAAGCATAGTTATCTCCAGGAGGTCTCTCACTTGTCCTCTGGCATGAAAAAAAAGTTCTCTTAATGATACCAATTAAGTGGTGTGAATGTCATTTCTACACCTTTGTTCTGTTTCAGGTCATCAAGTCCAGGGCTCAAAACAAAGTCATAATAACCTTGCTGAAGCTTATAGACTTTTTGTAACATTAGATGGGGAAGGTAGGTGATTTCAAAAATAATTGCAAAAGTCTCCATATCCTCAATAAGAGATTAAATAATATATATTTTATTCTTATTCATTTTTCTTCCAGGTAGTATTACTTTTCTCAAATCCTTTTAAACAAATAATGCAATTTCATATAATATACCTTTGCTTACCCTTTTCAATAGTGATAAGGACAGCTATTCTTTTATACTCTTTTTTTGACCTCACCTCCAAAAATGTTGATTCCTTTGACTTTAATGTTTATGTGTGCCCATTCAGCAATAATCAGACACCTCTATTTGGATCAGCTTGTGTCTAAGTGCCATTCAAAATGAGTTCTGCTCAGTGAGGCAGTTAAGATCTATGTCTTCTGGAGTACTCTGGCTGAGACCTCCAAAGTGAAGTGTGGATCAAAGGAGAAGGGTCATTTTTCAGGAAGTGATTTAATCCTTTAGAAGCACTAATAACTGTGCCCTCTACAGAAAAAGAAAAAAAGCTCCTTTGCATGTAAAATTAATGATTTTAGTGATAATCAGATACAAATAGTGATACTATACAATTTTATAACTCATTTAGTTTAATTAGCTTTACATTTAATTTTATAATACAGTTTGGTTTAGTAATGAAAAAGAACATCTCACTGCATAACATTTAGATTGCTTGGAGGCTTGTTTTTCCTATGGACACAATAAAGCAAAAACTGATATTAGTAGTGTCAAGCACTGTCAAGCATGATAGCTTATAAATCCCTTAGAAAGAGTTCTAGATTAAAGTTTATCAACTCACTTTCTCAGCTTGGTTGAAATATATAGTTTTAAAAAGTAGGTTTAAAATTCAGTATGGTATACGAGCAACCAATCACCAATCAACATTTTGAAGTAGATTTAGTCACCATCCTTATTGTATGTCTGAGCAATTCCAAACTCATAATGGTTATATGACATTTCAACTTCACTCCTATGTCAATGTTTGGAACTCAGGAACCTATCAAGAGCATAAGTATATTCAGAGTCCTATATTTTATTTGCCTCAAATGAAATGTCTGAATATTTATTCCAGTGAATAGGCTTACTATAATCAAATTCTTCAGTATTCCTCAAAGAAGCCATTCTAGCTAAATCAAATCAAATTTCACTTTGGAGGTTATATTAAAAAAAAAATTAGTGGAAATACTCAGGAGTATACTTGCATTTCTTAATTTCTTCAGTTTTTTTCATCATTAAAACAGCTTCTTTTAAAATAAATAATAAAACATAAAATGATTAAGAAAGAAATGTCTATATTTTTAAATCATATGTAAAATTCTCTCTCCCACAAAAGTGTAAGACTCACTCCTCAAGAGGAAACCAGTTCTGACAATTTCTCGTGTAGCTTTCTAAAATTTTAATACAGAAATAAACATGTGAGTGTATGTACACACTCATATATATATATACATATATATATATATATATAATTAAGTGCATCTCTGCACATGCATAGTGTTATTTATACATTGACATATATACTTTGACTTTTTTTGTTGAACTAATTATTTCTCTTGAAGATATTTCCATATGGTTACATACAATTTTATTCTACTATTTTCTAATGATAAAATATTATTCCATTTGGTTTAAAATATTGCATGTGGTAATTGTTTTCCCAATCAGCTACTTAGCAGATGACATTTATTGTTTATCATAGGTTACATTTATATGTATGTATCTAGCATATTTCTAGAAGTAAAATTTCTGAATCAAAGATTAGATGTGCTTTATGTTCTGATAGATGTTATAAAATTATCCTACACAAGGTTTATTTACATTTGCATTCCCAGTAATGCCGTGAAAACATTACTGTTTCATTTCCCCCATGCCAACACTGGGCGTTAGCAAATATTATGTCCCAGTGAGTCTAAAGTTATTAGTTTGCTTTTAATTTCTTCAATAAAGAACAGATCTCATAGTGGCTCAGGAATTCCTTCTTGATGTTTTTAGCCCATATTTCCAATAAGTTTTTGATGCCATAGGGAGGGTAGATCAATGGTCATTTTTACAATTTCTTTAATGGTCATTGACCAGCTTAGAAATCTCTCCATGCTTTCCTCTTGTCATGAATAGCATCTTTCAATTCTTTGCATTTGTTATTCTTTCTTTCTTGACTCTGAATTTCCACATGTACTGGGACCCTGAAAAATGTAAAAGCTTGGAGCAGTCTTCCTGATCATAGGTTTTCTCCTAACCTGTTTGGAATCTCACATTTCAGATCACTTTTCATGGTATAATTTTGGGAACCTTCAAAACTAGGCTAGGTATTTCCATATTTCCACAACATTTTCCATACCTTCTTGTTATTTTCTGTTTAACTATAACTTTTCACTGCTAGACTTTCATCTTAAGAGAGAAAGCAGGAACTACTTCTGTATCTCTAGCACTTAGCAAAATGTCCAGCATTTTGTAGTAGACTTTCAATAAGCAGTTATTTATTTGAGCAAAGTTTCTATTGTAGTAAATATATTCTGAAGATTTTGTACATGTGTAGAGTAATTAAAAAGGAACAGTAGGTATTGTGATTTAATTATATTATTCATTCATTCAATTATTCATAAATATAGTCAGCCCATAAATATAATTAATCATTAATATGGGATTAGTAACAAAAACAGCAAGCAACCACATTAAACTATTGAGTGAATGTTGTCAGTCAGCATGAGAGACACCTAAGGAGATCTTAGCCCACTACAATATAGGTATAGAGGTCAGCAAAAGTACTATTCACACAAGCTCTGATGGAAAGATGTTTTTCTCACATGGAGAAGAGACAGAGGAAGGTCAGCTTCAGTTAGTGGGTAGCAATTTCCCACAGGTCACTGGTCTCAGTCCATAGCTAATGCAGGCAGATGTTCTACATGCAGCTTCCCCCTCATGCTTGTACATCATAGTATAGGAACCTTGTTCCCTGCCAAGGGCAGATATACCGCTGGGGTGTGAATTGAATGTTATAAAATATGTGCATCAGAACCAGATCATCTCCAGTGAATATCTACATATGCTTCATTCAGAACATAGGGGATGGAATGTACCAGCAATCTCCTTATTTAGCGGGAGATTGTGTTTTACACCCCCCACCCCCAGACTGACACACCTGGTCCTTGGTACAGGATGAATCTGTGGGTCCCAGGAAAAGGAGAGAGGCCACATTAGGACAGTCCCCAAACACAAGTGTTTTTTTATGTACTAAGACCTTGCATGTATTTTCTTACAAAACTCCTGTGCTGAATGGACCAGTTATTACAGTTTGATGAGAAAGTAAGATTTAGAGAGTTTATGTCACATTTGACATCATAACAGAACTCCAATATAACAGAGTTAGGAGAATTAGATTCCAGGTTCCAATGATTCTAATTTTTTTTAACTATCTCAATAAGAACAAAAACAAAAAAAAAATATTTCTATTTTTGAAGAGCCAGTGGGAATCCAGTTGCCTGTAAGATAACTGGCAAAATACTCCCCTCTATAACTCTTTTGTCAATATTGTACATGTCCCTTAGTGGTTTCTATCCATTTCTGAACTCTGATTCACTTTATTATTCTTTTTTAATGCAATTTTATTGAGATATATTCACATACCATGTAATCATCCAGAGTGTACAGTGGTTCCCAGTATCATTATACTGTAGTGCATTACTAACCACAATCAATTTGGAACATTTTCATTACTCTGAAAAAATGAATAAGAATAAAAATAAAATTAAAAATATAAAGAACACACAAAACATCACATATCCCTTATCTTCCCTACTATTTATTTATTTTTATCTTTATTTTCTTACTCATCTGTCCATACACTGGATAAGAAGAGTGTCAATCTCAAGGTTTGCACAATCTCAGGGTCACATCATAAAAGCTATATAGTTATAACTTTAAGAATCAAGGCTATTGAGTTACAGTTCAATGATTTCAGGCATTTCCTTCTAGCTATTCAAATATATTAAAAGCTAAAAAGGGATATATATATATATATATATATATATATATATATATATGATGCATAAGATTAACTTCCAGGAGAGGGTTCAAAGTACTGGGGGTGGGGGGTGGTGGAAGCATGGTAGCTGAGTTTCAACCACATAATCTTCCTGTCCCATGCTGCCACTGCCACTGAGATCCTTCAGATTGTGTGTTTTAGTTGTAAGCCCACCAGCACTCTTGTTCACCGGTTCTCTCTTGGGTCACCACTGCCAGCCCTGAGGCAGGTTGCTGGGTAACGTCGCCCTCCTAACCCACCCACCAGCCCACTGGCCAGGACCATGAAGGATGTAAAGCTAGATTTTCCCACCCTCCCACAGTGCAAAGAAGGTGCCAAGGAATGGACTTGTCCCATGAGACGAGAGATGTAGGAAATTTTACCTGGATTGTTTTTAGGCCCATATTCTTCTGCTATGAAAAGGAAGATATTTAGTCTTGGATATTGTAAATAAAGCAGTTGAAAATATAATACTTTTTTTTTTCCTCCCATGACCAAAGAATTTATTGATGGTAACTTACAGACTGTAGGAAAAGTTCTTGTCCATGGAAATGCAGGGAACTCCAGAAGTGCTGCCTTTGTTATAGCATACATTATGGAAACATTTGGAATGAAGCTCAGAGATGCATTTGCTTATTTTCAAGAAAGAAGATTTTGTATTAATCCTAATTCTGGATTCATCCATCAACTTCAGGAATATGAAACCATCTACCTAGCAAAATTAACCATACAGATGATGTCACCACTACAGATAGAAGGGTCATTGTCCATTCTACTACATCAGACAGTTTGAAAAGAACACATGAAGAAGATGATGATTTTGGATGCATGCAAGTGGCAGCTGCATGGAATGGCTGACTCAAGCACAACAGTTTAGATGATGTGAATTTCTATTTGGGAAGGAGAAAATACTAGAGATATTAAAAGTGGTAAAAAAAGGTGGGCCATTGTGGCTTAGCAGGCAAGAATGCTCGCCTGTCATGCCAGAGGACCCGGGTTTGATCCCCAGTGCCTGCCCATGTTAAAAAAAAAAAAGCGGTAAAAAAAAACAACAAACAAGTAGTTTCTTTTCAATTATGTGTTGCTACCAGACATGTTTCTCTGCACTTGTTGAGCAACATTTTAAGACTTCTACAATAGATGGCACTGATGGTTTTACTCCTTTTTGGTTTTTTTTTTTCACTTGACAGTTTTATTATAATCCAAGAATTTTGGACTTGCAAAGAGGTATTATTGCAATAATGCACTTTTCATACTTGAAATTTATTTGTATAATATAAAGTTATTACTTTAAACAAAATGGAATTTAGGGGCAATTTGTTTATAAAATATGTGTAATTTATAACAAAAAATTTACTAAAAAACTTCATTTTGTGATATATATATGACATTATAAAAATAATTTTACATTTCATCATTATAATGAAGCCTCTTACAGAAACTTAACAAAAAGCAGTAATCTGCCACATTTCTCTTTTTTAGTATAACTCAATATGTTAATTGTCCTTTTATTTTTCTGAGTGCTTCTTGATCCTTCATTAATAGTACTTAAATCATGATATTAGCCAATTTTCCTTACTTTAACATGATCCAGTTACTGCTTCCCTTCTTGTTACCTTCATATTTTGTTTCTTCCATTTTAAAAAGTTTAATTAAAAAAAAAAAAGAATAACTTCCAGAATGACCTCAACCCTATTTGAAATCTCACAGCCACTGAACCTTTATTTTGTTTCATTTCTTTTCCTACTTTTGGTCAAGAAGGTTTTCTCAAACCCATGATGCTAGAACCAGGATCATCCCTGGGAGTCATGTCCCATGTTGTTGGGAAAATTTATACCCCTGGGAGTCATGTCCTACATAGAGGGAAGGACAGTGAGTTTACCTGCAGAGTTGGCTTAAAGAGAGTAGGCCACATTTGAGCAACAGAAGAGGTTCTCTGGGAGTGATGCTTAAGCATAATTATATGTAGGTTTAGTTTCTCTTTTTCAGAAAAAAATTTCATAAGGGCAAATCTCAAGAGCTCAGTCTATTAAATTGGTAGTCCCCAGTGCTTGTGATAGTATCAGGAGTTCCCCAGGTGGGGAAGTTGAATATTTCCACCTTTTTTCCCAGTCCCTCATGGGAGTATTGCAAATATTTTTAGTTCTTTGCCCAAGTTACTAGGGGGTGTATTGGGGCATCACACCAACCTTGTACAAACCGACAAGATATCACTTTCTATTAAAGGTTCCATGTAATTATGGTGTGATTTGAATAAACTGACCATACAAGTTAAATTAGATAGTATGCTACAGAAAATATAAATTTTGCACCAAATCTCTCCTCCTTTGTTCTCATATGGAAATTGAAGTTTTAAATTACTATCAACATCATCTTTTACCCTTTAGTTTAATTCATTTTAGTCTTAACCAGATTTTCTTCATTCATACCTCTAATTGAAATCTGATCTCTTTTTCAGCTTTTCTAACAGTTGCTATATGAAGTAATGCTGACTTTCATTAGAAAGTCTAATGAAACTACAGAACTCTAACTATGAGTCTCAGTACCACAGAGATACCTGAAGTTCCAGGGAATGACCAGCTAAAACACAGAGAGCTCCACATCTTGGAATTTAAAAATGACAGTTACAATCCAGGAATAAATGTGATTGTTATAAGAGTTTACAATCTAGGAAACTTTACAGTAAGCCTTCCCCTGATAACCTATGCTCTCAATTCAATTCTCAGAGTTGGTCCTTTATAATAGCGCATACTTAGTGAGGTATTATAATATCTGTTTTTTCATTTCTGAATTATTTCACTCATTGTACTCTCCTCGAGTTTCATTCACCTAGTTTCATGCCTCACGACTTCATTCTTGCAGTTGCTCAAGATTCCATTGTATGTATACACCACAGTTCACCCTTCTGCTCATCAGTTGATGTATGGTTAGGCCACCTCTGTCCATTATAAATCATGAATAGTGCCACCATAAACACCAGTGCGCAAATGTCCATTGGTGTCCTTACTTTCAGTTTCTCTAAGTATATACCTAATAATGTGGTTGCAGGATCATTTGGCAACCCTATACTTAGCCTCCTCTGGAACCACCACACTGCCCTCCAAAGGGAATGAACCCTTCTACTTCTCTATCAATAGTGAATAGATACGTCTCTTTCCATATTTTCTCCAGCCCTTGCATATTTTTGTTTACTTTTTAAAGAGTTTTATTGACACCCCATACAATCCATCCTGTGCAAACAATCAAGAATTTCTGGTGTAATCATTTAGTTATGCATTTACCACCACAATCTATATTTGTCCTCTGAATGAGGACATGTCCATTTCTTCCACAAAGAAAGAAAAGGGAAAAAAATAATAACAAAATAATAAGAAAGAACACCACCACCAAGAATCCCATACCCCCAGCTTATATCTCTCTTATTGGCATTTTGCTTTGGTATATTGTCTTTGTTACATTTAATGGAAGCATATTTACTGTTAACTATAGACTATTTTACATTGATTGTATTTTTTTCCATGTACCATACCATTTTCAAAACCATGCAGTGTTGACATTCATGTAGTCTCCCTTATAAGAAAAACATTCTTGTATTTATACATTTAATCACCATCATTGACCACTCTACATTTCTTTAAGTTATATAATCCCAGTCTTTATCTTCTGTCTTTTCTTCTGGTATCATATAAGCTGTGCAAGTTTGACTCTGGTGTGTACCCCAGAAGGCCAAGTTCTTTAATCCTCATTCAGTATTGCTGGGTGGGACATTTTTTATTGTTTTGTTGGAGATGTGACCCACCCAATTGTGTGCATAACTTCTGATTAGATGGCTTCCATAGAGATGCATCTCTACCTATTCAAGGTGAGATTGCTTATTGAAGCCCTTTTTTTTTTTTAACATGGGCAGACACCGGGAATCGAACCCGGATCCTCTGGCATGGCAGGTGAGCATTCTTGCCTGCTGAGCCACCGTGGCCTGCCCTTACTGAAGCCCTTTAAGAGAGAATCATTTTGAAAATTACTGCAGAGTCCATGCAGCCAGATATCTTTGGAGATAAAGAAGAAAAATGCCCCTGGTGGAACCTCATGAAACAAGAAGCCAAGAGAGAAATGTAGCAGATTTCCTCATGTACCCTTCCAGCTGGTGCCTTAATTCAGACATTTTCATAGCCTTGCCTTAATTGGACATTTTTCACAGCCTTAGAACATATAAACTTGCTACTTAATAAACTCCCCTTTTTAAAAGCCATTCTGGGGTGCACAGTGGTTCAGTGGTAGAATGCTCATCTTCCATGTAGGAGACCCAAGTTCAATTCCCAGACCCACCCACACACACACACAAAGCCATTCCATTTCTGACAGCATATTAACTAGACCATATGCCTTCCTTTTTCAACCATGCTCACACTCTTTGTTCACTGTACTTATAATATTGTGCTACCATCAGATAATATTGTACTTTCTACTTCTAGATCTTTACAATCAATGTTGAACATTCTGTACTCCTTCAGTATCAAATGTCTAATTTCTACATTTTCCCTATCTCCTGATAACCTGTGTTCTCAACTATAACTCTCAAAGTTCAATCATTAATGTTAGTTTTATTATTAGATCATAAAGTATTTGTCCTTTTCTTTATGGCTAATTACACTCAACATAATATCCTCAAGACTCATCCCTGCTGTTACATGCTTCATGACTTTATCATACTGCTAAATAATATTCCATCTTATGTATATACCAACATTTTTTTATCCACTTCTCCATTCGTAGACATTTGGTTTGCTTCCATCTCTTGTCAATCATGAATAATGCCGCTATAAACATCATTGTGAAAATGTCCATTCATGTCCCTGCCTTCCATTCCTCCAAATATATAGCTAGTAATGGGATTGCTGGATCACATGACAATTCTATAATTAGCTTCCTGAGGAACCACCAAACTGCCTTCCAGAGTGTTTGTACCATTCTACATTCCAAATAACAGTGAATAAGTATGCCTTGTTCCCCACATCCTCTCTGGCACTTGTAATTTTCTATTTTTTTGGTAATGGCTATTCTAGCCACTGTGGTTCTTATTTTCATTTCCACAAATAGCCAGTGAAATCGAGTGTCTTTTCATATTTTGGGGTCATTTTTATTTCCTCTTCAGAAAAGTGTCTGTGCACGTTTTGTGCATTTTAAAGATTTGATTGTGTCTTTTTTATATTGAGTTATAGGATCTCTTTAAATATTCAAGATTTTAAACCCTTATCTGATATGTGGTTTCCAAATATTGTTGCAGTTGTGTATGTAGGCTAGCTTTTTACTTTTTACTTTTGTTTTCTTATTCATTGACTTTTTTCCTCTCTGTGTTCTTTGGCATTCAGTTCAAAGTATCCTAGACCTCTAGCGTGGCTTCTGTTTAACTTATTAAAATTTTTTCAGCTCTTTTTATTCTTATTCTTGCCCTGCCAATGTGGAAATTTTTTGAGAGAGATCTCCCCAGATATGATTGACCCCCCAGTCAGAATTTCCCAGACCAGATAGGCCCAGGCCTCAGAAGGTAGATATAATCAGAATCAAGTTTCCCTGAGAATGAGACTCAGCATGTTGCCAGACTTTCCTGTGAATCCCGTAGACTGCTTTTCCAACTCTATCCAGTAGGTGACATTTGTCAGCCCTCAGCTCCCCACTGGCATAAAGCTTTGAGATGTCTTTAATTCCCAGGAGCTCCTGTCACTACCAGGGTCATGGTTGCAGCAGAGTCTGAGGTAGAAGGCAGGTCAAACTGTTTCAGTTTTCAGTCCCTGGTGTCTGAATTCTCTGAAGAAGGGCCACCACCTAACCTGGGTCCTGTCCCCTTTCCTTGGAGAAGATGTGCCCTTGAGGAAATTATCTCCCCCACTTGACTCATTACTTTGCCTCTCATACCTATCTTAACTCTGCCATATCCTGTGTCCTGCTGATAGTTGAAAATGACTGAGTCTTCCTCTGATGAGCTACATGGAATAGTTTAGAAAAAGAAGAAAAGAAAGAAAAAGGAAAAATAAAGAAATCCCCTTTCAGAGCCAGTCCCCAGAACCCAAAGTTTGCTAGTCAGGAGCCCGAGATGGTATCCAGCTCTATGTGCCCCCCACCCCCCTTGGGGCACAGCCCTTTTCCAGTAGTCTGAACTTGGCTGCCTTCCAAAACTTCCATCCTTATTCTTTTATTTTATTTCATTTAATTTTTTCCATCAGGCCTGCCTTCTCTCTGCTAAGATTAAATCTGTATTTGGAGCTTGGATAAGCTACTTTCCCTTTCTCCCAATAAAGCCTGCTTAATGCTCTGCTCATTAGGGAATTATCTACTTCACCTGACTAGTCACTTTGTCTCTCAGACATATCTTAATTTCATTCTTGCCTGAGGAGTGCTGAAGCCTAAGTATGCTACAGCTCTACCTAAAGGGCTTTTTAAATGAAAAAAAAGAGAGAGAAAAGAAAAAAATCCTTTATAGAACCGACCACAGCTTCCCAGGTTTGTCAATCAAGGGCTAGAGTTGGTACCCAGCTCTACATGCCGCTTTCCTTGGAGTCCAGCCCTTTTCCGGTATTCTGAGCTTGTCCAACTCCAAATTTTCTTTATTTCCATTTTTTTTTTCCATCAGCCTTGTCACTTCTACTGGGATGAAACCTCCTCCTTCCTTTCCTGCTTGCTTCCGGTTTATCTGTGCTTGTAGCTTGTATTCAGTAGCCTGAATTTGTTAATTCCTCATTTGGAGTTTGTTTGAACTAACTTCATTGCTTCTAGTAGAGATTGCTTCTTTTTCCCTTAGGACACCAACTCCAACACATCCTGCCATGCTAGTTGGGGAGGGTGCCAGCTTGCACAGTTTGGGAGACTTACAGTTCTGCATTGTGATCTCAGCTGTCCCATCCATTCCAGACTGGTATACAATGTGTTTCCAATCATGGAAGTCCTCCAAACAGTTGTTCCAGAAAGTTCCTGGCAACTTACTGGCTGCCCTAGAGACTAACTAAATTCCACATCTCACTGTGTCGCCATCTTGCTCTATTTTTCTTTTAGTATTTTCAAATTCAATGCTTGATTTTAGGATGTTTGGTCCTTAAATCCACAAAAGGAACAAACATTTTATGGTGATATGCATAAATCCTATCATATATTATTGATACCAGACAAAAGAGAGAATTTTCTGTTCTATGTGCTCAATGACCAATTCTTGAGGCACCAGGGTTTCAAAGACATAAGAGTTTATTGCTAGGCATGAAGTAGGAGAGCAGATGGCTTACCAGCCCCGAAATCTGTCTCTCCCTGAGTCTAAGCTGTTCTGGGTTTTTATAGATTCAAACAAGGGGAGATGGAGTTGTTATCATTACATTAATAAGTATACACAGAACTGAGGCTAGGCTAGAACAGTCATTACAATAATGAATATAAACAAGGGTGGGACTATGCTAGAATAGCCATTGCGATAGTAGGTATAAATAAGGGTGAGTCTAGGCTAGAAAGAATATTACAATAATAAGTATCAATAAGGGTGAGACTACTTGAGTTTCATTAATTTCAGATATTAACTTTTGGCTATTCTATAATATAGAAAGAAAGTAATCATTTGCTAATTCTTAAATCATTGTTTACCTTATTGTATTTTATTTGCTAGTTTTTTGTTGATGTTTGCACTTACAAGGAATCTTTTTCTGCGATTTTCATTTTTAAAAAATCTCTTCGATAGATTTTGTTGTCATGATTATATGGGCTTTGTAAAAAATGAGCTGGAAAGTGTTTCTTCCTCCTCTGTTTTCTGAAAGAGTTGGTGAAATGTTGATACTATTTCCCTTTTAAATGCTATAAAGAAGACTTGTAGTCTAGACCAGATGGTATAGATTCATTTCTCCCTGTTCCACCATGCTAAATACAACCATAAACCCTGGGAATAATGCAATAAGCAACCAAACAAGAACTCTGAGACATGAAAAGAGAAAAGCAGACTGATTAGGAATCTCAGGACTGGAGGAATAACATAGCATTAGAGCACCTTATGAAGCCCTACACAACAAAAGACATTTAATCAGGCCCAGTGCTTACCAATCCCCTCAGTCTAGCAAATAAGGAAATTCAGTTAGGCTCATAGCTCCTCTGGATCAAATGGGAATCCCACCAACATTGGTTGAATGTGGCAGCACTGGCAAAAGTGATTTGCCAAAACCTTGCTGACAATTCTCAGCCAGAGCAAGCACTGTGTTTCACAAAGGGCCTGATACTCTTCTCTGCCATCCAGAGAAACCAGTAGCCAACCATTGTCATCATGAGGGAGATATTACCCAAAAATAAAAGCCAAGCCAGAAAAGCATTCTCTGCCCTCCATAGGCTATGGGGAATCCTGACACAAGTGACTTAACTCAGGAAGACTGTTTTCCTGATGGGTATAAATCTTTCCTCTCCCACCTTTAGACACGGGGGAGGGACTTGGCACCAGGAAGGGTGATCTCCACCTAATAAGGTGCCCAACACAGAAATTATTCTTCATCCCCATAGGATAGACTTCCCTTCATAACTTAGAGGCACCAAGTGATCCCAACTCAGTGACCTCTTTTTGCACTCTCAGGCATCCCCAGTAGGGTCTAGTGAGAGCTCCAATAGAACTAGATCAGCCAAGCAAACAAAAATAGCCTACATAGAATCCAAAAATTAAATTATCAGAAGAAACAGAGCCTAGAAATTTAGCAAGAATTTGTGTGATATACCTAAATAGAGGAACGGACTTCTAAAATGAAAGATTTAAATAGGACTTCAAATTTCCCAAACATAATTGTCAAAATGTCCAGGATGCAATAAAAAAAAAAAAACATCCACCATACAAAGAACCAGGGAAATCCCAATTTTAATGAGAAAAGACAATCAACTGATACTGACATCAAGATGAATCAGGTGTTAGAATTATCTGACAAAGATTTTAAAGCTGTATTCTTAAAAGAAAAGCTCCAATAATCAATTATAAATTCTATTGAAACAAATGAAAAAATAGAAAGTCTTGGTAAAGAAGGAGAATCTATGAAAAAGAGTCAAATGAAAATTGTTAAATGAAAAATGCAACAACAGGAGGAAAAAACTTGCTGAAAGAGCTTAATAGTTCAGTGGAGATAATGGAGGATAGAATCACTGAATTTAAGGACAAATCAGTAGAGCTTAATCTGAACAATAAAAAAAGAGATTATTAAAAAATGTGAGGGGCCACGGTGGCTCAGCAGGCAGAGTTGTTGCATGCCATGCCGGAGACCCAGGTTCGGTCCCCAGTGCCTGCCCAGGCAAAAAAAAAAAAGAAAAGTAAAAAAAGTAAAAAAATGTGAAGGACCTATGCTACAAGAAAAAAAGATCCAATATTTGCATTATGTGAATCCCATTAGGAGAAAATAAAAAGCGGAGGTTGAAAATGTATTTAAAAAAATGGCAGAAAGCGTACAAAATTGTTGAAAGACATAAACCTTCAGATTCATGAAGCTGAACAAACCAGAAGCAGAACAAATCCAAAGAAAACCAAGCCAAGACAGATCATAGTTAAAATTCTGAAAATCAAACACAAAAAAAAATCCTAAAAAACCAGCCAGAGAAAAACAGCATATTACTGATAGGGTCACAACAATTTGAATGGCAGTGGATATTTCATCTGAAGCATATTTTTAATTGCTGAAGAGAAAGAACTCTCAATCACAAATTCTCTATCCAGTGAAAGTATTGTTCAGGAATAAAGAAAAAATAAAGACATTCTTAGAGGAAGGAATACTAAAATGATTTGTTTCTGCCAGACTAACCATTCTTAAGAGTGGCTAAAGGTAATTCTTGAAACAAAAAGGAAATTGTAAAAGAAAGAATCTTGGAACATCCAGCAGGAAAAAATAACAAAAAAGGAGAGATATGTGTACATACAAGTGACTATTATCCTTGTGGATTTTATAAATCATATTTGGTGATGGAAAAAAATCAAAACTTCATCTTATCTTCTAAGCACTTTTTAAAAGTGGCAAAGACACAGTGACCTAAATTGTAGTTTAGTTTCCACACTTCAAAGTAGTAAATGTTATATAGAAATAAATTGTGAAATTTTCTTTGAGGGAAGGTTTTGGTTTATGGATTAATTTTCTTTAATAGATGTATAGCTTTTCAGATTCTATTTTGTGCTTGAATTAGTTTTGGTAAGTTTTGTTTTTCAAAATCAGATTTATTGGCATAAAGTGGTGCCTTAACCTTTTAATGTGTGTATAATCACAGTGATATCACCTCTTTCACTTCACATATTCCAAAGACTTATTTCTTCTCTATATTTGTGCACTTAATTTTGCTAAATATTGATCAATTTGATTAAACTTCTCAGGAACCAAAATCTTCCTTTAAAATAGTTGCCTTCTATTTTATTGATTTCTGTTTTAACTTTAATACTTTTCTGCCTATTATTTTACCTTCAACATAATTATGTCTTTAGATGTAATGCATATTTCTTGGCATTTTTCCTCCTCCTAAGTCACAGCTTTTCTAAGGTCTCTGATGGATGCCAAAGAGTGGTTAATGAGCTCTGTCCTGTCAGTGGTCTAGATGTCTGATGTCTTCAGCATGGTTTGACTTCTAGGATCTCTGTTCCTTTTCTAACAAGCTGGTAAAAACTGCTCGGTTGTATTCTTTGTACATTCTAGTCCTGCACATACATAGCAAAATCACTGGTCAAGGATTTACAGGGCACCTTCACTCAGAATTCTGCCTCCCGCGTTAAAGCAACCTCCTTTCCACTACTCTGGCCTGTAGATTCCAGGTTACTGGCCTAAACTCTGATCTGTCTCTTAGGTTCAGCAGTTCTACCAAGCTTGGCTAGAACCCAAGTTTGTTGTGCCACTTTTTGGGAAGTGTTCCAAAACTGGTTTTCACCAGTTAAGGAGCTGCAATGTTCTTAAGGCTCACCCCCTGAGATTCCCTTCCCTTGGCCATCAGTCTTTTGCTGCTTGTTCTCCTTTGCCTGGAAACAGTTGTCCCATGTACTCTGTCCAGCTTTAGGGTTGTTTACTGTGGATCAGCAAATTCATCATCAATGCTTTTAACATAGTCAGAAGTAAAAGACCCTCTTTTGTTGTTGGTGATGGCATATCATTAATTCTTACTCAAGGCTCTAGACTCCTAGTATCCTCCAGGGCAGCCAAAACATTAATTTGCATGTACAATGCACCTAGATCTCAGACATACAAACTGAAAATGAAGAGATTTCAGATGGCAGTTAAGAAACACCTTGAATTTTTATCACAGTAAATACCTCCCCATAAATCAGGACTCACACTAGTTGAGAGATAATTTCTTCTTAAATATGGTCATAAGCTTAAAGTCATATCAGTGCAGACAATGTTTGGTTTCAGAGGAGAGTCAAAGAAAGGATTTTTTTTTTAATTTATTGATACAATGTACAAGAACATACATTCTTAATATACAAACATTCCATGCATGGTATACAATCAATGGCTCACAATATCATCACATAGCTGCACACTCATCACCATGATCATCCTTTTTTTAATTAATAAAACCAATCAACATACAATATGAACAATCTTGTTTTTTTTTATCACATAGTTGGATATTCATCATCATGGCCATTTCTTAGAACATTTGCATCAATTCAGAAAAAGAAATAAAAAGAAAACAGAAAAAAATTCATACATACCATACCCCCTACCCCACCCCCTCACCAACCACCAGCATTTCAATCCACTAAATTCATTTCAACATTTGTTCCCCTTATTACTTATACATTTTCAACCCATGTGTTTTACTCATCTGTCCACAAGGCAGATAAAAGAAGTATCAGATACAAGGCCTCCACAATCACACAGTCACATTGTAAAAGCAAGATCACCACACAATCATCTTCAAAAAACATGGCCACAAGAACACAGCTCCACATTTTCAGGCAGTTCCCTCCAGCCTCTCTGCTATGCCTTAACTAAAAAGGCGTTATCTATTTAATGCATAAGAATAACCTATAGGACAACTTCCTGACTCTGCCCGGAATCTCCCAGCCATTGACACTGTACCTTGTCCCATCTCTCTCCTCCCCCTGACAGTTGAGAAGGTCCTCTCAATCCTCCAGTGTTGAGTCCCAGGTCACACCAGGATTTCTATCCCACATTGCCAGGAAGTTCCACACCCCTGGGAGTCACGTCCCACATAAGATGGTCAGGGAACTGAGTTTGCTTGTGTGTTGGCTGAGAGAGAGGGGCCACATCTGAGCGACAAAAGAGGTTCTCAAAGAAGGGATTTTAAGTCTTTTAATATAAATAGTGATAAATCCAGTACTTGATAAGTCCTTGCAATTGAACTGTGACGATTTTAATTGTTTCATTTGAATGTTTGTTATAATAGAAGGATAAGAAGTTGGTAAATATGGTCAGGGTGTATATTTTATATAAGACTTTTTATTTGAATTCAGAGTATTTACTCATTTGGGTTTAATTTTTTACATGGATTGAATTTCACTTTAGTGGTTTCACTAGTGCTTTAGAACTTTAGTTTGCATCTCATATTTTCTTTTTTACACTGCCTTTCTCTTGTATTTATTTACTTGTTTATATGGTTGTTTTATACTTTCTTACATCTTCATTTTACTATAGTGTCCTTATTCATAAAAATCAAATTTGATTTGTGACTAGGTAAGAGCTGCATTAAAGTTTCAGCAGTTAGTAAGAAATTTGGAATAAAACAGAAGATAACACTCTCAAGAATAGTAACTCATTTTGATGTCTGTAGTCATCTTCTAAGTCTCCTCCCCATTACTAATTTCACCTCCATTTAATCCATCCTCCACAATACCCCCAAGTGTTCATTCTAAATTCAATCTTAAATCTTTCACTTATATATAATCTGTTTGTAGATTATCGTGACATAAAATTCAAAGCTAAATTTCTTAATGGGAATGATGGAACCCCTGGGTAGCCATCTCTCTCCCCCTCTTCCCTGCAAACCCTATGCTATAGGCATTCTATGAAATATGTTCAGTTCTCCAATGATCATGGCCAGTTTTCTCATAACTCCAAATTTTTATTCATACCCTTTCTCAGGCTAAAATTCCACCTCCTATTTTATCCAACTATAAAGTTCTTCTCTTTTTATTACATTGTGTAAGCATCACCTTTTTTTAGACTTTATAGACACTATTTCTCCCTCCAACAGTCTATCATTCTCTCTTTTGCTTTTGACTGAATTTTACAGGCATTTCTACTGTAACATAGTGTTACAGTTACTTGTGTAAATTATGTCTATCTTTCCACATATATTGTACAGTTCTTACCTTCTGATGGATTGAGTTCTAAATCATTCTAAAATTTCCAAGGTTCTAAATGAAGTTTCATTTATCTTTCTGACCCAAACATCTTGCTCAAAATCCTTTGACACATAGCAGATGACATGGACTTGGTGAAGGAATAAAAGAAGGATGGAAAAAATACCAGTTAGATATATAAAAATCAAAACAAAACTAATATTGAGGTCAAGTATAGTATAAAAACCCTTTTCAATCTGTAAAAGTAAATCAAAACTCAAATTTAAAAAAATATTCTATTTTTTAATGCATAATTTTGGTCTAAATCTTAATTTAAAAAATAAGGGAGAAAATAGATATATGATGAGAAACTGATCTTACTGGCTGTGGAGAATAATAATTTTCTTGTTCCATTCTATAGTTCAGCAAAGAGATGGCTCAAGTGGACTGAGCAATATGCAGAGACAACAATTTTGGCTGATGACAGTGTTTCTGCCATGCAAGGTTGTTCTCTTTATGGAGGCATAGTCCTATATGCACATTATCTAGAGATGTTCTTGGACTTGGGGATCCATTGATATATTATTTCTTAAAAACACTGAATTACTGAATGCCTCTTTGCCTACCTTATTGAAATTTAACTCAATGTGAAGGAAGCTTGCTCCTTTTCTTAGGGAACTCCTCATGCTCAGTTCTTCTGGTTCAGGCAGACACCTCTCAATTGGAATCCTGGACATGGGCAGTCAGAACATCCATGCTAGGTTTATGCTGTGGGATAATGAGTTAAGATAACATGCATCATGGTTCTTCACTGCCTGTAAGCTTTCTCCAATAAAACCTGTGTTTTATAGGCACCATGCAGCACTAGTAATGCTTCCATGATCACCTTATAAGATAGTTGGTGCCCAACATGCAGCACACTTGATTCATTCTTGTGCCATATTTTTTTTTAAGTGAGAGAAATTATTTGGATAATTCCATAAACCATAGGTGATGACAGATCATAAGGATGTCAGATGAGGATATGCTGGTTTGAAACTGTTATGTACCCCAGAAAAGTCATGTCCTTTTAACACAGTCTTGTGGAATAGACCTGTTGTTGGGTGGAATCTTTTGATTAGGTTGTTTCCATTTGATTAAGTGACCCTGTTCATTCAAGGTGTGTCTTAATCAGCTTACTGGAGGGAAACATTTTGGAGAAAGCTCAGACACAGACACTTAGAGATACAGACATAAAAATGCCACAGGAAATGAAAGCTAAGAGATAAAATTCAGAATTTGCTATAGCAAAGCTAAAAAAGGACCTGCAGATGCTTAGAGACAGAAGCTACAGAATCAGAATCTGTAAGTAATGGTACCAGGGGCAAGGACCAACAGACACCAGTCATGTGCCTTCCCATTTGACAGAAGTGTCCTAAATGACAGCGACCCTTATTCATAGTCCATGGACTTTCTCTGGATACTTGAGATTGGATATTTTCATGGCCTTAGAACTGTTCATTTATAACCTAATAAATCACTTTTGTCAAAGCCAGTACATTTTTGGTAACCGGGTATCCTGGTAACCCAAGAGTGAACAAAGTGGCTAAGTTTGCTAGCCAAGGCATCTGTTCAAAGCCCCAAAGGAAGTGTGTGGCCTGGATTCCATGAACCCCATGCCCAGCATTGGTTCAAAGATGCCTTTTTCCTGGTACCAGAAGGAGTACAACTATAGTGTAGAACTCTGTCAGTCACTAAAACCTTAAAACACGCAAGATCTTTGAAATAAAGGTGGATTTGCACAAAAGGAAAATTTTAGCTAATGAGAGAGTTGATATTCAAAAAAAGAAAAGACCAGAATAAAACTCTAAAAATATGTTTTATGACCAAAGACTAGGAGACTTGTAAAATTTAAGGGACAAATAGAAATTTTTGAGGTAAGTATTGCAGAAGTTGTGCAATACTGTGAAAAAAGACTGATACCAAAACCTGGACTATATTTTAGAAAACTATAGGGTTGGGATGAACCAGGATAAGGGATAAGTATGTAGGATATGATTCCGCACTCCTGTTTTAAGCAAATACCCCTATTTTTTTAGTTTTTAAAACATTTTTTATTGTGAAATATAACATATATGCAGAAAAATGATAAATCTCAAAGTACAGTTTGACAAATAGTTATACAGCAAATTTCAAAGTATTATAAGGATTACAATTCCACAATTTCAAGTATTTCCTTCTAGCTGTTCTAGTACATTAGAGATTAACAAGAGATAACAATATAATGATTCAGTAGTCACAATCATTGGTTAAATCTTATGTTCTCTGTTACATCTCCTCCCTCTCATTTGACCCTACTACTAATCTTTGAGGATATTGGACAATGACCATTCTAACTTCTTCTTGTTGAAAAGGAGTGTGTATATTATGGGGTAGGGGAATGCAACTAGTTTGTGTTCTTGGGGAGACTGGTGTCTCTGGATTTCAGAGCTGATTCGGTATAGGAACAATAATTCTGAAAAATAAAGTTAGTGAATGAGACTTTCATATAGAGTCTCAGATAGAGCCCTGGGTATTCTTGAGAGTTTTCAGGAATACTGTCAGTTGATGTTTGGCATGCCATGGCAATTTGAATTATCTAGCTGAAGTTTGCTTAAAAGTAACCTCCAGATTAGCCTCTCAACTCTATTTGAGAACTCCTAGCCACTGATACCTTATTTTGTTACATTTCATTTCCCTCTTTTGGTCAAGAAAGCATCATTGATCCCACAATGCCAGGGCCAGGCTCATCCTTAAAAGTCATGTCCCATGTTGCCAGTGTGACTTATACCCCTGGAAGTCATGTCCCATGAAGGGGGAGAGTAATGATTTTACTTGAAGAATTGGGCTCAGAGAGAGAGAGGACTCACATATGAACAACAAAATAGGTTCTCTGGAAGTAATTCAGACATAATTATAGCTAGGCTTAGCTTCCCTGCTACAGAAATAAATTTCATAAGAGCAAGCCTCAAATTCAAGGGCTTGGCCTATTTATTTGGGAGTCCTTAATGCTTAAGAGAGTATCAGGAATTTTCCAGTGGGGGGTGGATTTAATAGTTTCATTTTTTTTCTGTAGATCCTCAAGAGATGCCAATACTTTTAAATTATATGCTCAACATGCTCTGGAATGTATCAGGGTATTACCTTAAGCTCTACAGAATTACAAGATTTCATTTCCTCTTTTAGACTCCATGTGTTTAAGTTGTTTAAATGAACTGGCCAGAAAGTTTAAGTTAGAATATGTGGTACAGAATGATTAAGTTTTGGACAAAATAAACATCTCTTCCTTTGGTCTCACACAGAAGGTGAAGTTCTAAAATGCAGACAATATCATCCTTTACCCAGTATTCTAATTTACTTTAGTTCCAACAAGATGAGCTTCATTCTTATCTTTAAATGAAGTCTGATTTCTCTTTTAGCTTCTTTAGCAGCTGTTGTATGGAGTAATGCTGACTTTCAGAGCTGTAGAACTCTAACACTAACTCTTAGGTGTCACACATGTACCAAAATGTCCAGGGAAATATTATGATTTACACACAGAGAACAGCATTTCAGAATTTAGAAATAATACTTAGATTTCAGGAATAAATGTGACTACTATAAGACTTATAATCTTGACCCTAATTTTTTTATAACTATTTTCTAAATGAGACCAACAATATTTGCTTCTGGCTAATTTTGCTCAACATTATGTCTTCAAGATTCACTGACTTTGTAGTGTGTCTCATAATTCCTTTCTGTAGCCATAGATTATCCCATTATATGTATACACCACAGTTTGCTCTTCTGCTTCTCAGTTGGTGGTATTTCAACATGTGTCTTAATCTGCTTACTGGAGTCCTTTTAAGAGGGAGATATTTTGGAAAAGGCACAGAGACTTGGAGACAGAAATGCCTTGGGAGATGCTAAGCAAGGACCCACAGGTACTAAATAAGCCAGAACTTGGGGAGAGCCAAGGGAAGCAAAGAAAATAAAATCCAAAATTTTCTCCAGAGAAGCTAAGGGCGGACTCACAGATGCTTAGAGAGAGAAAAAACACCCCAGGGATGCAAGAGAAGACTCACAGGATAAAGAGAGATAGCCATTAGAATCAGAAGCTGAAAGCAACAGAACCAAGAGCAAGGACCAGCAGATGCCAACCACATGACTTCCAGCTGACAGAGGTGTCCCAGATGTCAGTGGCCTTTTTTCAGAGTCTGGGTATCATCTTGTTGATGCCTTCATGGGACATTTTAATGGCCTTAGAATTGTAAATTTGTAACTTAATAATTATCCTTTGCAAAAACCAACCCATTCTGGTATACTGCATTCCAGCAGCTCTAGCAAACTGAAACACATATACACATGCATGTGTGGGGACAGAAGTCACTCTAGGAGTAGCTCTTTGTTGTATGCCCTGCTCACTGGCTGAGAAAGGCATCTCTGCTGGAATTTAAATCATAGTACATGCATAACATTATGCTTAGCCAAGACTGGAAAGATGATACACAAGAGATAGTGTACACATTGCTATTTCTCTGCTAGCACATTTCCTCAATAAATCTTGGGTCACATTGGCATTCTATGGTCCTAGTGGTTTTTGTCTACTACCTCCTTGCACAACAATTTATAAGCAAATTTGTATGATCTTAAGACATTACATTTAATTTCATATATATGAAGTGTATGGACTAAATTAGTCAAACACTCACTTTTATAAAATCTTTGCAAATCTTTGGGTCAAATGGGAACCTCATTTAAGTTTGGAATAATATGACATGGCAGATAATTAAATTGTAACATATGACCTATCTTTAAGTTAATTGGCTAGAACAGTATATGCATTTCCAGATTTTAATTTGACTAATATGAGAAAATTGCACAACTAATTATTCAGACAGATGACCCAACGGTGTGCAATTAACAAGTGTTATTTATTGATTATGAGTGTTGATATTTGAGCTCTGGGAAATGTCCAAAGGTAGAGACATTTGTGAATTTTCCATGATGTTGTTTGACATGGTACTCACAAGGTAGAATATTTAAATGATTTCTTATGGCTATTCAGCAAGAAAAATGAACTTTGGCAGCAAATCTCTGTAGTATACATGCAATTTTCATTGATAAAATACTTCTTGACTTTGGCAACCATTAGTTTTCCAAGCTTTTTGAAGTCATGCATTTCATTGCTGGAATTAATAAATGAACTACATCTACCAGAGAGGGGAATTAATATTATGCTGGAGTTGAGATAAGGCAGCTTCCTCAGAGATGTCTGAAAAGCAACTTGCAGTTAGTACTGTCCTTATTACAGAAAACAACTTGAAATAATTTGGGCATGTTTTGATGATCTTATTTTGATGAAGACCAAGAGAACTCTTGTTAAATAAATCCTTTGGGCCTTCCTGGTTTTAGGAAATCCCATAATCCACTGTAAACTTCAGTGCTTTTAATAGTTAGATTTACTTAATAAATTTCCTAACTATAAGTATATTAATAATTAATCATTATTATCAATATTTTAAACATTAATGTTAATAATGCAATCATAAATATTTTGCAGAATCCACTAATTCTATTCATTTTAAGGAACAAAGACAATGATATATTCAAGAGAAGAGTCTTACTATTTTTCTCTTTAGAAATAGCCTCAATCTCACTCTAAATCTAAAATGTCATTTTTTTACACATACAGGTGGAAACAAGCAATTACATTTGTCTCTAAGCAATACCTGTCCATCAATTTCTTGACAGCCAAGGCAATATCATTATTGTCACTATCGCCCCTTAAGCTCCTCAATTCTCCCTTTTGAAAACAGTATACGTATAAAGGATCTCCATTTGCATTCATAATAAGGGATTTCAGAATGTATATAAAATATTTACCACAACATTGCACCATTATTTACTATATACAGTGTTAAGGATGAATTTTATAGAAAGAAAACAGGTTTGGTAGAAATAGTTTTGCCTTATTCAATAGAGTCAAAGTTTTCTTTGCCTTTTAGTTTTCCTTATAGTTTTTAAATCTCTAGTATGATAAAATGGAACATGAACAATTATGCCAAGAGGTATCTGTTACTCTTACCATACCTACTAGAAAGAAAGGCACCACACTGCATGGCAGTTATTGCTGGATTTATATCTGTCAGCAGATGCTCACAGAAATGAGAATGCTCTCTCTGAATTCATATTGTGCCTACTGCCTTTACTCTCCAATGCCTTTCCTCAGGGAGTTACAGGGATAAGAATCTCTTCCAGTTATAACTAACACTTTAAACCTCACTGAGAAGCATATTTTTTTGTTCCCTCTCTGGGGAACCATTTATCTCCTCCGAAGTATATTTTCATTATTTTGTTTTAAAGAATGGGGTTTGGGTGCATGTAACCCATTCAGTTATCGGGGTCAGATGCAATTGTTTCCTTCTCCCAGAGTGCATGACTTCCTCATGTGTCAGGTGGTTCATAAGTGCTCTACTCTGTGATTCCTGACTTTCCGACCTATCTTCTTAAAGAAAACCATTAATCATCTAAATGCTTGCTGCTAACATGGTAAAAATACAGTGAAAACTAGTAATCCTGACAATAGCACAATTACCTCAGCAGGAAAGAAATAAGTTCATTGTATAAGACACAGTGTAGCAAGACAAATTCTGTAACCCTCATTTTCCCAGGGTAGTAAAGCGCTACCTTCGTTAGAAGGCAGAGAAGGCCACCTATGTGGTGATGGACTCAGGACGCGGGAAAGCCTCCAGGCCAGGAGATACTGTCAGCACTCCCAGCCCTAAGCAAGACTTCGTCTTTACGTGGCATTTTATAGAAACCAAGTCATTCTGCCTCAGGAGCTCTCTCCAAGTTTCTGCCTTTCCTTCAAAACTTGACTGTTTAGTCTCACTATATTTTCTGTCCCTCAACTTTCTCTCTCTTATCATTTGACCTAGTACCATTACACTGGTATCTGTGGATTAAGGTGGATTAAGGGTTTAACCAGTTTGGAGGTGTTACCTTGGCTATAGTAATAATAATAACCATACTTCCAATATGAGTACTAATGTGATACTAACAGTGAAAACATATTTGATATTTACAAGTTTGTGAGGTGAGCATAATTTCTATCATTTTATCCAATAATGCTGATTTGATTGCAACAGACTCCTTCTTCACCCCAAAATGTGACCAGTATTACAACATACGGAGCTTTATTTCAACTCCCAATGCAAAAAAATTAAGTTGCTGTAACCACAAATTTATCCAATACATGCAAATGTATGAAAATGAGTAGAACAATTTTGATTCTGACAAGGTTTTGACCAAATAAGACTGCTCTAGAAGACGTGATTTTTAGAAAGGAGAACTAACTCCTCCTTGGTAAAGCCATCAATTTCCATTAATGTTGTTGTCAAATTCACAGCCTGTCATATGCTTATATTTAAAATGAAAAATTAAAATGTTCATACAAATAAAGCGTGACAAGATAACACTCTTTAAAATGTTATGTTGTCTTAGAATTACCCTATGACCTGGTGATCCCACTTCTAGGTATACAATGAAAAGAATTTAAGCATAGCCTTGAGAAAATATTTGTACACCAATGTTCATAGCAGCATAATATACTGAAGTCAAAATGTAGACACAAACAAGCATGTCCCAAAAGATGAAGGAATAAAGCAATTGTGGGGCCCAGCTATTCAAGTTCAAAGTCCAGAAGATAGGCTTCCAACTGCCCCTTCAGTATAATATACTTAACTTAAAGTTGACTCTTTAGAAACTTCACTTATTATTTACAAAATCTTTTATAAGCAGCACCAGAATTAGTATTTGATTGAATATCGGGAGAAGGTGAGTTTAAAATACAAAATAGTTACTGCTTCCTTTCCATCCTCCAGCCCTTGCAAGAGAATATCCCACCCTATGTGGAAGTCTCCAAGAAAGGGAATTCTGGGGAATGTAATTTAATCTAGCTCATTTGGTACCCCATGGAGCCAACATCAGGTAGCCTGTTATTTTGTGATGCAATGTAACTTTTCAGTGTGCCATTTCCAAGTCCTCAACCCCTTATTCCCCATTTCCATTCCCAGAAGTATTAGCGTAAGCTTATATCATTGCCTTCAAAGTATTTTCTTTCTCCTTTGGAAATCAGGCCAAAAGCAAAAGTTCAATTAAAAATAAACAAAAACAAAAATACTAGTCATCAGTTGTGACAAAGGAACTTTGTGACTGGTTTCCATGGATTAAACAATGCAGCGTTAATGATAGTGAAAATGGTGTGTGTGGGGGGGGATGTATGCAGACTGCAGTTTCTGCATGATTTTTCTGTAAACCTATGACTCCTTTAAAAAAATTAAAAGAAAGATTAAAAATAAAATTCATTTGTAAATACTATCCCCAGACCAGAGGCTCAGCTTCAATTGGTAACTTTATAGAGAAGTAAATTCTCAGGCTACATCTCAGACTTAATGAATCAGAAATCCTGGAAGTGAAGCCCAGTAATCTGGATTGGGTTAAAAAAGTCTTCCTGATCATGTATATTAAAATTTGAGAATGACTGCTTTATATATTAGAATTCTGCCACAGGTTTGCTTGCAACGCTGCTTTGCAAATAGGTTGCCTGTTATGTTATTGATATTCTATCCAGGAATTCAGCATGCAACCATTCAGAACAAGAATTATTACCATGTTTTTAAAAGAAAAAACTTCTTGTCTGTATTCTTATAATTGTGCTGTTCCCATTTGCCAGAGAGAATTATATTAGTCCTGGTATCTTTTCTCAGTTTCATTTAAATTTCATTGTATCAGGTTGATATTTTAGAATGTGTGAGATGATGATGAGAACTTGTCTAGTTTTACTGTAGATGAAGTTTTCTTCTCTATTTTACTGTGATTTATATCACCTTTAATGTCTGTCAAGCAGTTTTGGAAATATGCACCAACTCTATCTTTCTTGGAAGTCTCTCAGTGCACTGCATATTTATTAGATACTAACATCTAATGGAATGTAACCTCTTTGCTTTAAAATATAAACTTCCTTGCAATGTCATGGTTTCAGGTACACCTGAGAGCTATTTCGATGCATCATTATCTCCACTGAAATGGAAAAGGTATCAAGGGGTTATTTCTTTTAACAGCGGAGAGGTGTACCAATCGTGCTCAAAAGTAAAATAGGTTGTCCCCAAATATTTGATGGAAAAACTGGTATTTCAAAAAAGTGCAGTCTCGCTGCATATTAGAAGGCTCTGAAGAGCAACATTTGTTTTCGCTATCTTACTAAAAATTAAGGTCACATATTGACTTCTTGCTAAGGAGCAGTTGTGCTAAAGAGAAACTGGGGAAAGAAACTTACCACTCAGGTTAGGTAAAAGAAATGTACATAAAGCAAATGTTTGTAGAAAAATACCTGCTCTAGTAGCAAAACCTAGAGGGACAGCTAATAAAAACACTCCACTTTGAAGAAAAAATCATGAACCAAGGTGCTCAGTGGTCATCTACTTTCACTTCCCTTCTCATCTTCCTTGTCATTTCCTAAGAACTGTTTTGGTTTTTTTTTCTCTCACTACATGGGGCCCTGGATTCATTTTAATTCATTCTTATTCATTTCTGTATTAGCTCCATAGAAGGATCACCATGAACAGAATTGTAGTAATGCCTTTACAGGCTGACAGCTTCAAAAAAGCAATGCAATCTCCACTGCAGCTGGAGTGTATATGCAATATGTATATATAAAATCTTTACTCATTATCGTGGATTCTATATGTAAGGATTTGCTTATTTACTAAAATGTATCTGTAGCCCCCAAATCAAAAAAAAAAAAAAAGCAGACTCATAGTGTGCTTTTGCAGTCATTAGGCGACATGCTCAGAGTGGGAAAAATTTTGAGTTGCCAGACAGTTGCCTTCCCAGCTAAGTGCGAACAAGGCGACACTCTACCTTCTTGATTAAGTCATTATATTGTAAAAAAAAAAAAAAGTCTTGTATTTACAGTAGATTGTATGCCATGGTTTTTTTAAATACTTTTCTGTAGGTGATTTCAGTGTTTCAAATGTCCCCCAAATGTAGTGCTGAGGCTTTGTAGTCTTAAACAGAAGAAGGCTCTAAAGTACCTTATGGAGAAAATTCTATGTAAGGTCAGCTTTGTTCGGACCACAGTTAGGGTGCTGTTCGCCATGCGTTCAGTGTTAATGGATTAACATTTTATGTTAAATATGGTGTCTTTAACAGAAACATACCTAAAATTGTAATGAATTGAATTAAAAAACGTGACGTATTGATCTGTTGACTGAAAAATGTGACTATAGGCTTGCAGGAACCTAACTCTGTTTTTCTCCAGGAACAATAGTTCAGTATTTGCTAATGCAGTGTTCTCAGTGACTTTTATAGCATATAACTATCACAAATAATGACAATGACTGTGTATGATACGCATATATATGTTAATCATAAAAAGTTAGTCATAAAATAATGATCAGAAAATCCAACCATGTTCTCACCTTTCTCATAATGACACATCGATGCTTTTATAATAATATCAATATAACATAATATAATTGTAATATTATATATGAAAATTTTCCAAACAATATTTGGTTCTTCTGCATTGTATTAGGTCACCAATGATATAATTCAGCAGAGTTTACAGCACTGGACAAACAGTGAATAATTGTCTGCTCAATGCCTTGACCCTGGAAATGCTGATCTTCACGTGGCAAAAAGTAACTGCCCACTCAGGGAACACCAGATGTCTTATCAAGAAACTACATCTTGGAGATAAAGTTAATTTTGGGGGGAAAGAGCAGTAAGGGGTGACGTGAGGTGAGTTTGAAGAAATGGATTTCTATATTATATGATTAAAATATTTGATGTTTATAATTCTTCATCTTAATATAATAGTATTTGTTTTAGTTTCTTAGGCTGCTTAAAGTAAGTACCATAAAGTGGTTTGGTTTGAGCAATGGATATTTATGACCTTACAATTTTGAGTCTAAGAAAATATACAAATCAAGCCATCGTCAGAGTGATGCTTTCTTCCCAAATATAAGCTGCTAGCAATCTTTGGCTATTCTTTCACCTGCAAAGGCACATGGCAGTGTCTGCTGGCCTCTCCTTTCTCTTATGGGTTTCATTGATTTCAGATTCTTGCTTCAGTGGCTTTCCTTTTCTTTGTCTGATTTTCATTCTCTTATAAAAGGTCTACAGTAATAGGATTAAGACCCATCTGGGTTGAGATGAGACACAACTTAACTGAAGTGACCTCATCAAAAGATTCTAATAACAATAGATTTACACTCATAAGAATGGACTAATTTAAGCACATGTTTTTCTGGGGTATATAGAGCTTCAGACCACCATAGTATTGAAGATATTCATATATTTTACAAATTAATAGTAATAGTTATCTTCTAATTAATGTACTTCACTCTTTCATGCCCCTTCTATATGTTTCACATATACAGCAACCACTCAGTTTTTATAATTATTTACAAATTTAAAAAAATATGATTTTGTATTTTTCCATAGAGAATATCACAATCTTAAGACAATATGATTTAACACAATATTTTAAAATCATTTTGCATATAATGAAAACTTTTTGGGAAACAACTTTAAAGGTAAGATCTTTGATACAAAAGTAAACATTTCCTGTAAGAAATAACTTCTAACGTGTAGCAATCCAACTCCTCTTTCACAGTGAGCCAAATTGTTAACCAATGTAATGTAAATCAAGTTTGCATACATAGATATTAATTAAATATAACCGGTTAAAAGTGGGAAATTTAAATATGTAAACATTAGTTTAGCATAATTTATTATTTCTAGTAATTCATAAAATTTAAAGATTTTTAATAGCATAGAAGTGTTACATTAAAGAAATATTTATACATCTCATCAGATGTATTGTAATTTGAAGGTTCCAAGTATTAAAATGTTATCTACTGTAATTCACTGTAATATTTACATTTTAATTCAATAATAGGAAATGATAAGATGTATATGGTCTTTGTAATCAAGGAGAAGCATTCATAAATTTCAGCAGAATTTTTTAATTGTGTGACTTCAGGCAATTAACCCCTCTGATGCTCAATGTTCTCATATGGATATCAAATTGCAAGTGCATGTGTGCGCATGCATGCAAGCATGAAGTTTAAATTATAAAACATTTCTGACAGCACTTACAACAGAATTTCTTCATTTACCTACATATATTTATTTATGCAGTCAAAGGTAAAATAACTCATAATAAACATCTTACCTCTTATTTACCTTACTTCAGGTAATATAACACTCTTTGCTTGGGTAATCCAAATTCCTATTTGTAGTCACATACATAGACATGGCCTACATAGAAATGTATTGTGACCCTTGTTTGTCATTATTATATTGTGAAACAAAACAGCAAATCCATGAAATAATTGGTGGTGTCATAAATAACAGATGCACTTGCTGTACTTTTTCACTTGAATAGGTATTTTTCATTTGGATTTGCAGTGCTCTGCTTTTATACCCTTGGGAAACCCTATAATAGAGTTATCTCTTTGTACCTGAAGAAAGACTAGGCTTTGATAAACGGGAGGGGACAGAGGTCATATCCTGTAGATTTCATGTCATTGTTTTGTAAGTAGTTTTTTAATATTTAACAACAGCAGAAGTTTTTAAATTTGTCATTATTTATTATACTATTAAAAGGTGTTAGTTACTAAGTACAAGTTTCAGAAAAGGTCAAAGATTTTTCAAAAGGAAAATATTTATTTGCAAGAGCTTCTCACAATTAATAAGGGAAAGAGGATAACTGATGTATTGTAATGTGGTGAACTAGAAGTACTGCTTTTCATAATCTGCATATTGTTACTGCAAACTATTTTCCAAAAATGGGTTACAAGTGTGGAAATTGCATATGAATTTCCCTCAGGAACCTGGTCAGCTGAACAAAGTTTGAAATGGTAGATCAGTTGCATCTAATCTCAAGGAATCTACAAATTTTCTCTGAAGTGTCATATAGCTTTAACATTTTCTAAGAATGTCATAATATGGAAAAATTTATGAAGCACTGGAAAGAAGGCAACTCTTTGAGAAGAAATCAAATGGTGGGCAGGATAAGAAGGTGGCATAGCTTGAGGTGTAGATTTTATTTTGTCCTCTTAAGCAGTTAGTGAATAGCCAGGAATTGTACAGAAAAACTGCTGGGGGAAAATCAGTGAGTGGACACACAGCATACACCAGGCTAGACCAGATGAAACAGCTGAGATCCTACAAAGAACTGTATGACCCTCAAGCCTTGGAGGCCAGCACCCCTCCAACATGGGCATAGCAGGCTTGTTCCCTATGAGAAAGGAAACAGACTTTACTAGCAACAAGGGCTTACCTCAGCCAATCTTCAATTGTGCTATTAATTAGCAAATTCTGACTAATTAAAAAAGACCCCCAGCATAGATAAACCTGGAATAAGCACTAAAGGATGTAGGAGTTTTGCCCCAGCAGAGATGGGATGGGGCTGATGGAAAACAAAATAAACAAAACAAAACCAGAAGTTTTTTGAGTTGGACAACACAAAATATTGGTAAATGGCTGGACCCCAAGAAAAGGGGCACATGAGGCCTAGACATACAAAAAGCCACATACCTACCAACTCAAGCTCTTGATTGGCAAACCCAAGGAGTAGGGGTCTGGCTCTGCTTTTTTTTTTTTTTTTTTTTTTTTTTTTACTTACCAGCTCATTAGATAGAATTGGAAACAGTCATAGACTCTAGCACTGCCCTAGGCAAGAGCAGAATTAAATTGGTTTGAGAGACAAAGTAACTAGGCAGGAGAAAGGACTTAATTCTCTAGAGGGTCTATCTTCCCCAAGAAAAAGAGGGCAGGGCCCAGCTCATGTGGAAATCTCCTTCAAAGAATTCACACCCCAGGAATTGGAGAACTGAAACAATTAAAGTCATCATAATAACTCACCTCTGACTCAACCACACCCCTGGCAGGGCCTATCTGATATGGGTCTATAATATCTGTTGAGCTCTTCCTCAAAAAAAAAAAAAAAAAAAAAAAGGTTTCCATATAGGCAGGGCAAGAAACAGAAAAACAAACATTTAAAAATTCTGATCAGTTAAACAGAACCTACGAGAGGCACAGAATGAGTTGAAATGAATGTCAAAGAACAGATAGAGAACATTGTCATCCAGCAAGAAATTCTTAGCTAAAAGAGTGAAAACAACCTTCAGAATAAATTAGTTAAGAAATCAAATGCCTAGACACCAGTAAAAAATAATGAGTCATATTAGGAAAAATAAAGATATGGCTCAGTCAAAAGAACAAACTAACACTTTAAATGAGATATATAGTTGAAATAACTAATTTAGGATGTTTTAATGAACAAGAAAAATCTCATCAAAAATCAAATCAATGAGTTGAGAGAGGATGTAAAGAAGACACTGGGTGAACCAAAAGAACACAAAAGTTTGAAAAAACTAATCACAGAATTTATGGGAATGAAAGGTACAACAGAAGAGATTCAAATAAAACAATGGGAACCTACAACAATGTATTTGAAGAGACAGAAGAAAGGATTAGTTAACTAGAGGATTGGACTAATGAAATCCAGCACACAAAAGAAAATATAGAAAAAATGGAAAAATATGAATAGGGTGTCAGGGAATTGAATGACATGAATTTACATCTTGTGGGGGTCTCAGAAGGAGAAGAAAAAGGAAAAGGTGAAGAAAAACTAGTGGAGGAAATAATCACTGAAAATTTCCCATCTCTTATGAAAGACATAAAATTACAGATCTAAGAAGTGCCACAAATTCCAAACAGAATAAATCCAAAGGGACATACTCCAAGACACTTACTAATCAGATTGTCAAATGTCAATGACAAAAGGAGAATGCTGGAAGCAGCAAGAGAAAAGCAATCCATCGCATACAAGGGAAACCCAGTAAGATTATGTGTGGATTTCTCAGCAGAAACCATGGAGGCAAGAAGGCAGTGGTATGATATATTTAAGATTCTAAAAGAGAAAAACTGCCAACAAAGAATTCTATATGCAGCAAAAGTGTCCTTTAGAAATGAGGAGGAGATTAATGTATTTGCATACAAACAGTGTCTGAGAAAATTTTTGACTAAAAGACTGGCTCTGCAAGAAATCCTAAAAGGAGCACTACTGGAAGATAGGAAAAGGCAAGAGAGAGAGGTCTGGAGAAGAGTGTACACATTAATATTATCAGTAAATGTAAAGAGAGAAAAAAATTAGATATGACATATAAAATCCAAAAGAGAAATTGGTGAAAGAAAGTACTGCTTTTATACTTATAGCATTAAATGTTAATGGGTTAAACTCCCCAATCAAAAGGCACAATATGGGAGAGTGGATTAAAAAATAAGACCCAACTATATGCTGTTTACAGGATGCTTATTTTAGACGCAAGGACAAAAATAGTTTGGGGGCAAATATTTCATGCAAACAATAATCAGAAAAGAACAGGACTAGCTATACTAATATCCAACAAATTACACCTCAAATATAAAACAATTAAAGGGATAAAGAAGGATACTATGTATCAATAAAAGGAATAATTCAATGAGAAGACATAGCAATCACAAATATTTATGCACCAAGTCAGAGTGCTTCTAAATACATGCAGCAAATATTAACAACACTGAAGAAAGAATTAAACACCTCTACCATAATAGTTGGAGACTTCAATTCCTTGCTCTCATCAATGGATAGAACCTCTAGCCAGAGGATCACTAAAGAAACAGAATTTGAATAATATGATAAATGAACTAGGCTTATCAGACATTTACAAAAGTTCATTTATCATATTATTCAAATTCTCAATTTATTCTCATATTATTCAAAATCTCAAAAATGAGAGAATACACATTTTTCTCAAGTGCTCATGGATCATTCTCAAGGATAGACCATGTGCTGGGTCATAAAGCAAGTCTCAAGAGTTTTGAAAAGATTGAAATCATATCAGACCTTTCTTGGATCATAAGGCAATGAAGTTGGGAATCAATAACAGATAGGGACCAGAACATTCACAAATATATGGAGCCTAAACAACACACTCTTAAAAAAAACAGTGGGTCAAGGAAGAACTTGCAAGTACGTGAAACTATTGAGCTGTGTTCCAATAGCTTTGATTCTTGATGATAATTGTATAAAGTATAACTTTTGCAATGTGACTGTGTGATTCTGAAAACGTTGTGTCTGATGGCCCTTTAATCCAGGGTATGGACAGTTGATTAAAAAAATATATGAATAAAAAAAAGTAAATAACAGGGAGGATGATGAGTAAAATAAATTGGGTAGATGGAAATGCCAGTTGTCAATGAGAAGGTGGGGAAAGGGGTATGGGATGTATTAGGTTTTTCTTTTTCCTTCTCATTTCTTTTTCAGAAGTGGTGCAAATGTTCTAAAAATGATCATCGTGATGAATACATAATTATGTGATTACTGTGAGCCAATGATTATTGCCACTGATTATTTTAATTATATATTAAAACCATATATAGACTGTATGTGTGTGAATATTTGTTAATGAAAATATTTTAAAAAGAAGAAATCAAACAATTAAATTGTCAGGTAAAACATCTTAAAATGACGTTTGAATGAATTGCAGATATAGGTTTTAAAAAATAAGTTATTTGCTGATGCCAGTAGTAATATAAATGCAGGATTCCTGGAGGGTTTAGGGAATCCTCAATATATGCATTTAGGGCAGGGTTAGTAAACCCCAAAGTAAATGCACTCCTTGAGACTTTGGCAAATTCTTGTGAATGTTAGCCTCCAGTTTGAACTTTTCTTAGGGCAAGGAAAAAAAGCATGATGCCCAAGAAAGACTAGGAAATGCCCAAAGTGGAGACTCTAATTAGTAACAAAGGTTTATTTCTTCAGTCTAAGTGTGAATATATCCACTGAAAAGAAAAAGGTAGTAAAAAATTTAGACCTCACTGGTACTAGGTTGAAAGAAAAAAAAATATTCTCTGAGAAATTACAGTGACAAGCTAACCCTAACCAAGGTTTGTACAGAGTTCATGCTATTTGCATGCATTTATAATATTACTTTGCTGATAATGCCTTCTGACAATAGAAGAAACCCAAATTCTATCTGAAGGAAGACAATTTGAATAAAGGACTCAAGGGACTGCCACAATAAAGTTTCAAGGAAAAAATAATAATGACAGACAAATAATCCACATGCAAGTAGAATATTGTGGGTAAACATGAGAAGATGCAATAAATATCATTATCAAACCCAGAGTTTTTAGAATTCAGACTTATCAGAATACATGAGAGAAAAATAGTTTATAGATTTTTAAAGGATAATTGTGAATCCTAAATATATTAATAAAAACTGAAATCCATAAGAAATGATGAAACACGTTTGAAAAATAACAAACTGAATTCCTGAGGGAAAATATTCCATAGTAGAAAGCAGAAATGGAATGGATTGGTTAATCAATAGATTAAATATTATTGAATATAGAATTATTGACCTGAAAGGCAGATCTAAAGATGCTAAACACAGTCCAGAAAGACAGCATGTATTAAGTTATGATGAAGAACATAAGAGTCATTAAGGATATAGTGAAAAGTTTTAAGATTCACAAAATGAATTTTATGAATCTTATGGGATATAATTAAAAGACTGAGAACAGCACAATATTCAAGAAAATAGGGGCTGGGAATTTTCCAGAATTGTTGGAAAAAAAAAAGTCCAGTACCAAAACTCAGTACCATTAAACCTAATGAACCTCAAGAAATATTAATCAAAATAAATGGGCATCTAAGAACTTCAGGGAGAAATTGCACTAAAGAGAAAGGGAGTATATTAAAGACAGATAAAAAGAAGACTGTCAACTTTTCAACAGTAAAATTGGCAGCCAGATGTAAATGGAATATCATCACATGAAATAATGAAGCTGTTAATTCTATGTTCAGAGAAATTATCTTTCATATATCTGGGTGAAAATGAAAAATACATATATTGTCTGGTCAATAATAAATGTATATTAATAGGCTATTTTGTGAGCTATTCTTTTCCTATAACTATGTGTATTGTCAGGGTTCTCTGGGGAAACAGAACCAACACTGGATATCTGTAAATATGAAATTTTATAAAAGTGTCTCACACAACTGTGGGGATGCACAGGTCCAATGAAGGTCTTCAATGAATCCCCCAGGAGAACCAGGCTGGCTAAGACAGATAGAGAGAGTCTCTCTTCTGACTTCTCCTTAAAAATCTCCAGCTGATTGCACTGAACATCAAGGAGAATTGAAGGCATTCCCCTTGACCGACTGCAGATGTAATCAAACATGGATGCAATCATTATGCTCATGATTTAATAAACCAGCCTTCTGGTTTATTAAACAGCCAGGAAATGTCCTTGCGTGAATGGCTAGGCCAGTGCTTGCTTGAACAGAAAATTTGGCACCATCACATGGCCAAGCTGAAACATGAACCCAGCCCTAACCCAATGCATGTAATAAATTCTCAAGTTACAAGTATCTTTCTCAGTTACAATTACCTAACTTTACTCATTGCTTTTCCATATTTTATCTCATATGATTAATGGCTCTTCTTGGACTAAAATTTTAGAATTATTTTTCTTTCTCATTAGAAAAAATCCAGCTTTTATTCAGCTATAAATCCAGGTTTGTATTTCTGGATTATCATGAACAAATAACTAAATTAGGAGTCCAAGACCAACTTCTTCTCAAAATGGAGTAAAACTTCCTGCTGCATTTAACATAACTTCAGAAAGTGGATTTATATATAATATAAGCATTCTCCCTTTTTTCCCCATGCTTTTGTAGCCCACATATCTGTTTTTGTGAAAGAAAAATGGTGAGTTAAAATGGAGTTGGAGAGCTGTGCATACAGAAAGGTCTTTATGCCCACTCCTTTGATACTCCTGAGCAATTTGTTAGATATAGCTTTTATCCATCATACATAAGCCAAGGCTGGCACTGAGATTGTGTTCACACAATAGAAAAATGGGGCTTTTGTAATTATTTGGTTAGCTGACAATCAATAGGAGATTACAAGCACTAAGTAACTGAGGATGAAGGTGGTGCTAAATTGTCTGTTTGGTTATAAGTATTGATCAAATTAATAACATAACTGCAGACCACCTACTTCCTTCCTTAATACCCATTCAATTCCAAACATTTTCATTTATTTGCTCCATCAAGAAATGTGCAAAAGGTTTGTAATGATTATTTCTTCCTCAGAAATGTCCGTCTTTTTATGTATATTTGTTAAAAGAGGCATCATAGACTTTATTTTACTTTAATTTTGTCTTTATCTCATTATTTTCTCATGGTTCACTCTAACTGTACCCATTTTTCCATTGTTCAATTTCCTTATTCTTTCCCTATTTGGATTTCTTAACCTTATGTCAGTTTTGTTGGCATGTCTTCACCATTTCCCCAGTATATTAAGGTGTTCCTCATTCTCAGGTAATTACATTTCAGTGAGTCTTCATCAAAATGGAAGTGAAGGAACTGTCTAGGTATTTTGGTTACTACTAAGAAAATCTGCCACAGTTTCAAAGATTGATCTAGTTGTTTCCTGAAAAGGCGTGTCTCAACATTTTTTTTAGTGTGTTATCCATTTGTAATATACAAAGGTAAAAATCCCTCAATACTTGATTAAAATGGAATGTAGTATCCCAGTTAAAATAAAATTTCTTTATGGTTTATGTTTGCGTAATCTATTTAATGCTTCAGTCCAGCTATATCAAACTTAATTTCTGCTCTGTGAAGGCAATTTCCAACTCTTTCCAATATCGTTTAATTCTTTCTATTACTTCCAGTTGTGATGGCTAGTTTTATGTGCCAACCTGATCAGGCTATATTACCCAGCTATTCAATCCAACACCAATTTAGGTGTTCTGTGAAAGTTGACTTTACTTAAAGGAGATTATCTTTGAGGTGGGCCTTATCCAAGGATTATATAGGCCTGTAATGGTTTGGAGCTGTTTTGCATCCCAGAAAAGTCATATATATATGTTTTTTCACATGGGCAGCCACCGGGAATTGAACCCGGGTCCTCTGGCATGTCAGGCAAGCATTCTTGCCTGCTGAGCCACTGTGGCCCACCCAAGCCATGTTATTTTAATCCAATCCTTTGGGGGCAGTGCTTGTTGGATGGGACATTTTTATTAAGGTGTTTCCATGAAGATGTGACACCACCTATTAGAGGTGTGTCTTAATCAGTTTACTGTAGTCCTTTAAGAGACAAGCATGTTGGAGAAAGCTCAGACACAGATGTCTGGAAATGTAGAAGCAAAACACCCCAGGAGGTGTCAGAAAGACCCACAGGATCTGAAAGAGATGTTTGAAACCAGAAGCCAAGAGAGAAGGACAGCAGACATTGCCATGTGTCTTCCAATATGACAGAGGAATCTGGATGCCAGCTGCCTTTCCTCCAAGAAGGTATTCACTTGTTGATGTCTTAATTTATACATTTTCATGCCTTTAGGATTGTAGCTTGTAATATAATAAATCTCCTTTATAAAGGAGATTTGGTATACTGCATTCCAGCAGCTTTAGTACACTGAAGTAAGGCCTTAAGAATACAGCTTATGTTTTCTGGAGGAATAGGAAATTCTTCCTCAAGACTGCAGCATCATCTCTCGCCTGAGAATTTCCAGCCTGCCAGCTTGCTCTACAGATTTCAGACTTGCCATTCTCCATACTACCATAAACCAGCTCCTTACCAATTCTCTCTCTGTCTCTCTGCCTCTTTGTCTCTCAGTCTCTGTCTCTCTGTTTCTGTGTCTCTGTGCCTTTGTTGGGGAGATGGAGGGACAACTAGAGAGTGTCAGGCAGCAAAAGCATGACACACGCTCTTATGGAAAGACAATTTGCTCACATGGAGAAAAGATAAAGCACTCGTGGGCCTGGGTTCCTCATAGTGAGTCTTAAGCTTAGTAGAAGAGCCATATTCTCTGGTATTCTTTGTATCAGAGCCAGATATGCCAGGGTGTAGACTGGATGCCATCAAACAAACCCAGAATAATAGGGGAGAGAATGTGCCCATAGAACTCTCATTTACTAGGAAATTGTGCTTTATTTCTCCAGGCCGTCACACCTGGTCCTGAGCATAGGATATATTTGTATGTCTCAGCAAAGAGCAGCAGACTGCATCAGGACTGTCCACACACTAGGACTGTCCTCTACCACAATATATATATCTTACATATATTGATATACATAAAATATATATATATATATATATATATCTTATCCTACTGAAAAGTTCAGTGTACCACTGCAAAGAAATTTATACATACACACATCTATTTCAATAGATAAATAATAAATGTTTTTGAGTTATACAGACATATAGTTAAATTACATATATAAATATACAATTTTTTCTGTGTGTGTGTATCTGTGTGTGTATTCTCGCATTACCAGTCTTGTGTTATGCTGGGTTTGAATTTCAACTCTTCTATTTATTATGTGTACACTTATAGGCAAAGTAATTAAGTCTTCTCTGTTTTGGATTTCTTATCTTTAAAACATGAAAAATATATTTTCTATATAATGATTTAATACATTTAAAGCATTCAGAATAGTATTTGTCATAAAGAGAGTGCTCACAATATGTTAATTGTCATGATTGATATTATTGTGAAGAGATATATAAATATATGAGTGCAAAATAGGATGAGTACAATAGAATTCCAGCATGTGTTTCATTGATATGTTCAGTCAGGTTGAAACTTTCGGTTGGCTATTTAGCTTCTCTCTCTGGCCCCTCAATGCTGAAGGATGAAGATGTTGCAGTTTCCCTCTGCATTTCTTCAGGTTTTATTTTAAAACTTTATAAATATAGCTTGAAATATACAAGCCCAGTATATGATAACGTCCTTTAGCATACTTTTGGTTTCAGAAGTTTTAACATTTAAATTGTTTTTTCCTTTGCTTCTATACCACCTGGTTAAATCCCAGATGTCTCATCCACTTACATGGAAACTATGATGTTCTAGGAGTCTTATATTCTATTTAGAGATGTTATTTCTAAACAAGGAATGATTGTGCTTTCATTTGTGTTCATAAATATGTGATTTCAATCTTTTGAAACATATTTTAAACCCAGGTATTACAATAAAATGGGCATGACAGCCAAAAACTTAAGAGACTGTGATGAAAAAGTTGATTTTCACAGAGCAACATTCTCAATCATCTGCTTTAACAGGGATATAAAGATCTTTATCAAGCATAGGGAATTCTATACAAAACGATTCATTAAAATAAGCTATGAGTCCTTAGATTTCTTTTTCTTAAAGACCTAAAAAAAATCTTTACATCACAGTAGAAAAGCAATATATTAGGGCTTGTCTGAATAAACCTCACAGCTTAACAAGATATATATTTTCATGAAAGAGGAAGCATGCAATGAACAAAACTGGATCTACTTGAGTTCATTTTTCCCCTTTATATCTTGAAGATGTTATCTTTTTTGTGCCTTCCATTATAATTCATACATAAATGCATGAGGTTCCCTAAATCCCTATCTATAGCTCTGTTATATGTAATATAGATTCTCACTGCATAAAAACCAGAATTGCAAAATCAAGTCTCTTGGCCTACTTAAAACATTGCCGTACCAGGCTATTAAATGCATTGGCTAAACTTCATTTCCCCACTGTTATTTAACCATAAAAGTGAGTGACGGTGTTGCCTATGCCTGAAATTGGATGTCTCTGATGACCAGTGCTCTTTATCCACCCCTGCAACTAAAGCCACTGACAATTGTGACTTTTTTCTATGTAACTTAAAACCACTGACAATTGTGACTTTTTTCTATGTACCTTTTGGCAGTCTTTTTTTTTTTTTTTCTTTGGACCTAGAAGAAAAGAGAAGGAAAATTCGAATTTGTTCAAAGTAGTTTTATTGCATGGCTAAGTGTAGGTGGCTGAAGCCTAAGACGGCGACAGCCCCAAGCAGTGGAAGGGGTTCAGGTTATATAGGATGGTTGGCAGGAGGTAGGGAAAAGGAGTTGGTGGATTTTCCTTGTCTAGCTTGGGCAGGGGAAATTGATAGGTTCCCATTGGTTGGTTCAGAAGCAAGGGCTAAGTGCAGAGTTGGTAGCTCTTCATTAGCAGGGTTTAAATTTTAAGCACCATAGTAGTCATGCAGGGTTGTAACTGCTGGAGGGCAGATGTTGGGTAAGGATATTTATCGCAAGATTGCAGCTGCACAGTGCAAGAGACACCATGTGACTTTCGCATGGGCTGGAGTGGGCATAGTGGGTTTTGTAGAAATCATTGGTGGGGGAAGCTTCCTGGAACATTTGCTACGGGGTGGTCACATGATAGGGGAAGTGGTTTTACCTGACACCTTTATGGATCTTTCCATTTATATCAGCATTGGACTTCAGAACAGACTTTAAAATGAAATATACATGGGTTCAAATCCCAATTCTTACACATTTTAGCTAAGGTAGCATGAGATATTTCTTACCTGTAAAATGAGATGCTAATAATATCATGATCACATTGTAATCTGGAATTACCAATGAGCCATTTCACTATTTTCATCGCATGATAATCCTATTTGCACCTTTGCTATTTTTTGACATTTTCCCTGACATCTATTGAACTCTGTCAATTTTGCCAATTTGAATTTTCATCAGGATGAGAAGAAATCAATATGAAAAAGATTGTGCTATCCTAAATTTATTTGTCTAGCTTTGTAATGGTGTTATAAAAAGGTTGATGATTCATCAGTCCAAAAATGTATTAGTGTTCATGATGATCAGATTATGGAGTCAACAAATGTAACAATAGTGATCCCATATATTAATTCTAGGGTTTTCCTAGGAATTTTGGAGGCAGTTGCTTTTCAAATTACTTTTTAAAACTTGCTAAGTTCTTGAATATACATATCTGAAACATTTTATTTTATTTGACCTCCAACTGCTGCTTATGTTATTCAACAATATTTTACAGCATCATGTTTAAGAGGTAGAATGAAATTGTGGTGGACAGCATTTGGGAGAATCATATATAAGCCAGAAGGAAGGTTTTATATCTAAGTTACAAGGCAGCAAATTGAATTGAATTTCTACTACATACTGAGTATCGTACTAAGACTAAAGTCTCAATTTAGTTTAATTTAAATATGCTATCAATTAGCCAGCCTATTTGATTGTTTATAATGGCACATTTACAAGCATGCTGTATTCACATGATTTCTTCTATACACTATTGACTGATAGTAGAGTGCCAGGGAAGGAGAAGCACTAGCCATATAATAGTAAAAAATCTGATTCTAAATACAAGTAATAATTTTATTCATTCAAAAGCATTATTATTTAGCACCTGTTATGTGCCCAGTGCTATTCTGTGCACTAGATTTTATAACAAAAATGAAAAGCAGTTATCAGTGAGAGACAATTAAAAACTAATTTATAGTGCTTTGGAATATATTGTAACTGATTATACATGCACATAATTCATATTTACATACATATATAATGCAGAAAATAATGACTAAAATGGGCTTGATTAAAGATCAAATTTGAAAAAAAATAGGTTAAATTTGATCTGAATCTTAAACATGGCATACTATGACATTGATTACTTAGAGAGGAAAAAGAAAATGATAGAAGTGATAGCAAAAGCAGAACCTCAGAAGCTGGGTCAGAAGATTTGCATTTGGACAATTCAAATATGAATTTAAAAGAACATTCATCAGTGGCAGAATACTTGCTTTCCATGTGGGAGACCCAGGTTTGATTCTTGGACCATGCACCTAAAAAAATAATATGAGTATTCATGGGATTAGTTTAAATTTCCATAATCTAGATAAGATAGATATTAAATTCAGTAATGACACAAGCTGTCCTGGTCAGGTTCATGTGCAACTTGGCAAATGGTGGTATCTGTTTGTCTGGTTGGGCAAGTGTTGGCCTGTCTATTGCAATGAGGATATTTCATAGAATTAAATCATGAAAATGTCAGCTGCATACACAGCTGATTCCATTTGTATTCAGCCAAGAGGAGTGTTTTCTGCAATGAATGATGCTTAATCTAATCACAGGAAGCCTTTTAAGGAAGATTCAGAAGAGACAGTCTCTCTTCCTGCTTTGGCCAGCAAACCTCTTTTATGGAGTTTGACCAGATCTTCCATCGGAATCGTTGGTTTCACACCCTGCCCTGCGGATTTTGGATTGTGTGTTCCCTCAGTCACGTGAGACGCTTTTATAAATTTTATATTTGCAAGTATTTCCTGTTGATTCTGTTTCTCTCGAGAGCCCTAAATAATACACAAGACTAGTAACAATATATATGTATAGACTTTGCAAGGACCATCCAACTTTCACATGGATTTTCTCCTTCAATCCCACAGCAACCCTATGAGAATGATGCTGTTGAATTATTTTACAGATGAGAAGACTGAAGCCCAGTTATCTAAACTTATTTGTGCTCATAATTACATTTTTTTTTTTGGAACACAGAAGTGCTGGTCTTTAAACATATACATACTAATACTAGAGCCTGCAGTCTTACAGCTATGACCTACTGTAGAACCAACCTATTTATATGTGCAGATGCTGGCAGGATTGATTTACCTGTGGATGGTGGAGGGAAGTCCATACATTTTTGAGATCAGAAGCACTTTGAAAATTATAGAAATGGAGACTCATTCCCTTTATACTCTCCTTGACCTCCTTGGAAAATATGTTTGCAGTATAATTGTATTTATCATCTTTTCAAAATATGTTCATCCTCCTAAGTTACTAATTTTCTCACCTCTTTCAATATTGAATCATTTTGTGTGCTGTGACTATTTGGAACCTTCACTGTGTTCATTTATGGCATAATTCTGTGCAAGATAAAGTTAAATAAAAACTATAAGCTGGTAACCATACTCTAAGCATGACTAAATTATAATTAAACATATTTATTTTGTTTTATGTTTTCCCTGAGGAGCTAAAGGATGTTACTTAATTATTTAGGCCATAACTTTCTCTTTCTATTTACAAGTAAGAAAATTAAGCCAATGCCATGTGCAGAAGCAGAACTGTCACCTCAGAAAGACTGAAAAAGACTGAAAGACTGAAAAGTTGCCAGAAAAATACATAAAAACAAACAAAAAAACCCACTGAAGAGACCTTCTGTTTTTGCTACATATATAGACAGTACCATGCCATTAAATTTTCCACTGAGTTTTCTCTGGGAAAATCATGGTAATGCTTCTGCTCTGCTCAAGTAGGAGAGCCTTTATGGATAAATTTAGTCACAAAAGCTAATAGGCACACTTAAATTTGTTTAGGAATTGACTAAAACTTTCTGTTTCTGTTTTTAGAAGGTTTTCATAGGTTGTGATATATCTGGTATTAAATAATATGGCAAATACTACAGGAAGTTTGGGCCATATAAAATTTTAGGTGTTTAGATATCCCCTTTCAGTTTTTAGTATTGGAATAGCTAGCAAGAAATGCCTAAAACTGTTCAACTATAATCAAATAGCCTTGATTCTTGAAGATGACTGAATAATTATAGAGCTTAGCCAGGTGATGATGCCTGATTGTTCTGTGCTGTGGACTTAAGTCATGAGTATGTAAATTTCATACTTGGTTGATTACATCTGCAGTAGGCTAACTGGACTGCCTTCCACAATGAGTGAAGCTTACAAGGGAGAGTCAGAAGAGAGGAGCTCAGAGCTGGCTCATACATGCTGTTTCGAGATGCAGGAAGGGTTTGCCCCAGGCATAGCTGTTTTCTGGAAGCAGGGAGGGAAGGCCAGCAGACAAAGCCATATGTGTTCCCAAATTAGTAACTTTGTACCTTAAAGAAATCCCATTTATAAAAACCTATCTCTTCTCTGGTATATTACATTCCAGCAGCTTTAGCAAACTAAAACAGAGCTTCTAAGACGTAACCCTGTGATTTTGAAATCCTTGTGACTGACACGCCATTTATCCAGTGTATGGACAGATAAGTGAGGAAAAAAAAAAAAGAAATAAAGAAATAAATAATGGGAGTGTGGGGTATGAGATGTTTTGGGTGTTTTGTTTTGTTTTTTCTAATTTTTATTTTTTAGTACTGAAAATGTTCAAAATTCAATTGTGATGACAAATACACAGACATATGATCGCACTGTGAACCATTGATTATACAATTTGGATGGCTTATGATATGTAAATAAATAATATATCTCAAAAAACTGCATTAAAAATTAGAGATGCTTGAAATATAATTTTAATTTTTCTTCTATTAATATAAAGTTGAGTTATAAAATCATGAATTCCCTAAATAGAAAACTAATGCTGAATACTTTCAGACCACAGATGGAAATAAACACTTCACAGATCTTATTTCCTTAGTCTCAGGTTTAAGAGATAGAACTGTAGTTCTATAATTGTAGTTTGGAATTGATGCAGTATATTTAACCTATAATAGCCTATTAAAAAACATGGTTGTTTCATCAAGTATATTTGCTATTGAGTCTGAAAATCTTAGATTTTTTAAAAAAATCAGTATCTTGGAAAGGGTTTTATTCAGTGAGGTTATAAAAACCTAAAAGTGTGGAAGAGCATATACCACAGGGAAAACTAGAGTGTTCCATATTATATAATGCTGTATAAAAGGTTTTAGTAGAGTAATAAAGCTATAGTTTTACAAACCAACACTAATGGTTGTGGTAAAAGATGTCTACATGACTCAGAAATACCGTAACTTTTACTTTATATTACGTTAATGAATATCAATGAGTAAATGCAATTTCTTACCCTGTACTTTACTAAAATGCATGATGCTTATGATAGTGAATTAAATTATACATTCATTTTATATTTCTATGAAATAAGATGTTTAGCAAAAACTAGAAAATTGAAGGAAAACTGTGAATGTAATACCACCAGTATTTTTTAACTACATATTTCTGTTTGACAATATATTAGAGTAGGTATGTAAATTCCTTAATTCTGTGCATTTCCAGTCAAAATGATTTTGTCAGGGACATCATAAAGTCTAATGCTTTTAATATGATGCTACTAGGGAAGAAATTTACAGGACATAATTTTTGAATAGGTGTTTTAAACTACTTTGAAACCTGGCAGTTATTTTATAACATACTGTTTATGAATTTTCACTTCATTTTACCCAAATTTTTTATGTAGTAACTGAGAAGTTAACTTCCTAATTAAATAGAAAACTAATAAACTAAATTATTCATTTAAAATTGCAACCAAGTTGATTATTGGTGTGATATTTAGTTATTTTGTTGTTTCTTTTTTTATTTATTTGCTTGTTTTTTACCTGATGAGAGTCAACCCCCTTTAGAGTAAATAGCATGGGGCCTGGTGACAGGAAACTTGAATAAATTAATCTCCAGGTTTATCACTAAGAAGCCACATGACCTTATATCTGTCACATAAAATATCCATACAGAGGAACTTTATGAATATCAACTGAGAAAACAAAGATGAACACACTTTATAAGATCAAAGGCACTTCTAAATGGTTGGTGATTATTGCATGCTAAAATTCAGAAAGAAATATGATCACTTTTTGTAGAATTATGAAAAAAACTAGGCTAATTGAAATAGATTAATATTAACAATTAATTTGAGTTCTCAACAAATCTGCACTGGAGTTGATATTTCCTGGCCCCAATTAACATTGTCAACACTTGTATCTATTAAACAATTAAACTTTGACCTTTATGTTATCTGCAACTTACAGCAAAATTAATTTGGGGTTAATTTTGGTGTGTATTTCTTGTATTTGTGAAATTATTGCAACTCAGCATCTGTGTTGAGATTAACAGACCTACAACTCTCTATTAGTTAATCATCTATTTTGCGGGTTGGCAGACTTTACTGTCAAAGCACAGATAGTATCAATTTTAGGTTGTGCTGGTGAATGGTTTATCACACACGTATTCTTCTAATTATTTTTATTCTTAATTTTTATTTTTTGCACTTATTTAAAATGTAAAAATTATTAAGCATTTTTAGCATAAGGGCAGTCCAAAAATATACCCCAGGGCTGAATTTGGCCTGTGAGTCATAGTTTGCTAATTCTTGGTCTAATAGAGCTGATACCATCCAGAGCAGCAAACCCTTAATTTAACAGGCAAATAATTGGATTACACTTGAGGAAGTCTGACCTGCTTATTCAAAGGCAGAATGTTAATTAAAACACCAGTTCTAATGCACCTCTATTGATATGCACATTTTTGAAAATAATGCTTTAATTTTTTAAATTTCAAAATTACCTTTGAATATTGGGCGGGCCGCGGTGGCTCAGCGGGCAAGAGTACTTGCCTGCCGTGCCGGAGGACCCCGGTTCGATTCCCGGCCCCAGCCCATGTAAAAAACAAACAAACAAACAAAATATAATAAAACAAGAAAATGTTTAAAAAATGTTTCCCTTCCATCCTTCCTTCCTTCTCTGTCTTTCCTTCCTTTCCTCCCTCTCTCTTTAAAAAAAAAAAAAAAAAAAAAAATTACCTTTGAATATTAAAAAAATTCAGGAGCCAGTGAAGATGAAATCAAATTAATACTCATTGCTGAAAACAGTTAACAAGCTTCAGGAAGCACTGAACTAAGATTTCTAAAAGAATCAATTATCACTTTCTGGATATGTGCATAAATGCATTCTCATTTCAATTTCATGTACTTTTAACAATATTACCCAGACAGAAGGCAGGTATCCTGTTCCTGGATGTTCTCAGGAAAGAATTACTAAAATGATTCCATGCAGTGTTACCAGAGAGAAAAATAGAAGAAATTGGAGGAGAACACACTGTAACATCCAGGTTATATCAGGCTTTAACTGCCTATAGTTGCCAATTTTCAACTAAATCCCAGATGGTGGTTAAATTAATAAAATCTTTCATGTGTATTTTAGAACATCAGAGAAGCCATCTGGCTACTAACTGTCACTTTAATTTTTAGTGTCCCTATTGTGAATTTTACAGTCCAGTGTACCATTTTAATGCCAGGGAATGCTTTATCACCCATATTCAATTATTAAGTGCCTACAAAGACTGACATTTGGAAGCCAAATATGATAAGGCTGATTAAGACTATCCACAAATATAGTATTGGAAAATTCCTTGCTTATCAAGCCAAAAGACTATTGACCAGACATAGGTAGGTATCTTAAGTGTAAATATTATGTAATTTGCATTATATCTGTGAGTGTGGCAATTGCCCAATTCACTGTATATATATAGACTCATTATAATATATTATTAAGTTGCTTTCATAAAAATGCATGAGCAATAATTGTTGTATGGAAAGTATAATAGACAAACTCAAGGCCAAGAAATGGGAAAATTTCCTGACTTGAATACAAGTTTCTTATTTGAGGATAAATTATAGTTAATGAAGAATTCAGCTGAAGCTATTACCATGCTCAAAAGATTTAAGGATGCTGTATGCTTTGGATAATTACTGAAATGTAATGTTTTTCTTTTTTATTATTTCTAGTCACACCCAAAGTAAAAAATATGTCTCTTCAATTGATGTCTACAATGAAATAGAGCAGTTAGAAATATTATCAATTCAATTTGAATTTCTCTGTTGTTTTTGCAAAAATCCAATTCGGCTCATGGATTTTCATGATTTTAAAGAGCCAAGTGAATTTATGCATTTACTACACAAAGAAAGTATATCAAAAAGATACTTGTTTAAGGTGGTATATGTAAAAAAGAGAAAGCGATATCCTACTTTTAGCCAGAGGAGGATTGATCATGTAAAGAAATATGCACTATTTACAAGATAGCAGCAGCACAAGGTGAGACCATGATCTGCTAGAGAAACCAGAAGCAAGGATCTATATTCACTAACATATAAAAAACTTCTTAGATGAGATTCTCCACAGTAAGTCCCTACAGAAATGGTTAGCAATAACTGTGAGCACTGGAACATGCAAGAGTATTAGCTGTTGTGAAATCATCAGTAATATTAAGTATCACCCACATTGAGCTGTGATTTCTGTTATCATTCACCCACAGATTAATAACTTAAGCCCTGAGTTTGTGTCTTATTTATCCCTGTCTCCCCTATGCTGATACTATATATGCCTGACACTGTTCTAAATGATTTATGGTATTTGGTGAACTGAACTGACCTTAAAAGCTATAACCACATTTGGCATAAAATTTACCATGAGGTGTTGACTATACTATCAAAAGAATCAAGTCTGTATCAAGAGAAAGCAGCCAGTGCACAAAAAGGAAGCAGACCAGGGCTCCACCGTGATCTGTGGTAGAAGAGGGAGACCAAGACTCTTAGAGGTGGCTTTGGATTTGAGGGAAGCAGCAAAACTGCTTGCATCAGCAGACCAACAGAATGTGAAAACATGAGCCAGTAGAAATGATGGCATTGTAGCAGCCCCTAACAAGGAAAAATACACTGTCCAAGGCTATCAACAATGACCAGTTAACAGTGGACACTATAACGGAGGAGATTATAAAGAGATGGCTCTAAGAACACATCAATCAAAGGATGGGTTCAAAGCATCCCGAGGTAACAATTAGGAAGAAGTGGAAAAGAATTGGGAAAAAGTTACATTAGGACAGAAACTGAGTATAACATGTACAAAGACCCAAACTTACTCTCCTTGGCCTAAATCAATCATTAGCCAAGGCAAAGGGGGAATACCATGCAACAAATTTCCTCCTAAAGGAAGGATGAACTGTAGAACATAATTCTCAAGGCATTCTCAAGGCCAGGAACAGGGAAACTTTCTGATTCAAATTCACTTTTTTTTATTTTGAGACTGAAATGTAAATGCAAACATGAAACTTGGAAACCCTGAAATGTGGCCAAAGATTTAACCAAGACATATAAAATTATTTTCTAGAATAAATATGTCACCAGCATATGACAGTAAATGTGTAAATATCTTTACATTTCTTCCTACTATTGTACATATTCAATGTTTTCAGCTTCATGATGCTTATTAAGCTTCCATAGGAAAATGCAGGTAGAACTTCTAAAGTAGCATTTATAAGACAGCTGAGTGATATTCAAAAGTGATGGAAAGTAACTTGAACCTATATCTCCATTTTTATGAGTTTTCCTTTTTTTAGCTTCTTAATATTTTTAAGAAGTAATAACTGTTTATAGCAATTAGTTCAAAGTCAATTCTAAGTTAAAGTTCTAATAACTACGTGATAATTTCTTATGTATGTGTTTGTATGAATGAATACTCTCTAAACATCTACCTGGAAAAGAGAATAATGAAAGTAATTATGAATGACAAGCAAAATTATCAAAGACTCATGTCAATCAGTTTATTGTGACAGCATGTATAATTCTTAGAGGTAAGATTTTGAGTGAAATACAACAAAGTTTCCCTGTTTGCAATGATGAAGTCTATTGCCTCCATTGTTGAGATTCTTGGACCCCTTCTCTTCACAATTTCTGGTACAGGCCTGTGATCAATTTATTTCTGTTACATTGTACATTTCTGTACATTCTGTTACATTATTCTGTTACATTGTTAATGTTGACATTACTTTGATTCTGTTGCCATCATACTATAGAATGAATTCAATACACCAGCATATCTTGGCTAAAACAACTTGTTTTGTAGGGTAGAATGTTTTCTTTTTAATGCATGTACATAAATTTACAACTTAAAAATATTATGAAAGTTAAAAGTAGTACTTCTATATTGTGATAGTGGCTATATCATCCTAAAATGAAGCATTTAAGAATGAGAATGAGTAGAAAGCTGGCAACCACTTAATTTTCTTAAGGGATTAGTTAATATTACATGGAGGTTCATAGAAAAAAATATAAATATTTAATTGTAATATTGTATTCATTGTGAATTGACTTTTAAGTAGGACGAAACATGGTAGGTTTGCCAAAAGGGATAAATAAGCACATCCATGGGTAAAAGTTAATCATTCCTGTGTCTTCTCATTCTGAGAACATCTCAACCCCTAGGTATATAATCTTTCTTCCATGCAGAGAGAATTCAGCTGTCTATTTAATATAAAAACTGTAATTTAGAGTATATAAGACTCAGTAAACAATTTAATTATATCATTTTAACAACAATGCCTTATATTCTATTCCCTAAAGCAGTGTTCTGTGTTGAAGGTAGCAATCTGTTTCTGCAGCTATAGTCTTTCTTCTCCATTGTTGATATACCTTAGCATAACCAGATCTTTAACTCACACCTTTGGCAGAACAATTAGGACGTAAGTTATAACCCTAATTTGAGCTGATAAATCTAAGCAAAGGAAAAATACTGGGGAAGTGTAATCATGGGGGTTGATTATGCATAAGCTTTTATCGTTGAAAGATTTTCTGAGGGGGCAAAACTGCAATTCATTGATGATAGCATTCAGAATATCCTTTCATATAATGTTTATATAAAGTATACATGTCCTTTGTGCTAACTTAAATTTAAGATACCATATTGAGGAGATAGGATTTGCAAGTTTTCTAAAATAAATAAATAATTAAACAAGGTAAAATAACAATTAAATGTTGAATGGGGAATCAGCAGCTCTAAACCCACCCCTTCACTTTATATAATCTATACAAAATTGAACAGGATCAATTTTCAGTAACATATACAAACACACATGTTTATTTATTTATATTCATTTCTATATATACTTACTACATTTTTAGCCATCCCATTTTCTATGTAGAAAAGAAATATATAAACTAACTAGAGTGGCAGAATTGTGGCAATGGGCACAAGATGAGAGAAGGATAAAATCAATACTCTTTATTTAAAATATGCTATTAATCTTAGGTTCATAGAAAGCACCCATTCTCTAAATGTGTTCCTCAATTACATTGTTTATGACCTCTGTCACTAAATTGCAATTGAAAGTTTTCTTAGACACATTTTTTCCCAGATGGATACCCACATCACTGAATTAATTCAATTTAAATTAAAATTGGATCGAATCCCATGCCACAGTCAGTGGATGTCCTAGAGTATTGGCGAATTTTTTTATTACTCTTGGTTTATCACTCTTGGGGCATTACACCTTCGTTTCAGCATCCCTGCTCCTACAAATTTTGCATAGTTTATGGATCTTTTTTGCTTCTCTTTTACCTTATTTTGTTCATATAGGATACCATCTATTTTTCTGCACTATCTGAAATCTATTTGCTGTAGTCATTTCATCCAAACAAATTAAAGTAGAATATTATATTCTGTCGCCACTCCACCATTAGGAGTCTCTCACTGGCCATGTTTTTCCCCAGTATCTAACTTTTTGTCATGAGGATATGAGGATGTTCTCTTCTTTCTCATAATCATTTCTTCTTCTCCTTATACATTTGGCCAGGCCCAGTTCCAGCAACTGTCTCACTGTCATATATACAGCAGTTTGATAATATTTTTTACTTTGTATCTCTTTCCAAACCATTCTGATCCCTGACATCAAATTTAAAGGAGCATCTAAAGATATTTTCCTAACAAAGGAAAGGATCTCCAGTGCTAACAGACAGAATAACGATATCTATACTCAGCTACAGAAGCATGAACTGGGAGATGATTCTGAACCATTAACAAACATTTGGAGGTTCATAGGTCAGGGCAATGTGTCAAAAGATGCCATGTTGATCAAACATGAAGAACTGAGATTAGTAGTATATATGCTGGCAGAAAAGCTTTCTGAATAAAGAAGAGTATGTGTCTATATTTGAGGGCTTATCAATTTCCACAATGTAAATACTCCCAAAATGACCAGTTAAAGCTGTCAGTGTTATCTCAAAGGGCTTATAAAATCCCTGAAAAATAACAATTATTTATGATGATCCAATATTAATCAGTTTCAGCACACCTCTGGTTGGGTTCAGCACCTGAATGTCTGTTTATGAGACCATTAGTCATGGGAGGAAAGCAAATAGATCTCAGTAACATTTGTCAAACAATTTACAAACAATCCCAATTTCTCTATAAAACCAAAACGAGGACATGACCCATTGCTGATTCTTCCACATCTCTAATGGAGAATGCTGAGTATGAAGGCCATAATTTAAAGCAAAAAGCTGAACATTAATATCATAAACTTCCTTTGTCATGTCATGAGACTTGGACAGGTGAGTGATAAGCATAAAACTGCTTTCATTTAACATGTACCAACTGAATCCCAAAACTCTGCCTTTTATACATGTCAAGAAAGTAAATTTTATACATTACAAAGCAATGTTGACGCTCTATAATAATCTCCTGTGTAATTTATTTTGTCATCTTACAATTACTTACTATCATTGCCCTGTTATCTGTAAAAGTATCTTGCAATAGACTTTCAGCATTAAACAAATGTCTTAACTAAAACTCGAGGAAGCTGTTATTTATACAATGAAAAAGGAGTATATAATTGTTTTCATTTGTTTTGCATTTCTTAAATAAACTGAATTATCACTGATTTGTCAGATGTATTATGTAGTTTCTGATGACATAATACATGTCATCAGGGAAATGTATTTATCACATTAGATTTGACTGTCTTACATTATTTTAATAAAACAAGAGAGTTATTAAAAACATTTATAAAAGCATGTAACCATACACACAGAATTAAATCTTCTAGTCAAATCAATATATTATACTGTATTATATTTTGTAGCTAATTTTGGGGTTTTCTTATTGTTGTAGCTTCCTGGCTTAGGAAATTTCATATTGTGAAGGGCTAAAATTACAGGGTAGATTTTCTCTGCTATTTGGTGTATACATCATTTGTCACCTTTTTTTGGTGGCCCAAAACATTTAGAAATGCTTCATATATTTGTGAAATCGACCATCTTGAAAATCTGTTCCTCACCAAGGTAGAAATTCATCAGAAAATCTTCCTGTAAGCCTTTCCATCAGCTAGTCTTCAGCCATGTGACATGAGCTCCAACAATCAGGAATTGCTTCATCTTTATTTATGAACTAGCGATGCCAAGAAATGGCACCTCACCCTGCTTCTTCAGTGACAGCAGCAAAAGTGCTTCCAAAGGCAGCATGCAGGGTCCAATGTGAGTTCGGATTGCATTGTTTTGCCAGGCAGCAGTGTTGGAGTCCAAAGAACAAGTCTCGCACACAATTTGCCTATGTAGTCTGTGGTGATAGAGCTCCAAAACTCTGATTCCCTGACTCTTCTTATTAAATATCAACTAATAAATTTCTATCCATAATGAACCAGTTATTTTGCTTTCTTTATTTGTAAACAAAAAGTGAAACAAATAGTGTTCTTCTAGTGAGCGGGAAATTAAATAAATTTATTGCTAGATGGCTATATTTATTTTTAATAAAATAGAACAGAAACATCAGCGTTAAACATGTAGCAAGGTTATTGTTTCATGAGGACATTTCAGGTATGTATGTATATACATATATGATAAATATGCATATACAATTTTATGTGAATATATGCAAATATTAGTATTTGTATGCATATATATGTCCTTGTGGCTAAGCGAATCCACATTTTTACTGAACTTGAAGGGAAAAAGCTAACTGCTGGTTAAATGCATTTCACATGGGGACTGAATGTATAGCACACTTCTAAAAGAAATTTTAAGATGATGTAATATATTATTAAATTATTCTAATCATTCACTGGATAACATTTCATACAAAAACCAGAAACAAAAAATACCTCATTCTTGAATATATCTGACTATACCTAAATTGTAGAATAAAAGAAAGCATCTTCAGCAAAGCCTTACAGTTTTTAACTTTGAAACAGAAATTAAAATTTACCCCATATCTAAAGAATTTAAGTTCTGCCTTTTATCCCAGTGGCTTTTCCCCCTATGAGTAATACCTAAAGAGATGTCATTGAACTGATTCTTAAAACATGGTTTCACCTACTGATGTTATCTTGACTTTTACTTTATCTTACGGACTGGAAGATGTTAGGATTATCTTGCAGAATGATAAGAAACAACTCTGCACTAAATAAAAATATCAAGAGATTCCTTCAGTGAATTAGTGATATCCAACTTATTTGAGCTACCTTATTCTTATAAGGTATGAAAGAATATTTCTTTGTCAGGTATTGTGGTTCATTCTGTTTGCCAAAAGTCTCTTAATAGCCATGGCTATGTGACAATATTCTTGGGAAGGCAGAGTGTCAAAGATCTTCACCTGCAGAAAAGGTATGACCTGAATGCAGGGTAACAGGATCAAAATAACAATAGCAATTATTCAAGACAATAAAACAGATATAAACCTCCAACTCATTTGGTATAAATGGAGTATGTGTGATTGAAATATATTGGTTTTGGTACTTTAATCTGAGTTTTAACCTGAAATTTAAATACAGAATGTATCATATAGGCAAATTCGTCAAAATTCTAGAATTTGACTTTTTGAGGGTTATTTTGTTAATAGAAGGGGAGAGAAAGCTAACTTGTGGCAATAAAATATTATGAAAATGAAAGTGTAGTGTTATTTGTTCACAGTTATTTATTTCCTTCCCAGTTTTGCCATGCTTCATTGGTCAGGTGACACAACTGCTCATAGAATATGGTTAGACATGATATTGGCACCACTCAAATTAGAGGTTTAACTGCACTTTTGTGTATAAGGTCTGTTCCCCTTCCACCCTTCCCCTTCCAGCTTCTGCTCTCTGCCATAAAAATAGTGATATAGCATCTGCTTCTTTAACCTGGGTCTTAGAAAGTGAACACAATAAAACGTCAGTCTAGCTCAGCCCAGCACAACACAGGTATAGATTAACCATTTCCCTCACTTGCTATGATGAAGGATGTAGTGAAAGCTACCAAGCTTTGAAAGTTGGTAGTACTTGTATCAAAAGCAAGAACTAATATGAAATGTAAAGTATTAAAAGTGAAAGCAACTTGGCTAAGAGATTTTCTTCGATGTTTGTCCAGTATTACATAAAATAAAATAAAGAATCTAACTCTGGAGGAAATAAAAAGGAAGACAAACTAAACAACAGTTGGAAAAACTGGGAGAAACTTCTGAATCAGTGTTTTGTTTCATATGAAAATGGAAATTCCTTAGAAGTAAAGAGGCATATGTGACCCAGATAGAGAGCAATATCTTAAATACCTTAGTGAGGAATGAAACTAGAATGAGAGTTTTGTTCCTTAGATCCTCAAAATGACATGACTTAGGTCCTCAGAATGACATGAATTATGCTGGTTATTAGCATAACTGGTGCTTGTTATTAGCACCTTGATTTTAACCATTTGTACTGCCAATCAGAGCTTTATAGCAATCAGCTTATCTATTATATGAAAGGACAAAATAACTATACAATTTTAGTGTTTCTTTTTTCTAACCTGTTAAATTGGGGAAATAATATCAGCCTCAGTCTTTTTCCTAGATTAGGATCAAATGTGACAATGTACATGTACCATGATATTATAATAGAACACTTATAATCACTAGTCTATTTTCATCAGTCCTTAGACCAAAAACTAGATGCTTGTTGGCAAGCATTTGAGGTACTGAACTATCTACTGATTTCCAAATTCACATATTTAACATCTTACCTGATACCTTCAGATAAATAGATAATACACATCTCAAAGAGCACATGTGCCTCCCCCCTCCCACCAGGACTGTTCTGCAGTTTCTGACATCTCAACTCTTGGTCACTCCATCATTCTAATTGCTCAAACCACAAACCTTGGTTCCATTCTTGACTCTCTGCTCTTTCCTACATGTCTAGTTGTTAGTGAATACGGTTGGCTATAACTCCAAAATATAACCAGAACTTTCCAAGTTCTCAACCACTCAATTGCTGCCATCTGGTTCAAGTAACATTATCCCTTGCCAAGATTATTGAAAACATCTGGTAGGTAGTTTCCCTACTCTTGTCCTTGCTCTCTTCAGATTATCTCCCTCACCCCCAGCACAATTGTAGTGGCTCTGTTAAAGTATAAATGATATCATTTCCCAACTCTGCTCAAAATCTTCCAGTGGCTTCATATCTCATTCAGGATAGACTTCTAAGAGCACTTAGAAAAGCCTACAAAGCCTACTAGTGGCCTATGTTACTTTTCTAGCCTTATCACTCTCTTTTCTCCCCTCTTTAATCCCATTTCATTACGCTCTGCTGGTACTGGTTACATACCATTCCTTGATTGTCTTTAGGGTTACAACTCAAAAGCCTTGTTCTCGCCTTAGTTGGGCACCTGGTTTAAAATTTCAGCTCCCTCCGTTTATTCACATGCACATCGTATTGCCTTCCCTGTTTCATTTTCACTCCTTAGCATGCATCAAAATCTAAAATGCTATATATTAAATTTTATTTTTATAGCTTCTAAGTTATATATAAAAACCCAGAAATATTTTAATTTTCTCTTTTGATTGCTAGTATATACCCAGTGCCAGAATACTGTCTGGCCTATAGCAGGCATTCAATAAATAATTGTTGCTTAAAGCATGAACCCATTCAGGATTTTCAAACAAATGCTAAAAATCAAGGTTGGGATCTTTACCCCATCACCCACAGCAAAAGGAAAGGTTGACATGATGATTAAAGGGAGAGGGAAAGACTTTGAATGTTCTGGCAAATTCTTTGCATCACAAAGAATCTTTGTAGAAGGGGGATTATAAGCAGCCAGCCATGCCAAAATACCAAGAGACTATCTGTTAGAATTTCAGGGGTGGAGGTCCACACAAAGGAACAAAAATCCTATGAGAGAAAGAACCAGTTCCAACTGTCAACCAAACTCAATGACAGATCTTATATGCTGGACATATGAGAATATGCAATTTCTTCTAATGACCCTTCTTTGGACTCGACCATGGAAAGGTGGGTCCAACACCTGTGGAGGGTGTGTGCCTGAAGGGGAGAATTTGTATATCCAGGATAGCGATCAGAAATTGATTACGCCCACTCATCCATCCCCTCATTCCTACAGTGAAGCAGTAAGTATATAACTGGGAGATAGGAGATGATCTAGAATTTCTAATTCATAGCTGGTGCTCAATTCTATTACTTGGGTGGTTGGTAATAATCATGAAAAAGTATGACTCTCTGCCAAAGGGAGATTTACAAATACATGCCTTAGCTAGAGTGTCAGAAAGGGTTAATGGAGGAAGGAGATAGACTTGTTATTGATGATCTGGATAGGAGAGAAATTTTGGTGAAGGGATTTAGCCCTGAAGAACAGAAGTATAGGAGGAAAATAATTAATTTTTGGAAGACTGAGAACTTTCATGCATTTGCTCTTAACTTTTATTAATTATGTTCAACTGATTTTGTAAATTGGAAATGCAAGGATTTGTTGTCATACCTGCATTACAAAAATAAATAAATCACAACTCTAACAATGTAAATGTTTCTGCTTAAAATAGTCTCCGTTGATTATTTGTTGATCAGTGAGCTTGTGCTGACTAGCTGTTATAGGCATCTTGTGTTAATCAGGCTTTTGATGTGTAAATAGTATGATTTAATCTCATCTTCATCACCAAGTAGCACTTTTTTTTTTTTTTTTGATTTGGTTTATCTTAAAACTCTTTCCTTTTAAAACTAGACTTTGAATTGGAGCTGTAAAAAGAATATTTGAATATCATTAGCCCATAATTAGGGACCAAAATAATTGTTCTATCAAGAATGTTTCCTTATTATATGCTCCTCTGTGGGAATATGTGCAGAAGTATAACTAATATCTTGCAAGTTTACCCAGGAAACTTATATTAGGTACATAACATAAACAAGACTAATCTCTATTATGAGATGTGAGAAAAATAAGCACAGTAATTAAAAATAAATTATATTGTCCTATTTTACATTTCCACTAAAAAGTACAATGTAATCCACTTAAAATGCTAGTAATTAGAGAACCCACCTTACAGATTAATAGAAGCAAGAGCTAGTTTCTTAACTTTATGAAGATTCTAATAAATTATCAATGTACATTCAAATAAGTTAAACACCTTTATATGTTTATGTTAAAATGCCCTTTTGTACTTTTACTTATTACTATGAGTTATTAACCATCTATTCTACATAATTAATCTTAATAAAAAATTTAAGAGAAACTCCTATTGTGTACAAGTGTTGGACAGAAAGGCAGCTCTTTAGTTATGTCCCCTAATAATAACATTACTTCTATTTTTTCAAGGTAAAAATATTGAATGTTTAAGTAATTATAGCTACAGAAAACCACTCTTGCATCTGTATGTTAATAATCAAAAGCAGAAAGGTAAAATTTGAATGTGCAGATATAACCTCCAAATTATAATAGAATTAAACATGAAGACATTATGTTTCCTGCATATTTAACTTTAAGTACTAGGTATGTGCTATATTGTCAAATATGTTGTCACATTTGCATATTAAATTCTTCTTAATACTAGTTCACAAAGACATCACTGGATGTGATAAAGTAACTGCTATGTAACAACACATCAGGATTTGGTGGAACATCTTGGCAGAGAATATTACTGACATTCTAAGTTTTTGTTTATTTGCATCTTTAGTAAGGATCTTGATGTTCTAATTCTTGTCAGCTAGACTAGTGTGATCACCAGCACAATAGATGGCATGTTATGAATGGTAGATATCCAAACCCACTCTGCAATTGCATCTCTGAAGATTACACATAAATTCTCTTGTTTACATTGAGGGTAGACAGTTATTTTCTCCAAGCAACTCCTGCTGATTCTCATGACCTAGCAAAGGGCACATTCCTTTGGTCAGTAATGTGCTTCATGTGTCCCAGTTTTCATGTATGTGTGCCTTTGTGTGCGCATTTTAAACAATTGAGTAACTTCCGCTATTAGATCATAAAAATAGCAGACATAACAACATATTTGTTATCCTCTAAAGCCTTCCTCAATTAACCATCATTTAGACAGGTTCTTTCATGTTTATAAAATGGGATTTTACATCTTTTGGGGATTACCGTATTATTCTCATTTCTAAAAATCTAAATACTATTTTAAATTTTTGAATGCCATTTGTTTATAATGATAATGATAGTATAAATTCAATGTGTTTGGAACTTTTGAAGAGAATATACTGAAATTTAGAAGAGCTAGAAGCTAAGTTGTAAAAAAAAATTAGAAATTGCTGATGCTCATTATATTCATGAGTTTTAGTGTATGTGGTAATTATTCTGGGACTGAAGAGAGCTAACTCTTGCAAAACAACTAATTTTTAAAAGAAGATTTTTAAGTTTTTGGAAAAGCCGTCTTGAAAATATTAAGGTAAAGATTTTTTTTTAATGGAGAAGATGCAAAGGGGCCCCAATTTTGAAATGATAGAAAGTTCATTACATATCTATCATTGTTTTTCAAGCAACCAAGGTCAAATATTTTTGTTTAATTTCAGAAGTTTGGCCACCACCTCTAACTATGCTGATTCTGTAGATCTACTTTAGTGACCAGGAGTATGCATTTTTAACCTCAAGGAATTAATATTAAGCTAATCCTCAGATCAAAGTTAAAAAGCAGGGGTTGGGGGTGGAATTATGTTCTTATCATTCTGAATACCCCTGAAGGTGAGTCAGTGGAAAATATGTTTACTTTTACTCTACATAAAAAATTTAGAGCAAACGCAAATAAGAAATTTCTAATATTTCTAATATTATGAATGCACAAGATAGGTGTCAATAAGTATTCATTTTTTTAATATGTCTTCATTAGCATAATTTTGGCTGCAAGTAACAGAAAATCCTACTTTTCTGGCTTAAATGTTAAGATATAAAACATCCTGTTATAAAACAAGAGGACTTTAAGTAACAAGAACAGGGCTGTAAATTTAGCAGCTCATTTATTTATTTGAGGAACAATGAATCGTTAACAATGTGTATGCTCACTTAGTTTGTTGGCTTGTTCCCAGGCTACCTCTTTACAAGGTCACAAGAAATCTACTGCAGTTCCAGCCAACCTAACTAGACATGGCAAATGCTAGCACATGTGAAGGGAAGATTCTGTGTTCATTTTTAAAATTAACAGCCTTTCCCCTAGGTCCCTGGAAACAGCCTTTTCATGTCCTTGGTTGGAATTTCTTTATAAGTCAATGCCTAAATCCACCATTGGAAAGGAGAATGGTGCCACAATAATTAATTAAAATAGATCAGGTATGAAACCTGGAATTGAAGATGGGTGAGTATGTGCTGAGCTGGGAGAGGATGATTGCAAATGTTTGAAAAGGAAAGAAGAGGAAAATAGCTATTGAGACAGTGACCAAAAATTTCTGCTGCTGTTTCATAAAAGTTGTATTTTTTTTTTTACCTGAATCATACAGAACATTAATAAAATCTCCCTGTTTTATTTTGTTTTGTTTCGGTTGTTGAATAGTGTGTTAGTTTGCAAGCTGCCATAATGTGATAAAGCAGAACTGGAAGGGCTTTTAAAAAGAGAATTTAATAAGTTCCAAATTTACAGTCCTAAGTCTATGAAAATGTCCAAACTAAGGCATCCAGGAAAAGATACCTAAATTCAAGAAATGTCAATGCATCTGCAACACCTCTGTCAGCTGGAAAGTCATGCTAGCCCCTTGCTCCTGGGCTCTGTTGCTTTCAGCCTCAGTTCCTATGGGGATTCCTCACTTTGCTTCTCCAGGGCTGGCTTTAATCTCTTGGCTTTGCTTGGGTTACTACAGATTCTGGACTGCTTAATATCTCATAGCAACATCCTCTGGGTCCAAGCATCTCCAAACATCTGTCTCTGTTCTCCAAGTGTCAGCATCTGAGTCAGCTCTGCTCTGAAATTTCTGTAGGCTCTATCATTTCTGAAGTTTCTCCAAAATGTTTCATCTTTTAAAGAACTCCAGTAAACTAATCAAGACCTACCTGGAATGGGTAGAGTCACATTTGCATTTAATCAAAAGGTGACACCCACAACTGTGCATGCCACACCTCCATGGAGATGATCTAATCAAAAGTTTCCACACAGAGTATTGAATCAGGATTAAAGCATGGCTTTTCTTGTATACATAATAGATTTAAACCAGCACAAAAGAATAAGGAAAAATATGCTTAGAGTGTGAATCGGAGTTCTTTAATTCCTCCCCAGTTATTTTGTAACATATTTATTATTACTTGATAAGTATAATTTAAGTTTGCAAATGTTATTTAACTATAAAACTTATAATTGCCCTGATAGCATAAGTCATAATAGTCCAACATGCAAGGGAGAAGGAGACATAAGTGATAAAGGCAAAAAATGATGAATTACATAAGCTAAAGTAATCAGGTTTTCTATTTTTAATATAATGTTTCTCAGTCCCACTAGATCTCTCATTTGTCACTATTTTCCATATGTTGTCTATCTCAAAAGATATAAATCACTAGTTAGTCATGTTGCTTTTTACCATCCTTTAATCGATCAGCATGCATTTCACTCTGCTCTAGGAAAACACAATAGGAATATGGAATCAAAGGACTTTAGGATATTATGCTTTCTGAGCTTGTACCTATGATTGATGCTATGGTTGCTAACATGGAATTCATGCCTGCTCCTATCTACAAAAGACAATTGGAACAGAAACCTTAAGTAATATTAGTAAAATGATAAATAATCCTGTCATCTACAAACCACACCTTTTAAAATATCCTCACCTAGTTTAACACACATTGTTAAGCCACATTGATTAATAAGTTCAATAGGGTACAGTAACATTTGTTTCCCTTAAAATGTATTTATTGCCTATGAAGATACTAAGTCAGTCTCCATATACCTTCTGACTAAGACTAGATAAAGAGCACCTTGAATTCATTTTATCAGTTAGGAATTGCATTTGGCCAAGACAACAATGAACTTCAAAACAGTGGTTCAAACAAATTAATTTTTATCCTTTCCTTTCTTTTTTCATTAATAGGAGCTATAAAGAAGGAAATCCAGGATTGATGCTATGGCTCCAACATGATATCAAAGAGAACCAGTCCCTCTGATATCACATGCTTCCATCTTTTGCCACAATCCTCATCTCGACACTTGCAAAATGGCTGCAAGAGTGTCAGCTACTAAATTGCAGTTTCAGGAAAGAAGAGGGCAAAAGGCAAATGGGGCATGCATATCTAACTGATGACCTCCCTTTAAAGGTTTCCCAGTAACTTATGCCTGTATCTTATTGGTCAAAACTGTGGTACAATGACAACAGTATTTACAAAGGAAGGTGAAGAAACTTTTTTTAAAATAAATATTGAACTTCCTAATGCCACAAGTAAAAACAAGTCCTGTACTCAGTAAAAAGGAGAGAATGACTATTGATGGGGCTGAGCCCTAGATGTCTTTGTCACATTTGTCAGAGTGTGAGAAACCTGCTTTTAATAACTTGCTTTTGCAAAAAGGAAAGGATGATAAAAATGGATGAGATGAAGCCCAAATTCTGGAGATTTTTGCCTGGGATGCTGATAGAATTATAATTAGTAAAGAATAGAGGAGATTAAAAAAAAAAACATCCTGATCTGTCTCTTTCAAACCAACTGGAATCTTAATCCAATTCCAGTTTCAGTTTTTTTTTTATGCTGTTAACTCTCACATAAACAAAAAAAATTTCTCTGTCCGTATCCATTATCCTAGGGAAAGACAGTTGCATATCCTCATATTGGTTGATTTATATCAACATACCCAAAACTGAATCTTCTCCTTTCCCTAATTTCTCAATTTGTTTGTGGCCTCACAGTTCTCTATTCTCTCTCAAGTAGAATTAAAGCCCTATAGTTAACTTTTATTTTGTTTCCTCCTTCATTTATCATTTACAATTAGTTAGTCATTGCTGTAGATTCTATTTCTAAAATTACTTTTTAATAACCATGTCATCCCTCTTTACTTCGATGATCCCAATTCAGATCTTAAGACTATTCACAGGAAAATTTTTTTCCACTATTCTTTTCTCTCCTTTCCTGCACACAACGGATATATCTTTGGGTGAAGTTTCCCACAACCACATTAGTCCCTAATGAAAATCACTCAACAGTCACAATACCTGATAAAGTAAACCATCTCAAGTTAACTTTCAAGTCTCTTAATAATCTTACCCCAAGCTTCTTAACTTCTGCTAACTTCCTACTGTATAATAGAGTATACGCAACCTGAACTAAATATTCACCAGAATATTCCTTTCTCCTAAATCTGGACTATTGCTCACACCCTAACCTGCTTCAGTGGGAAATGCTTCCCAGATTAATCTGCTGATATTTTATTCATCTTCAGTTTCAAATGCAAATGATGCCTCTTGTATAACTATTTTTTTCTAATTTATCCAGATGATTATAAATTTACTTCTATTAGGATGGGGCAGTATCTTTACCTTTTGCATGGTATTTAACTTACAATACCATTTCTACAATTGATTTGACGTGGTTTTATAGTCCCTTACTAGATGGTATAGCCCAGGGAATATTAATTACTACTGTGTCTGCTGATATGCTAATCACAGTGTAGAAATGAGACCTACTTTATGTTCACAGACAAATAAACAAACAGAAACATGTTCACTTTAGATATAGTGGCTCAGACAGAGTGACATAGTACATAGAGTCCAGGTCAACATCAGAGACTAATAATATTTATCTTCAGACCACATAAAGATTACTGCTGCTATGAGGTAAATGTACTCTAAGTAAGTGCTATGTAAGCTGTATTATCCATATGAATCACCTAGAAATCTTATTTAAAATGTAGATTCTAATTCAGTTCAACTTTGATAGGTCTGAATTCTGCACTTCTTAACAAGCTTCCAATGATATCCATGCCACTGGTCCTATAACTGCACTTTGAATAGCAAGGGTAATGCACAAAGGGCCACTTAAATAGAATATTTCAGATGATTTGTTTTTCTATGACGGTCTCCACAGCTATAAATGGTGCTGCTAATAAAAGTAATACCTAACTCATGTTGTTTTGCAAGTATTAAAGTAGATTCTGGTTAAGTAAGTGTTTTCCTTTAATTATGACATCTATAAGTGAAAATACACAGATAATTGTTTTTAGAAGACTGAAATTACCTATTTTGGAAATGTAAAAATGGAAGCAGTAGATAAAGTCACATTTATGTTTATTTCTTACCATTTAAAAAGCTATCTACTATTATTTTTAAGACATTCTGAGGATGTTTCCACTCTCACTTTTTGATCCATTTTGCATTTTTTTGCACTTGAAGATAGGAACTAACCAATTTAGAATTGACAACATCGCATTCCATATTCCTAAAGTTATTCTAAGTTACTCTGTAAATTTCTATCGTGTTAGGCTTTGGAACAACTTCGACAACTCACTCAATACAGAAAAAGGGATGGATAGCTGAAAAGAGAGTTTATATACATTGAAGCACTGCCAGTGGACCAAACACGTCCAGCCATTTAGCAATTAACACCCCTGGTCACAAAATATCAGCTAAATCCAGAAGCACATTCCTCTCATCTAACAGTCCAATTGTTTATACTGATGCAAGGCTTAGTCATAGACCAGGTGCTCTGAGCTTTAAATAGGAATTCATTTCCTGAAATCAAGCAGGAAAACCTAATGAAAAAAGCTGACCATAATCGCAAATGACCCATCCCCTCATGACTTTTGGCATTTGTAAATGATTCAGATGGCGGTTGAATATACTTCTAACTTGTTTGACTTGGGTAATGGGAAAAATTCCTTTAGTTCAATTTACTTTTAATATTTTATGGCTGCATTTCTCAGGAATTTAGGGCCATTTCCACAACTCAAAGACCAATAGATTTTCTCTGTATAAAAACACATCGCATTACCTAACTCCAGCAGGGAGCATGCTATTTTTTTTTTTTAAAAGGTATTTGAAAAGCCCTTGCCAGCATTGCAAAGAAAATCGCAGTAATTGTTGGTAAAGTTGATTTCTATTTTGCTTTTTCACTAAATTAAATGTTTCTTTGTAGCACAGCATGGCAGCTTTTGTAAATTTTTCAATATTAAAATGAGCTTTTTACTGTTTACTGGAGTATTTCTTTCATAAAATAAATGAATTCAAATGATTGAGATGTGGTGAGCAATGAATTTAACCACAAAAATAAGTAATTTATCTTGTTTTGAAACCCAGAGGAATTTTATGCTTTGAAAAAATATATTCCTCTAAAATAAGTTTGTTATATTTGTTCTAAATGAATGAAATCATAAAAAAACATTGGTTTATTTAATTATGAAATGTAATTTTACTAGTAATTTGATGAATGAGAAAAATTATAACCTAGCTTTAAGCTTAAGTTTGGGTTTTAGTATTAGAGAAAATTTCAAGTGGTAAGAATTTTATCAAATTATTAAATAGCAAACAGTATTCTACTTCTCTACTTTTAGTACCATTAAGAATAATTGTTCTGAATTTTAACACATAAACATGTATGCACAATCATTCTTTTCTGAGTTTATTAGCTATTTCAAGAAAAACTACCAAGTTATTTTCCCAAATAGTCAGTCTACAACATATTAGAAGTATATATGATTAATTAAAATTAATTATTTTTGATCTTGCAATGAAAAGTAAAGCACATATTTTAATACAATCATATTTATTGTGATTTAACATTTGTGCTTTTGAGAATCTGAGCAGCAGATATGGTTCTATGATATTCAGCTCTACAAACAAAATATTTACATTTAATCATGTATTGTATTACCACATAGATAAAGGAACAATTTGGCAGCTGGAATAAATTAGTTGCTTCAAATAGTTTTATTTTCAAAAATTTACAAATTTTGCTGAAAAATTATTTCCTAGGATTTGCTTTTATTATAATATAAGCTTCTAAAATATGTAAAAACAAACTATATATTTGTTTTCCAAAACAGAAAGCAGGGGGCAGGGGCTGAGTAGGGCTTAACCCTTTCATGGACATGTCATTAGAGCTGTTATTTGAAGAAGACAGTGAGTAATATTTCAGTGAACAAACAGAAGTAAAGGACATTCCTTAACTCTTTCAAGAAGGCTTATAATTTATTGTTTTTCTTAGATCACTGTTTTGAAGTCTTGATGACAATCATGAATATTATCTTATGATGTAAATTTACAGGTGAAAAAAAACTACATGGAATCAGAATCATAGAAAATATTATTAAAAGGTAGCGTTCATCACTATACTTGTGGTGATTATAAAGTTGGTTTGATAAAAATTGTGCAACTGGTTTTGAACTTAGAAAAATAATACTGACCATTTGTACACTTAAGACCAATTTACCCCAAGAAGGGGCAACTGTAATTTTCCTGGGGAGCTTGTGGAAAACTGTGAACAAAAATGGTGTGGCAGTGATCCATAAAGACAGCAATTATATCAGCCTGCCTTTAGGAGAACACTAAACTCCCACATACAATTAATGTGAGACTTCCCTGACACTGGAATTCCCACTAATAAAAAAGTAGAAATTTTTGTATTAAAAATCATAATTCCTGCCAGAGTGGAAATAGTGGCAGAGAGAAGTATAAGAAAACTAACTCAATGATAGTTGAGATATTTTGAGACAAAATAATGACATGTATTGCAAAATGGCAAATTAAACATCCCCTATAAATAAATAACAATATCTACTAAGTGCTCATTATGTGCTAGGAAGATTTATGTGGTAGAAACAAGAAAAAAATGAGACATTGCTCTATTATTAGGAAAACCAAGGCAGGTTTAGGTGATACATGGAACTCATAAGAAAAAAGGAGTATATTTGAAGGCTATGGAAGACAGAAGTTAATAGATCAAAAATCTTAACAGGTTTCCTCCTTGTTGAAAAGAAACAAAATAGTATTAAGTGATTTCACACATTCTAAATTATTGGACTAGGGTCATCAGTTTGGTAAAGTGGCCAGAATGCGATATACCAGTAATGGACTGGTTTTTACAAAGAGTATTTATTAAGTTACAAGTTGCAATTCTAAGGCCATGTAAGTGTTCGAATTAAGGCATCAACAAGATGATACCCAGACTCTGAAGAAAGGCCACTGGTATCTGGAAGGTCTCTGTCAGCTGGGAGGACACATGGCAACATCTGTTGGCCCTTCTCTCCTGGGATGGTTTCAAAAAATGGCTCTCTTGGCTCCTGTGGGCCCTTCTGATTTTTATGGGGAATTTTCTGTCTCCAAGCATCTGTGGGTCCTCTCCATTTCTCCAGAGTAATTTTCTTTCTTAGCTACTCTAAACTCTCTCAGTTCATATAAAGGACTCCAGTAAACAGATTAAGACCCATGTTGAATGGGTGGGGTCACATTTCCATGGAAATAACCTAATCAAAGTGTCCCACCCATGTGACAGAGAAAGCCAGAGGAAAGCCAGCTGCCTTTCCTCTGAGGAACTGTAAATTTGTAACCAAATAAATCCCCTTTTAAAAAGCCAGTTCATTTCTGGTGTATTGTATTCTGGCAGCTTTAGCAAACTAAAATAGCTATCTTATATGTAAAAATATTTCCAAAAATGCAGTTTTATTTTTAAAATAAATCATTTGCTTACTGTTTAGAAAAATAGCTATGAAAGGTAGATTTTCAAGCTCAAGATTAAAAAATACAGTAAGTGTCTAGTGAGGTACAAAATTCAAAGTTAAAGCAATAGCATCTACTTTCATAATAAAACATACACAATTTTGTAGTTAAAATTTCAAATATTTGTGATAAAACATACCTTATACAATGAATATCATGATGCTGAGATGGTAATAAGATACTGTGAAGTAACTTCCCTGTCTTTGCAAGATCTAGCTTATCACCCAGCAAGTGGGTTGTATGATTTAGTGTTATATTTGGTATTAGAAAATAAATCCAAATGCATTTTTTCTTGAATTCCTTCTCCATTTTGAAGATGAAGCACTATTAAAAATCTAAAAATAAAAATAATCTGGATTGCCATCAGAATTTTTATGACCCTAAATTATTCTGACCTATATAGTTTTAGAATCTCCATTTGCATTTCTGTAAATCCAAAAGGTAGGGATTTAGGAATAATCCAGGAGTATGCCAGACTTGCTTTCTCTGAACATGTTCTCGGTCAGGTGTGGCATATTTCTCAGGGACTGGAGCCTAGCCATGCTTAAAATTTTTTAATCCTTCTCTCCCTCTCTACATTCACTCTCTGCCCTCCGTACCTGTAACCCCCCTCTCTGTTCCCCCCTTCCCCCTCTTGTTGTAGACCGCCCATTTCCATAGCTCGCCACAAACCCGCAGACTTTCCTGTTTTTCTCCTCGCTTCTCTATGTCTAATTCTAGCTCCACTCCTGCCTAAAGCTTAGCAACTGCCGCCTGGCTTGTGTGATTGGCTGTCTCTTCCTGACGTGTGCGCCCAAGACTCCACCCCTCCCCGAGAGTACTTAAGCCCCACGCTTACCCCGCTCTGGGTCGTCCGAGCCCCGGGGTCTTCGGACCCCAGACGTCTCACTCCTCGGGTTCCCGGGTGGCCCATCCCGGTGTGTATCAATAAAAGCGTTAACCCGAATCTGGCCTCAGTGAAGACTTTTCTCGCGACCGCCGGCTGGGGAAAGCGCCGGCTCCAGCTTACCCAGGTTAATTCCCTGCGAGCTCGCCCCAAACCCACCCAGTGTACCAGTCGCGCGGCCCGGCTGAAGCTATCAGCGGCAAGTGGCGCCCGAACAGGGACCCTCTACACTTCCGTCGCTGACTGGACACTGGAGATCCTAGGACCTCTCTTCTGAACCAAGGTAAGCCTACTAGACTCTCCTGCTAAATAAACGCAGTCCTAGGTTCTACAAGCAGTGAGTAGTCCCCTCTAAATTCTGTTATGGGTCAATCTCTCTCCAAACACCAGGTCCCACAAATGCGCGACAAGTCTATTGGGACCTTCTGCTACCCTTTTATCCCTGGCTTCTAACCAGCCCGCTCTGGACACTGAGCGCCTATGACCAACTAATCGCTGGAGTCACAGACAAGATGGAGCACGAGGGCAAACGTTCCCCCCCCCCCCCCCCCCCGGGGCTTCTCCCCACCCTCGTCACCATCCGTTCATACCTTCAAGGCTCATTGCCCCCCACGGACGGCCGGCCCTCTAAGCCCGTGGCCGCGGCTGCTGCCGACACTCCTCACTCCGACACTGATTATACCGAGTCCTTGCTCAAGCAAATAGAAGAGCGACTCGGAAGACACCCGCCTTCAAACCATCATGGCGGTACCTAATGGCGTAGGGGCGGGCGATGTTCTTCCGCCTTCTTCTTCGGACCCAAAACCGGAAGGGGATGAAAACCTATACCCCGCCCTCCCTAAGAGGGCGGATGTGGGGCGCCCTGAACCCTCCCCCATTCCTTCCGCCCCTCCTCCCGCCGCCTGTCCTCCTCCCTTTAATAATGGCTCTGACCTTTACATGAAAGATTCCTCCAATTACGGTACCTCAAGCAATACTAACCTCCCGGGCATCTTTCTAAGATCCGCCTGGTGGCCCGTCCCTCCTAACGCTACCTCCCCTAATGTCACACCTTCCTCTTCCCCCGGATTCCCTTGTAGTTCCCCTCACCCAGCTAAAGTCAGAAAACCCAAGTCGCTTCCTCTAAAACTACACTGGCATAAATGCCATCGTCCTAAGCCTCTCCGAGTTACACCTTATTATGCGCTTTATTCCCCGTCTGACGCCTCTCATTCTTCTCCTCGCCCCACAGCTGACGTTTATTTCAGAACCCCTCTATTCTCCTCCTACCTCGCTTGCAACAAACATGCATGTCTAAATCTCCGCCCTCTAGTCTGTCTTCAAGACTGCAGTCTCTGTAATAAAACTTCCAAGTACTCTTTCAGCCATCGACCAGAGCCCAAAATGAAGCAATGCATCAATATAACTACCTACCTTTTTCTCAACCCCCCATATTTCTTCCCTATTCATTTATTGTGCTTCAGCCTAGGTTACTGTGGATTCCAGTCAACGCCACCACCTGGGTGGCCCCCCAACTTCCTTACACCCCTTATACGCTAGGGACAGAAACCCACCACCGATCCAGACGCAACTTCGGCATTTCTGCTGCTATTGCCGCCACCATCGTCGCTGCAGTTACCGCCAGTACAGTAGCAGCCATCGCTCTCACTCAAACCTCCACCACAGCTAAAGTCCTTCTCAACATAACCCAAACGACAGCCAAAGTAGCCGGCGCCCAAGAAAACATCATTCATCTTCTGCATGCAGCTGTCTTCAATCTGCAGCAGCAAATAGACGTAACTCCTGTTCCTGTCAATCACTCCCAACCCCGCCTTAACCTGCGTGAGTGGATTTTCACTGCCTTTAATGACTCCTATTGAAATCATACACACCAGCTTCAAGCTCACATTCTAAATCTCCAAAGCACGGTGGTCCCTGAACTCTCTGCCTCTCTTTTAAACGACCTTCTATCCAAGTTTACTTCTTTCTTCAAACCTTCCAATCTCATTTCCTACGGTATAGTGCTTCTAGCTATCATCCTCCTTTTCATCATACTCAAATGTCTATGTCAGCGTCTCTCTAAACAACATCAACAAACTCAACTTCTCGCCTTAGCTGCTCTAAAACTCCAAAAGCCCTTCGCCGCGGACAACTGTCGGCAGGCGCAGGTTTGGCTGGCCAGTGTGGCTCACCCCCAGGACTGACCACCCTGGGGTCTTGATGCTACTCCCAAGACTGGTCCTCTTGCGGAGCCTGCGTCATGCTGCTGTAGCTCTGGCCATGCTTACCGTGTGCCTCTGCCACTTCTGTGTTCCCTCCATTCCCCTACGGGGGCTGCACGTTACCAGAGTACGTGCATCTGGGGCCGCCGCACGGCTATCAGATGGGTACCGCTGGGTGCGACACAAAGTAGTCGCAGAAGAGGGTCAATCTATCAGGCCTCCTCTGGCTCTTCTGGGGCACATGAGATTTGCATAAGGGTCAGCTCAGCACATACCCTTCCCCTGAAATTCTGAGCCTCAAGTGCAAGGGGAATCTCATCCCTACCCCTCCCAGCAAAGGTTAATGCCCACCACCTGTCACACAGGTGAGCCTTTAAAAGAAAAAGGAGAGGAATTGTGGCATATTTCTCAGGGACTGGAGCCTAGCCATGCTTAAAATTTTTTAATCCTTCTCTCCCTCTCTACATTCACTCTCTGCCCTCCGTACCTGTAACCCCCCTCTCTGTTCCCCCCTTCCCCCTCTTGTTGTAGACCGCCCATTTCCATAGCTCGCCACAAACCCGCAGACTTTCCTGTTTTTCTCCTCGCTTCTCTATGTCTAATTCTAGCTCCACACCTGCCTAAAGCTTAGCAACTGCCGCCTGGCTTGTGTGATTGGCTGTCTCTTCCTGACGTGTGCGCCCAAGACTCCACCCCTCCCCGAGAGTACTTAAGCCCCACGCTTACCCCGCTCTGGGTCGTCCGAGCCCCGGGGTCTTCGGACCCCAGACGTCTCACTCCTCGGGTTCCCGGGTGGCCCATCCCGGTGTGTATCAATAAAAGCGTTAACCCGAATCTGGCCTCAGTGAAGACTTTTCTCGCGACCGCCGGCTGGGGAAAGCGCCGGCTCCAGCTTACCCAGGTTAATTCCCTGCGAGCTCGCCCCAAACCCACCCAGTGTACCGGTCGCGCGGCCTGGCTGAAGCTATCAGCGGCAGTCAGGTTGCCATTCACCACAGAGCAACTCTGGTTCAAGAACTTCTTTATAGCTTATGTACTTTCCCAACATTTCTAAATTATTTTGAGGAAAATTTTCAGCATGTAAAAAAACTTATTTGCTAATTGTCTTTCCTTTTAATTAGGATTTGGTGCTAGTTTTACATTGGCAACATGGAAATTAAGATAATATAAATATTTTAAGTCTTTTGTTTATAAATATTGTAAACATTATACTTGTCGGAAATATGAAAGAATCATAAAAATATTATTTGGTGATAGTTCTTCCTTATTTTGATAAATTTAAAAATTTGTATAGCAAATACAAAGGATGTTGAAAAATAAAATATACTGTTATAATTATGTTTTCTATGTGCATACATCTTATTACTACCTGGATCTTAATATCCCAGCTACTGATTATTTGTTTATTAACTTGTTTAATGTATTGTTCTTTGAGAAATATTACTCTAAAATGTGTTTTCTTTCCTTTCTATATTATAATATCACTATACAGAAAAAAATTAGTAAGTTTTTAATCACTACCACAACCATCTAGTGCATGTGATTTAAAATCATTTTATAACACTACATTGAATAACGAAGCAGGGCGGGTCACAGTGGCTTAGCAGGCAGAGTTCTAGCCTGCCGTGCTGGAGACCCGGGTTCGATTCCTAGTGCCTGCCCAGGCAAAAAAAAAAAGGTGAGAAATAATACAGTAATAGAAATAATACAGATTTTTTTCTTTTTCTTTTTTTTTTTTTTTTTGCCTGGGCAGGCACCAGGAAATGAACCCGAGTCTCTGGCACAGCATGTGAGAACTCTGCCTGCCGAGCCACCGTGGCCCGCCCTAGTACAGATTTTTTAGATGAGTTTTATTAACCTACGTGTGTAACAGTGGATGTATTTTTAATTTTTTGAGTCTCAATTCCATAATGTGAGATTAGAATTAAGACACATCTATCAAAAAATTCAAATAGCTTACTGCCAAATTAACTATTACATATAAAAATTTACTCTGTATGGTTTTTAACACTTAATAGGCATCTAGTTTACAACTTGATGGATTCATCTATTCATTCAAAAGATATTATTGAATGCTTTTCAGATGCCAGGCAATTTTCTGCATGTTAGTAATGTGCAATATGAACAAGGCAGAAAATGCCTCTGCTTTATAAAGTGGGATTTTATAAATTATACATACAGATATTTGCATTGAAGATAGAAATGTTAGAAAAATAAAATATAATTTTAGAGGATTATGGCAACACTTCTCAAGTTCAATTAGGATTTAGTGATGCAATAAATTAAAGTCATTCAAAAATTCATGTCATGATATGCCCTATATGCTTGAGATAGATTGACATGGCTTCTCTGCAGCCATCACAAAGTGAAACATCTTCTACTACGTAATTCACAGTTTTACAAGATGAAAATACACAATTTCTCAGGAGAAAAATGCTAAGGTCCATTAAATTTCCAAAGAGTGCATATTAAGTTTATAAGCAATGATTTTTAATTATTCCTTTAATAATCACAATAGTGAATTTCATGCATGATTTTTTTATGATGTTCCATGAAACAGACCAATGCATCAATGATAAAGTATATGTGAGTGACCTCCATAGGACTTAGAACACATTTTAGTTGTAAATATGGAACCAGAGATCAATTCCCTGTGATTTTATTGCCATAGTGGTTGTCAACAAGACTTGATAAGGTCTTTTCCCTCCAGGTCCTAAAGCAGTCTTTCATTGATAACTATTCCACTATACAAAATCTCCAGCTGGAAGGTTTTGTAGAGGCCAATGTAAAGAATGTTGCAAAAGAATATATGGCTCCATGAAAGACGGAACAGGGTTTATGCGATTAGTATCTTACAATAATTAGCAATTTCAGATTGTAATAGCCTGGAGTTTGGCACACTTAAGAGAAATTATTAGGTGCATGAGTTTTCCCTCTCAGATTTCAAAGGGAGACTGCTGGTATTTTCCTATGAAACTAGATGTTATTGTCATCAAAGCTAGGGCAAGAAATCCAGTCAAGATGTTGAGTGAGAAGCTTCAGAGCTCCATTGTCCCATACAAAACTTTAATGACTAGTAAAACTGGTGGAAACATTTCTCTTATTGTGGTAGAATGGGCCACTGGGTCAAACTGTGTGCACATAGGGCACACCACTAGGTCCCTCCCTATGGTGCTACCAAACAGGCCACTAGAGAGATGACTGTCCCGTGGCCTGCAACCACAGGTTTGAATGGCCCTCCCCTACTAAACAGGTGTCACCAGTTCCAGAACTGGATGACCTTCTCGGACTAGCCACAGATGACTGACGAGGCCCAGGCTCTGTCCCTGCCCCAACTGTGACTGTCACCACCATGGAACCCAGGGCAACCTTAAAGGTGGCAAGCAAGTCCATTTATTTCATTTTAGGCAGGGGTGCCACATACTCTGTCCTACCTGAGCATTTGGGGCAGCTCATCTGCCCCTCAATTTCAGTATAGGTATCACAGGTCCCCTTAAAACATTACCCCTAGCCTGCAGTATAGAAAATTATAACTTTTCTCATAGCTTTTTAATAATTCCTAGCTGTCCCACACCTTTATCATGGAGAGTTATTTTAGCAAAACTTAAAGCAACCCTTCAATTAGCAGAAAGAAAGTATACCAATAAATAGCCTCAAACTATCCTACTCCTGTGCATGGGAGAAACACTCTCTTCCTCTAAGAAAATCAATCTGCCTTCATGGCTAGAAAAAGCAGATTCTCAGGTATGGAACACCTTCCACTCCTTCCATTGCTAAACATCATGCTCCTGTTCAAGTTTCTTTAAAAAACACCAGAGAATTCCCAAACAAATCTCAGTATCTTCTCACCCCACAAGCTCTCATGGGCCTAAAGTCCATAGTTAAGAGGCTATTGACCTCAAAACTCCTCAGAGAAGTGGCCTCCCCAGCCGATACTCATATCTTAGCAATAAAGAAACCAATTAGCACCTACTGGCTAGTCCATGATCTTAGGGCAATAAACCAGCCACCATACCCATTTCTCCTATGGTTCCTAATCCATATCCTATACTCTCCCAAATTCCTCCAAATACTATGCATTATACAGTCTTAGACCTTAAAAATGCTTTCTTTGCTATTCCACTTCACTCCAACTCTCAAGATCTGTTTGCTTTTACTTGGACAGATGCCATTATTGGAACTTATAAGCAATTAACATTAACCTGGACAGTTTTACCACAAGGATTTAGAGACAGCCCTCATTTATTTGTACAAGCATTAGCTTCTGACTTACAAACATTAAATTTACATCCCAGTAAACTGCATCAATATGTAGAAGACCTCCTACTGTGCAGTACCTCTGAGGCCTTATTATAGGAGCACACAGTCACCCTTCTTAACTACTTACAGAAGAAAGGATATAAAGTTTCCAAAGTTAAAGGGCAGTTTTCTAAGCCTCAAATGACTTGGGACTTTCTCTCTCCCCTACCAAAAAAAGAATCATCACTCAATGAAAAGAGATAATCTTAAATGTTCCTCTCCCCCTGACCAAATAAGAACTTCTTTCCTTCCTCAGTTTATCCAACTTTTTCTGCATCTGGATCCCCAATTTTGGTTGTATAACCAAGTTATAACTTATATTGAGCTACTGAGGGAGACCTCTGGGATCCACTAGACCACCCATTAGTTATTAAACACTCATTTAGGCAACTGAAGACAGCCCTCACCCAGGCCCCTGCCTTAGCCTTTCCAGACCCCAGCAAGCCTTTTACACTATATGTAGACACCAAAATGGCTTTTTTCTTGGAATTTTAACCCAGACAAGTGGACCAGACACTCATAAAATTGCTTATTTCTCTAGAGCTTTAGATTCCCCTTTCTTAGGGTGGCCACTTTGTCTCAGAGTCTTAGCCTCTGCAGCACTCCTCATGCAAGAATCTCTTAAACTTGTGCCATATGCTCAATTATCTGTCCTCTGTTCTCATAACCTCCCCTCCCTTCTAACTCACCAAGCTAGTTCTAGTGCCTCCCCCTCTCATATTCAATTTCTACATGCACAGGTCCTTTATGATCCCCAGGTTAAAATATCCTATTCACCTACAACTCCTAACCCAGCAAAATTCCTTAGTCCTCTAAAGCATCAGGAAACCATGCATAACTGTATAGATACTATAAATAATTTCCTTCATTCATTTCCCAACATAAAGTATTCACCCCTGTGTTTTCCAGCTAATACTTGGTTTATTGATGGCAGTGATTTTAAAAACCTTTCTAAGCAGGCAGGATATGTTAGTGTTTGCCAAGGAAATAATTGAGTCCAGACCTCTGTCTTCTGACACCACTTTCCAACAGGAAGAGCTTATAGTCCTAACCCAAGCCCTCAAGTTAGTAGTGAATATCTCCACCAACATTTATACTTTCCATATTATCCAAATATACTTTCCATATTATTCATTCACATCTAGCTATATGGAAAGATAGAGGATACTTTACTTCTAAAAATTCTCCAATTATTAATAAAACTCTCATCCTTAAACTCCTTGACACAGCACAAACCCCTGCCCAGGTGGCAGCTATTCACTGTAAAGAACATCAAAGTGAAAAGGACCCTATCCCAATACGTAATAACACAGAGGTTGAAGAAGGAAAAAGTCAGGCCCATACCTCTACTCAGCTGCTAGCAATTCCCACCCTGGCACCTGCTTACTCCACCTTAGAGCAAATAAACTTGGCCCAACTTGGTGCTACACTCAATGAGGGATGGTTTTACCTAAAATAATAAAGTGATTTTGCCTCAATAGCATGCACAAAAAAATCTAACTGACCTGCATGACCAGTTCCATATTGGTGCCAAGCCACTAACCTCTCTCTCTCAAACTGTAAGTCATTCTAATTTTTGCTCGGAGCTCCAGCATATCACTAAAATATGCTCCATCTGTCAGCACTCCACCCATCAGGGCAATCTCAAGCCAGCCCCTTATCCTTTCCATCAAGCAAGAGCACACATTCCTGGGCAAGACCGGAAAATTGACTTTACTAACCTTCCACCAATTAAAAAGTTTAAATACCTCCTAGTTTTTGTAGACACTTTTTCAGGATGGGTTGAAGTCTTCTCTACCACCTCAGAAAAAGCTTCTGAAGTAACCACTGTGTTATTGCAAAGCATTTTTCCTAGGGTTGGCCTTCCTACAGCCATACTATTGGACAATGGTCCTGCCTTTATTGCCCAAATTACACAGCAGGTGTCTCAAGCCCTAGGTATGCATTGGCAATTAAATACCCCACAATAACCTCAGTCATCAGGCAAAGTAGAATGAATGAATGACATAATTAAGGTGCCTTTAACTAAGCTAAGGATCCAAATTCAATTCTCATGGTTTAAACTTTTACAAATTGCCCTTCTCAAGATTTGAATTGCCCCATGCAAGCTACATAGATTAAGCCCTTTTAAATAATATACTGAAGGCCTTTATTACTTGGCAATTGTCCCCCTCCAGTCTCCTCCTACAGAGACAAACTCCCCATTTTCACTCAAATTCGAGCAACCCTTAGGGATTATGCAAATATTAGCCTACTTCAAGCTACCCAAAGCATGCTAATATTTGCATATCCCCAGGTGACAATGTATATCTAAAAAAATATCCAAATGAAATTTTTAACCCCCTCTTGGACAGGACCATACCTAGTTTTACTCACCACCCCAAGAGCAGCAAAATTATCAGGGTTAACATTTTGGGTTCATCTCTCCAGGCATAAACTGATTCAACAACTAGCTGAAATGGACCCCAACATCCTCATCAGGCAGACAAGGGACCTCAACCAACAATATTTGTGCATGCCCACTTGAGCACTTAAACTTGAAATCTCCAAGACCAGCTCTAGCATAGGATGAGTACTTTGAGCTGCTCGGTCTGCAGCCTGGCATTTTTTTATCTTTCTATTTGCATTCCTATGTTAAAGCCCAATACATCAGACATCTCAAACTTGTAAGCCCCTCTATTCCGCCCATATGAAGATTAAATTTTTACAGGCTGGAAAAACTTCAACCGCCAAGCTGCCTTCCTCTTTATTAACTCCCACAACATTCAGCTTAGAGGGCCCTCTTTAGCTCTTTCTGTGTTAGGCACAACATATTATTTCTTATGTGAGGTCATAGCTTACCTTTTACTTCCTGATAATTGGACAGGAACCTGTACTATTGTTACATTAGCCTCTGAAGCCCAAATTTTAACACCTTTTGAAATGGCTTTCTCACAGCAAATTCCCAACCTTGGATCCTTTCTTGATAAAAATCTCAACAAAACTTTAAAACAAAGCTATAGAGAATTACCTAAAACCCCAGTATTAGGCCCCCATGGATGCCACAACCCTATTCTAGAAAACCTTGGGCTAGGCCATATTATGTATTAAAGCTTCTTCTGGTTTGTTGTCATCCCCATGCTAGAAGCCTCTATCTTAAATTTATCCCAAATGTTGAATCAAACATGGAATGCTATCATCCAGGCTTTAGAAGAACAATACCAATCTCTAAATAGTTTAGCTGAAGTATTCTTACAAAATAGAAGAGTCCTGGATATTCTAATCACAACAGTGGGAGGAACCTGTGCAAAACTAAATGAAAATTTCTGTTTTTACATCAATAATGCATGTCAAGTAGAACAAAATTTAAAAATATTAAAAGAAAATGTGGCCACAATAAATAATAACTTAGTAAAGGCAGATGCAGATTCATCTTGGCTAGAAAAGTTTCTCTAAATTTTTTTTCATACTTTTCCACCACTTTACAAGTTATTATGCTCCCCTTTGTTGGGCCTTTAATTATCCTCTTGTTTCATTTTCCTCCTAGCCCACTGCTTCTTATGATGTCTGACTAAGTTCGTTCACAGGTCAGTAACAGCCATAATCAACCAGCAAAATTCTGAAAACATACTCTGCTACAACAGAAATTTGAGAATCTGCTCCTGCCACAGCAAAAAATCAATATCAGCCCATTACAACAGATGTCCAAAAGCCTCATTAGCACTGCCCCTGCCCAACTGAAAGCAATACCTCTCCCCAACTATGCCCATACTCAGCAAGAAGTAGCCAAACAAATAATACAACACCTCTATGCCTTCTAAAAATTTCTTCAATCTAAATGAAGGCATTATCCCCAAAACTAAGCCAAGCTTCATTCAATTTTACTAAAAGAAAAAGGCAGGAATGTCTGGTCTCAGGAAAAGAACTTTACATATAAAAGAGACTTTTGACCCGGGGGCCCCTCAGCTTCTTTTGCAAAACCAGATGTGGCAGCAAGATCCCTAGGCATGCTGGTGCCACACCCACTGAAAGCACTGAACCCACCTGAAGGTGCCACACCCACCAAAAGGTGCCATAACCACCAGAAAGTGCTCCACCCACCAGAGGGGCTGCACCCATCAGAAGAAACAGAAACAAGGACTATTTCTGCTGATAACCCTCACCTCCAGGTGCATTTTTATTTCCTTTAAAAACACTTACATGGGTCCATCTGAGAACATGCAGAAAGGTATTTTCTTGTTTTTCCTTCATTTTTTTTGTTGGCTCCTGCCACTGAAGGAAAGCTCTGCCATAAGTACTAGTTTGATTGCAAAGAAACAAGGACCCATAGCCAGAGGAAAGGAGAAGATTAAAGAAAACACCAATGAGGAGAATTACATGGGAAATTCCAAAAAAAAAACTTTTAGAAATGCTCTAAAACATGCTGAAAATGGTAAAGGAAAACATGTTCAGAGACCTAAAATAAAAATGGAAACAGATATATGAAGATAATATCAATAGAAAGATAGAAATAATGGAAAAAAAGAAAGCAGAGATGAAGACCACAGTAACAGAAATTTACAATTTCCTAGAAGGATTCAAAGTCAGATTGGAGGTGGGAGAAGAAGTAATCAATGAACTTGAAGATAAGACATTTGAAATATCTAGTCTGAGGAGCAGAAAGAGAAAAGAAGGAAGAAAAGTGAGGAGACACTGAGGAACCTGTGGGACACCAATAAGTGTAATAATATATGTATGAATGGAATCATGGAAGGAGATTAGAGAAAGGAGCAGAGAGAATACTCAAAGAAATAATGTCTGAAAACATCCAAAATTTAATTAAAGACATGAATGTACACAAATAAGATGCTTAATGAACTTAAAACTCCAAAAAGAATAAACTTGAATAGACCCAAACTGTTCAATGTTATAATAAAACTGAGGAATGCCAAAGATGAAGAGAGAATTTTGAAAGCTGCAAAAGAGAGACAATGTGACTCATTAAGATTAAGAGCTGATTTTTCATTAGAAATCATGGAGGCATTATAGGGGACATAGTGAGGTGTGGAATTAGTTTCTTCTCCAGAGCATCTCATAAACACACAGGAACTGTACAGAACAACTGCTGGGGGGACATCAGTAACTTGAAATACAGCATAAACCACTCTGGAATGGGTAGAATGGCTGAGATCCACTAAGAACTCTAAGTCTCCTAGGATGGAAGCCAGCACCACTTCCCTATGGGCATAGTAGGCTAGTTCCCTGAGGGGAAAGTAAAGAGACTCTACTAATAGCAAGGTGTTTGCTAAACCAAGCTCCAATTGCAGAATTAACTAACAAATTCTGATAACTGAAAACAGACCCCAAGCAAGTTAAAACTACAGTAAGCACTAAGGGAACCAGGAGTTTTAACCTCGGCAGAGAGGGTGCGGGGCTGATGGAAAAATAAAACAAAACAACAACAACAGAAGAAACAGAGACATTTTGAGTTTGAGAGCACAAAATACTGGAAAAGGTCTGGTCCCCAAGAAAAGGGGGCACATAGAGACTGGGAACACATAGAATCATATACCAACTGCAGCTCTTGCTTGACAAACCCAGGGTGGGGGTCCATCTTTGAGAAGGCTTTTCATTACAGCTTATTAACAGCTCATTAGAGAGAACTGCTAGGATTCTCTGCTTCAGCACTTCCCCAAGCAAGGGCATAATTAAGGCATGTCTGACAGACGAAGTAACTAGTCAAATGAAAGGGGTTAATTTCCTAAAGGATGTAAGTTCAAGAAAAAGGGCTTGGGGTCCAGTTCAAGTGGAGGACCTCCTTCAAGGAACTCAAGCCCCAAGGGTTGGAAAACAGAATCAAATAAACCCCACGTGCTACCTCAGCTTTCTTCTCAACCATGCCCCTGGCAGGGAAAGACTGTCTAAACTGAAAGCATCACATCACTTTACATTGGTGGAAAGCTGTAGGCAGTCAAGATTCATATGCTGGGCAAGATAAGAAAAAAAAATCTAGAGGCTTCGTAGAAAAATCTGACAACCTGTTGTATCTCACATTCAAGGAAGCTTGACACAGAATACTGTCTCCTCCTGGGATATGAGAAAATTTTACTGGGGTCAATCATATCTGAGGAGAACCTCTTCAAAAGAAGGGCTCCATATAGGCAGGGCAAGAAAAAAGAAAAACAAGAACTGAAAAAAAAAGCTCATCAATTAAAAAAAAAACAATTTTAAGGGTCTAGAAAAAGTTGAACTAGATTCAAAAGGACAAGAAGAGAGATTGGGTTTCTGGAAAGATGGCCAAATAGAGAAGCTTGAGATTACCCTGCTCCATGGAAAAGATAGAGAAGGGACAGGAAGGTGACTGGGGTGGCGATTTGGGTGTGCAGCTGACCTGGGAGACCCTTCTGCACCACATAGGGCAGCCTTGATTGCAGAGGCCAAGAAACTGAGACGTAGAAGGCTGGAGCATAGTGTGGAAGTGCAGGAACATGGAACCTGCAGGAGTGCACAGATGGGAGCCTGGGAGTGGAAAGTAAGCCAAGCTATGTTTCTTCAGCACGCTACCATCACCAATGCAGCCCTGTAACCAGCAACTCACCCCACACCCCATGCACCCAAACTCCATCAGCTGCTCCCATTGCCCATGCTCCAGGCACCCCAACCAACCAGCCCTCAGTGCATGTATCTGCCCCACAACCCCACTCCAAGTGCAGCCCAATCCACCTCTCTTGCATCCCTCCCAGTTCTATCTGGGAGCACTATCTCCCTCTCCCAGTTCCCTGAAGGCTACTGTCAGTGCATAAGGCTGTGAGCACTGACCTCTACACCTAGGTTACCCTTGCTTCCCTGCCTATAGTGTCACACAGCTTCACTCTGCCTATTCCCTGAGCTCTATGCATTAATGGCACTTCCAGGCCCACACATGTGCACAGGCCCCCAGTCATGTCATTCAGCTCCCCAGTCATTCAACTCTGGGAGCCACACTTCATAGCAGTCCTAGAACCATGTATGCACATAATCCTCAGTCACACTTCTCAACTTTGAGGAAGTGCTGACCTGTGCAGCTAGGTCACATCTACCCCCAATTGAAGGCATAATGCTGCCCTACTGCCACAGCTCTCCACATGTAAACAAAGGGCCCTGTGCCTCAGACCAGCCCCCCAGACTGGTGCACCTGCACAGCTACAATCTCCTTGGCTGCTGGGTGCCCATGTTCATAAGCCTCACTGTAACATCCCCAACCTGGGTCTATACCTACCCTGTAATAAATCCCTGTACTGAGTGCCCCACCCTGTGCCCTGCTCTACAACCATCCTGAAAACACAAAGCCTTACATTACTGAAAGAAATGAACTCCCAAAGTAAATCAAACAAGATATTTCCATGCTGTGAAGACAGTAGAAGATCAATAAGCATATCACAATGCTTATAGATATAGCCCTGCCTAATGACCAAATGAAAACACCAGAGAAGACACAGACATTGGAACAATTAATCAAAGATGTTCATAAAACTCTATTTAATCAAATAAGTGGGATAGCAAGTGACATAAAGGAGATCAAGAAGATAGTAGAAGAGCATAAAGAGGAATTTGAAAAAATAAGTAGAAAAATAGCAAATATCATAGAGATTAAAAACTCAGTTGACCAAGTGAAAAACATACTGGAGGTACACAGCAACAGATTTGAAGAGATAGAAGAAAGAATAAGTGATATAGAGGACAGGATAATTGACTTAGAAGATTCAAAACAGCAAATGGCAAAAACTATGGAAAAAATTGAGTTGGAACTCAGGGAAGTGATAGACAAAACAAAGTACATAAATATAAGAATCATTCACATCCCAGAAGGAGAAAAGAGGAGTAAAGGGCTAGGAAGAATAGTTGAGGATATAATGGGGAAAAACTTCTGAACCCTCATAAAGGACATAAATATACAAGTCAAAGAAGCCCAATAAATTCCAAACAGAATAAATCCAAATAGCGCTTCCCCAAGGCACATGCTAATCAGTCTGTCAAATGTTGAAGAGAAGGAGAAAATCCTGAAAGTGGCAAGAAAAAACAATCTACTACATGCAAGGGAAATCAAGTAAGACTGAGTTCAGGCTACACAACCAGCACCCTGGAGGTGAGAAGGCAGTGATAAGATATATTCAGGATCCTGAAAGAGAAATACTTCCAGCCAAGAATTCTGTACCCAGTCAAATTGTCCTTTAAAATTGAGGGGGAAATTAGAGTTTTCACAGACAAAGAAATCCTGAAAGAATTTCAACAAAAGACTGGCCCTACAAGCAATACTAAAAGGAGTTCTGCTGGCTGAAAAAAAAAAAAGAGGGAAATCTGAAGGAGGGCACAGAATTGAAGAATATCATACAAGGTAATTTAAAGAATACAGAGAGAAACAGGGAAAATAATACATAGATCTGACAAATAAAAAAAAGATAAGATGGTGAATTCAAGAAGCACATTTTCAGTAATAACTTTTAATGTTAATGGATTAAACTTACCAATTAAAAGATACAGATTGGTAGAATGGATTAAGAAAATTTATCCAGTTATATGCTGCGTACAAGAGACTCATTTTAGACACAAAGATACAAATAAATTGAAAGCGAATGAAGAAAAAAAGATTTTCCATGCAACTTGTAACCCAAAGAAAGCAGGAGTAGCCATACCAACATTGGACAAAATAGACTTCAAATGTAAAGACATCATAAGAGACAGAGAAGGAAACTATATACTAATTAAAGGGTCAATTCAGCAAGAAGATATAACAATCATAAATTTTATGCTCCTAATCAAGGAACTCCAAAGTACATGAGACAGACATTGGTAAAACTGAAGGAAGTGTTAGATATTTTAACAATAATAGTAGGAGACTTCAATACACCACTCTCCTGTATAGATACAACAACCAGACAGAAGACCAACAGGAAATGGAGAAGTTAAATAACTTGGTAAATGAATTAAATCTAACAAATATATATATAGGTCATTGCACCTCAAAGCACAAGAATATACATTCTTCTCCAGTGTTCATGGAATATTCTCTAGGATAGATCATATGCTGGGGCACAAAACAGGTCTTTATAAATTTTTAAAAAAATGGAAATTATTCAAAACACTTTCTCTGATCACAGTGGGATGAAGCCGGATCTCAACCATCACCAAAGAATGAGAACATTCACAAATATATGGAGATTAAATAACACACTATTAAACAACCAGTGAATCAAAGAAGAAATTGTTAGAGAAATCAGTAGCTATCTGGAGATAAATGAAAATGAGAATACAATTTATCAGAAGTTATAGGATGTAGCAAAGGCTATGCTGAGAAGGAAATTTATTGCTCTAAATGCCTACATTAAAAAACAAGAAACAGCAAAAATGGAATATTTAATAGCACACTTGGAGGAACTTGAGAAAGAACAGGAAACTAACCCAAAGCAGATAGAAGAAGAGAAATAACAAAGATTAAAGCAGAGATAAATGAAAGGGAGAACAAAAGAACAATAGAAAGAATCAATAAAACCAAAAGTTGGTTCTTTGAGAAAATTAATAAAATTGATGGGCCACTAGCAAGACTGACAAAGAAAAAAAGAGAGGATGCAAATAAACAAAATCAGAAATGAGAAGGGGTGCATTATCACAGACCCTGAAGAACTAAAAGAAATCATAAGTGGATACTATGAACAACTATATGACAACAAACTAGAAAACTTAGATGAAATGGACAAATTCCTGGAGACACACAAACAAGCTACAGAGACTAAGAAAGAAATAGAAGATCTCAACAAACCAATCACAAGTAAACAGATTCAATCAGTCATCAAAAATCTTCCTACAAAGAAAAGCCCAGGACCAAATGGCTTCAGTGGGTAATTTTATCAAACATTCAAATAGAACTAACACCAATCCTGCTCAAACTTTTCCAAAAAATTGAGGAAAAAGGAACTCTACCTAACTCATTTTATGAAGATAATACCATTTTAATGCCAAAACCAGGTATAGCTGTTATGAGAAAGGAAAAGTACAGGTCAATCTCCCTAATGAAGAGAGATGCAAAAATTCTCAATGAAATATTAGCAAATCTAATCCAACAGCACATTAAAAGGATTACACACTATAACCAAGTGGGGTTTATACCAGGAATGACAAGATGGTTCAACACAAGAAAATCAATTAATGTAAATCAGCACATTAACAAATTGAAAGGCAAAAATCACATGATCATCTCAATTGATGCTGAAAAAGCATTTGACAAAATTCAGCATCCTTTTCTGATAAAAACCCTCAAAAAGATAGGAATCAAAGGTAACTACCTCAATATGATAAAGGTAATATATGAAAAACCAATAGCCAGCATTGTACTCACTGGAGAGAGACTTAAAGCTTTCCCCCTAAGATCAGGTACAAGACAAGGATGCCCACTGTCACTACAATTGTTCAACATTGTGCTAGAAGTTTTATGAATTAGGTAGAATTTCTTTTTCCTCAATTTTTTGGAAAAGTTTAAGCAGGATTGGTGTTAGTTCTATTTGGAACGTTTGATAAAATTACCCACTGAAGCCATTTGGCCCTGGACTTTTCTTTGTAGGAAGATTTTTGATGACTGATTGAATCTGTTTACTTGTGATTGGTTTGTTGAGATCTTCTACTTCTTTCTTAGTCTCTGTAGCTTGTTTGTGTGTCTCCAAGACAAAGAAATAAAAGGCATCTAAATTGGAAAGGAAGAAGTAAAATTCTCATTATTTGCAGATGACACGATACTATACTTGGAAGATCCTGAAAAAATCTGTAACAAAGTCTCTTGAGCTAATAAACAAATTCAACAAGGTGGCGGGATATAAAATTAATGTGCAAAAATCAGTAACATTTCTATACACAAACAATGACCTAGCTGAGGAGTCAGTTAAGGAAAAAATTCCATTAAAAATAGCAACTAAAAGAATCAAGTACTTAGGAATAAACTTAACCAGGGATGTAATGGACTTGTACACAGAAAACTTCATAGCATTGTGAAAAGAAATCAGAGGAGATCTAAATAGGTGGGGTGACATTCCCTGATCATGGATAGGAAGGTTAAACATAATTAAGATGCCAATTCTCCCAAAATTGATCTACAGATTCAACAACGTACCAATCAAAATTCCAACAACCTACTTTGAAGATTTGGAAAAGCTAGCTATCAAATTCATCTGGAAGGTAAAGAGACTCTGAATATCTAAAACCATCCTGAAAACAAAGAACAGAGCTGGAGGATTAACACTACCTGAATTTGGAACCTATTATAATGCCACAGTGGTCAAAACAGCATGGTACTGGCACAAAGATAAAAACACTGACTGATGGAATTGAATTGAGAGTGCAGAAATAGGCCACCAAATCTATGGTCAACTGATTTTTGACAAGGACCCCAAATCTTCTGAACTGGGATAAAACAGTCTTTTCAATAGTTGGGCATGGAAGAAGTGAATATCAGTAACCAAAAGAATGAACGAGGACCCTTATCTTACATCCTACACAAAAATTAACTCAAAGAGGATCAAACACTTATACATAAGAACTAGCACAATAAATCTTCTAGAAGAAAATGTAGGGAAATATCTTCAAGACCTAATAATAGGAGGCAGCTTCCTAAACTTTACACCCAAAGCACAAGCAAGAAAAAAAATAGTTAAATGGGAACTCCTCAAAATCAAATGCTTCTGCACTTCAAAAGACTTTGTCAAAAAGGTGGAGAGGCAGCCAACTCAATGGGAGAAAATATTTGGAAATCACATATTGGAGAAAAGTTTGATTTCCTGCATATACAAAGAAATAATACAACTCAACAACAAAAGATCAAACAACCCAATTATAAAATGGCTAAAAATATGAATAGGCATTTTTCTGAAGAGCAAATACAGTTGGCTCAAAAGCACATGAAGAGATGCTCATTTTCCTTAGCTATAAGAGAAATGCAGATAAAGACTACAATGAGATAACACCTCAAACCTCTAAGAATGGTTGCTACTAAACAAACAGGAAACTATAAATGTTGGACAGGATGTGGAGAAACTGGGACACTTACGCATTGCTGGTGAGAACGTATAATGGTGCAGCCACAATGGAAGACTGCTTAGTGGTTCCTTAGGAAACTAAATATTGAGTTGCCCTATGACCCAACAATAGCACTACTTGGTATATACCTAGAAAAGCTGAAAACAATAACACAAACAGACATTTTCACACCAATGTTCATAGTAGCATTATTCACAATTGTCAAAAGATGGAAGCAAACCAAATGCCCATCAACAGGTGAGTGGATCAACATAATGTGGGATCTATGCAGCAATAAGACAAAATGATGTCCTTAAGCATATGACAAGATGCTTGAAACTTGAGGACTCAATGCCAAGGGAAATTAGTCAGACACAGAAGGATAGATACTGCATGATTCCACTATTATGACCAGCATAAAGGTATAATTAGAGATTTATAATACAGAATATAAGGTGCTTAGAGGTATATAGAAGCTAGAGATGTTAGCTAATGAGGTAACACTACCTACATAAGCTTCACAAGAGTAAGTCTCATGATCAACAGCATGGAAAAGAAAAAATCTGAAAGGATCATATGGTAGCCCATGACAAACTCTGTGATCTGTCCTGTAACTACTTGTTGAAGAGTGCTTTGAAAATTATTGATTTTTTTTATTTCTCTACTTTGTATATGTGCTATACTATACAATAAAAAAGTTAAATAAAACTGGTATTAATGAAAGCTGATTGGGTGAGATTGGGTTTAAAAAGTTATAGCAAGAAAAAGGTAAATTTTATTTAATCATTAAAAAAAAGAATAGATGGGGAACAAAACCATTCAATAAGAAAACTCTAGGTAATAAATTAATAAACTCCAGAATGAACTAATTAAGGAAATCAATGCCTAGACACTAGGGAAAAAAAAAGAATAATACTCGGAAAATTGAGGATGTGACCCAGTCAAAGGAAAAAAACACCACTTTAAATGAGATAAAGAATTGAAATGACTAATTTAAGATGTTCAAACAGACATGGAAAATATCAACAAAAATCAAATCAATGAGTTGAGGGAGAATATAATGAAGAATTCAAAAGCTTAAAAATAAAGAACTCACAAATGTTATGGGTATGAAAGGCACAATAAAAGAGATGAAAAAAGGAATGGAAACTTACAACTACATATTTGAAAAGGCAAAAGAAAGGATCAAAGTGAACTAGAGGACAAGACATATGAAATCTTACACACTGAAAAACAAAATATAAGGAAAAGTGGAAAAATATGACCTGGGTTTCAGGGAACTGAATGACAAAATAAAGCACATGATATACATGTTATGGGTATTCCAGAAGGAACAGAGAAGGGAAAAGGAGCAGAAAGACTAATGGAGGAAATATTCACTGAAAATTTCACATCTCTTATGAAAGACATAAAATTACAGCTCTAAGATGTGCAGTACATCTCAAACAGGATACCTTCATGATATAAAGGAGAAGCTTGATAAGAGTATGTGTGGATTTCTCAGCAGAAACCATGGAAGTGATATATTTAAGATTCTGGATGAGAAAAATTGCCAAACCAAAATTCTGTACCCAGCAAAAACACCCTTCAAAAATCAGGGGGAGATTAAAATACATTCTCAGTCACTTAAAGAATCTACAAATAAGAGACTGGTTCTACAAGAAATATTAAAGGGAGCACTACAAGCAGATAGGAAAAGGCATGAGAGAGAGGTCTGGAGAAGAGTATAGAAATGAAGTGTATCAGTAAAGATAAAAAGAGAAAATAATTACATATGACATATAAATCTAAAAGACAAAATGGTAGAAGAAAGTACTCCTTTATAGTAATAACATTGATGTTAATGGATTAAACTCCCCAGTCAAAAGGCATAGACTGGGAGAATGGATTTAAAAGCAGGACCCATCTATATGCTATCTACAGGAGACTAATTTTAGATCCAAGGACAAAAATAGATTGAAAGGGAAAGGTTTGGAAAAGATATTTCATGCAAAGAACAATCAGAAAACAGCAGGGGTGATTATGTGAATATACAAGAAACTATACTTCAATGTTAAACAATTAAAGGAGACAAAGAAGGACATTATGTATTAATAAAAGGAACAATTCAAGAAGACATAATTATAAATATTTATGCACCAGGTCAAAGTGCTCCAAAGTGCATGAGTCAAACACCGAAAACACTAAAGAGAGAAGTAGACACATCTAATATATTAGTTGGAGAATTCAATTCCCTGCTCTCATCAATAGCTGGAACATCTAGATGGAAGATCAATAAGGAAACAGAGGGTTTGAATAATGCAATAAATGAGCTAGACTTAACAGACATTTACAATTCATTACACCCACAAGAGCAGGATAAACATTTTTCCCAGGTGTTCATGGATCATTCTCAAGGACAGGCTGTACGCTGGGTCAAAAAGCAAATCATGATAAATTTTAAAAGAGTGAAATTATACAAAACACTTTCCCAGATAATAATTCAATGAAGTTTGAAATCAATAGCAGCAGAGGACCAAAAATTTCACAAATATATGGAAGCTAAACATCATAATCTTAAAGAACCAGTGGGTCAAGGAAGAAATTACATGTGAAATCAGTAAACATCTTGAGGAAAATGAAAATGCAACATATCAAAACTTGTAGAGTACAGCAAAAGCAGTTTTAAGAGGAAAGTGTATTGCCTTAAGCACCTATATTAAAAAAGAAGAAAGAGAAAAAAACAAGGAATTAACTGTTCACCCAGAAGACCTAGAGAAAGAACAGCAAACTAACCACAAAGCAAACAAAAGGAAATAAATAATGGAAATTAGAACAAAAATAAATGAAATTGAGAATATGCATACAATAGAGAAAATCAACAAAACCAGAAGCTGGTTCTTTGAGAAAGTCAATAAAATGGATGGACCCTCAACTAGGCTGAGAAGAAAAGATAGGATACAAATAAATAATATCAGAAATGGAAGAGGGGAAATAACCACTGACTCTGCAAAAGTAAAAAAGGTGATGAGAGGATGCTATGAGCAGCTATATGCTAATAAATCTTGACAATGTAGATGAAATGAGCACCTTCCTAAAAAGGCATGAACAACCATCATTGACTCAAGAAGAAATAGCTGACATCAATAAACCAATCATAAGTAAAGAGACTGAATCAGTCATCAAGAAGCTCCATAAAGAAAGGTCAAGGATAAGATGGCTTCACATGTGAATTCTACTAAACATTCAAGAAAGAATTTAGTAGCAATTCTGCTCCAGTTATTCAGAAAAAAAAATTGAAAAGGAGCAAAAAATACCTAACTCATTCTATGAAACCAATATTACCATAGTACTAAAGACAGACAAAGATACTACAAGAAAAAAAATTATAGACCAGCCTTTTTAATGAATATAGATACAAAACCCTCCACAAAATACTCACCAAGTAAATCCAGCAACAAATTAAAAGAATTATAAACCATGACCAAGTGAGATTTATTTCATGCAATCTCAATGATTTATTTATTTATGCAAAGCTGGTTCTACACAAGAACAGCAGTTAATGTAATACACCATGTCAGTAAGTCAAAGCAGAAAAAGCAAGATCATCTCAATTTATGCAGAAAAGGCATTTAACAAAATTCAACATCCTGTCTTGATGAAAATTTCAAAGGAGAGGAATAGAAGGGAACTTCCTCAATGTGATAAAGTAAATATATGAAAAGCCCACAGCTAGCATCATCCTCAACAGAGAAAGATTGGAAGCTTTCTATCTAAGATCAGGAACAAAACAAAGATGCATACTGTCAACATTGTTATTCAACATTGTGCTGGAAGTTCTAGCCAGAGAAATTAGACAAGAACAAGAAATAAAATGCATTCAAATTGGAAAGGAAGAATTAAAGTTCTCACTGTTTGCAGATGATATACTATATGTCAAAAATTCAAAAAAGTCTACACCACAGCTACTAGAACAAATAAATGAGTTCAGAAAAGTGGCAGGGTACAAAATTAACACCCCAAAATCAGCAGTACTTCTATACACTAATAATCAGTAATCTGAGGAGGAAACCATGGAAAAATTCCATTTACAATTGCAACCAAATGACTCAAATGTTTAGGAATAAATTTAACTAAGAATACAAAAGACCTATACACAGTGTGAGTAGAATAAACTGTTCATGGATTAGAAGACTACATATAATTAAAATGTCAATTCTACCCAAATTGATTTATAGATTCAATGCAATTCCAATTAAAATCCCAAGAACTTACTTTGCAGAATAGAAAAGCCAATAATCAAATTTATTTGGAAGGGCAGGTATTCCAAATAGCTAAAAATATCTTGAGAAAGAAAAATAACATGGGAGGTCTCACACTACCTGACTTTAAAACATATTACAAACCTACAATGGTTAAAAAGGCATATTTTTTGGCATAAAGACAGATATATTGCCAAATGGAATTGAGTGCTCAGAAATATGTTCTTTCATCTACGGACAACTGATCTTTGAGTCAAACCGACACAGCTGGGAGAGAACAGCTTCTTCAATAAATGGTGCTTGGAGAACAGGATATTCATATGAAAAAGAATGAAAGAGGATCCATACCTCACATCCTACACAAAAATTGCCTTATAATCTTGTGATAGGAGGTGGTTTCCTAGACCTTACACTCAAAGCATGAGGAATGAAAAAGAAGAAATTAAACACTTTTGACATCAAATAACTTTGTCTTGAAGACAAAAAAGCAGTCTATTCAATGGGAGACAATATTTGGAAACCACATTTAGGTAAAGGTTTAATATCCAGAATACATAAAAAAGATTCTACAACTCAACAGCAAAAAGACAAACAACTCAATTAAAAAAATAGGCAAAAGACATGAACAGACACTTTTTGGAGGAGGAAGTACAATTGGCTAAAAGGCACATGAAAAGATGCTCAGCTTCACTGGCTATTAGGTAAAAGCAAATTAAAACAACAATGAGATACCATCTTACACTTTCTAGTATGACCATTATAAAAAAAAAAAAGAAAAAGAAAATGTCAAGTGTTGGAGAGGATGTGGAGAAAAAGGTGCACTTATGCACTGTTGGTGGAAATGTAAAATATTGCAACCACTCTGAAAGACAGTTTGGTGATGTCTCAGGAAGCCAAGTATGGAATTTCCATCTGATCCAGCAATCCCATTACTAGGTATATTTTCAGAGGAACAGAAATGGACATTTATAGATCAGTGTTTATAGAAGCATTATTTATAATTGTCAAGAGAAGAAAACAGCCAAAATGTCCATTAATGGATGAGTGACTAAATAAGCTGTTGCATGTACATATGACGGAATATTTTGCAGCTGTAAGACAGAATAAAGTCATGAAGCATGTAATAACATGGATGAACCTTGAGGACATTATACTGAGTGAAATTAGCAAAGAACAAAAGGACAAATACAGTATGGTCTCATCATATTACTAACATTAATGAGTGAACTTTTTGAGTTAAAGTTAAGAACACAGGTTATTAAGAGATAGAAATAGAGTCGATATTGGGTATTTGGTCTTGAAGCAATAGAGAATATGCAACAGGACTAAACATAAAAATTTAGAAATGAATAGCATGGTACTATCTCATGATAGCACAATAATATAAGTACACTGAATGAAGCTGAATGTGAGTATGGTTGAGGCAGAAGGGCTGGGGGCATGCATGACACTGAAACAGAAATAGAAGATAAAGACTGATATAGTATAACCTAAGAATGTCTAAAGTGGACAATGTTGGTGATTAAATGTACAAATATGAAAACTTTTTTGCAGAAGGGAGAACAAATGAACGTCAACATTGCAAGATGTTGAAAATGCGATCGTGTACAGAGAAAAATACAATCAATACAAGCTAGGGTGTATAGTCAACAGTAACATTGCAATATGCCTCCACTAAATGTAACAAAGGCATTATGCCAAAACTAAATGCAAACATGTGGGAATTATAATGGAGGTGTATGTACTCATTGCAGAAGAAAAGGTTATGTCTTCATACAGACTATGGTCACAAAGACAGGACTATTTACTTAGGCTGGATTGTATGATGTGTGAAAAAAACTCTTTATAAATGAACAGAGAGAAACAAGTGTTAGAGAAAATGTGGAGAAGGAGATGTACCTATACACTGTTGGTGGGGAAGCTGACAGTTACAGCCCCTCCAGCAGGTTCTAGTGATTCCACGGGAGCTTACAAGTGGGTTGCTATATGATTCTGCAACCCCATTGCTAGATATATACCTGGAGGAACTGAGTGTGGAGATGCTAATGGACATTTGCACATTGGTGGTTAATATGGAAGTGTTCACAATTTACAATGGATAAAGTTGGCCTAGCAGTACAATGACTGAGGAATGGAGGGCACAATTGTAATGTATACATAGAACAGAGTACTGAATGGCTGCAAAAAAGAAAGAAGTCATAAGGCATGGCAACTAGGTGAATGAATCTTGAGGACAGTATATTAAATTAAATGTCAGAAACAAACAGACAATTATGATCATGACTCACTCATATGGACTAACTGTAAAATACAAACTCAGAGAACAAGAGTCAAGAGTATGGGTTATCAGGTTGGGGCCTATTGTAAAGGCTCCTAGATTGCAAGATCCTAGCAGTCACATCTTTTCTGGAGTTATAACTATTATTTCTAAATTCTGAGATACTGAGATATTTGTGTTTAATCTGGTAGTTCCCTGAAACTTTGGGTATTTATTCAACACCTGAGACTCAGAGTAAGAGTTCTGAAGCTATGAATTGGCAGCTGTTTAAAAAGCAACTGTTACCCCATAAAGCAACTGTTTAAAAAGTTGAAAAAGTGATCAGACTTCAACTAGAAACCTGGATAGGATAAGGTAAATCAGAATACACGGTAGAGGATGCTGTAGACCATATTTTAAAACTCCAACTTCTGTGTGAGACCAAAGGGAGAGATGCTTATTTGTTATAAAATTAGTGTTCAGGGTAGCACAGTAACTAATTTAATTTGTATGGTCAGTATATTTCAATATCATAATTACATGGAATCTTGAATAGGGCATGAGATCTTGTTGGTTTGTACAGGTTATTGTGATATTCCTACATATTCCAGAATAATTTGGCCACAGAATAAAAAGTTACTTGCAAAGCCCCTGTTCTAGTTTGCTAAAGTTGCAAATGCAACACCAGAGATGGATTGGCTTTTAATAAAAGGAGATTTATTTAGTGAAAAAACTTATAGTTCTTCAGAGGAAAGGCAGCTTTCATCTGAGGTTCTCTCTTACACAGGAAGGCACAGAGCAGTCTCTGCTGACCTTCTCTCCTGGCTTCTGGGTTCCCACAGCTTACCCCAGGGTGATTCCTTTCTACATCTCCAATGGTCTGGGCTGAGCTGTGAGTGCTGAGAGAGGTATGCTTAGCTACTTGGGCTGTGCTGCCTTGAGCTCCCTCAGTTACAGCCAATTAAACTAAGCATCACTCATTGCAGGAGGCACTCCCCCTAGCTAACTACAGATGCAATTAGTGACAGAAGAGTTTCACATTTCAATGGCTCCTGTTCACAGCAACAGAACTAGACACCTTCACTTGGCCAATTGACACCTGAACCTAACTACCACAGTCCCCTTGGGGGTCTGGGGAGAAAGGAGGAAATATTCAACTTCCCCACCTGAGGAATTCTTGATATTCTCACAAGCAGTGGGAAGAACAAGTTCAACAGGCAGATCTCTCAGTCATGGGGTTCAACCCTATAAAACTTATTCCTGTAAAGGAGAAGCTAAGTCTACTTATAATTATGCTGAAGTGTCACCCCCGGAGGATCTCTTGTTGCTCAGATGAGGCCTCTCTTTTTAAGTCAACTTGGTAGGTGAACTCACTCCCAGGGGTATAAATCTCCCTGGCAAAGTGAGACAGGACTCCTGGGATGATCTGGAACCTGGCATCATGGGATTAAGAAAGCCTTCTTGACCAAAAGGGGGAAGAGAGAAATAAGACAAAATAAAGTTTCAATGACTGAGAGATGTCAAAAAGAGTTGAGAATTTATCCTGGAGGTTATTCTTATCCATTATATAGATATTCCCTTTTAATTTATGGTGCATTGGAGTGGCTAAAATGAAGTACTTGAAACTGTTGAACTGTTTACAACTAACTTTGATTTTTGAAGATGAATTTATAACTATATAGCTTTTACAATGTGATGGCGAGTTTGTGAAAACTTTGTGTCTAATGCTTCTTTTATCCAGGATATGAGCAGATGAGTAAAAAAGTAAGGAAAAATAAATAAGTAAATTACAGGGTGGGATAAAGGGTTAAAAATTGGTTAGCTTGAAATGCTAGTGGTCAATGAGAGGGAAGGATAAGGGATATGGGATCTATGAGTTTTTTTTTAATTTCATTTTATTTCTTTTTCTGGAGTGACGCAAATATTCTAAAAATGACCATGATGATAAGTACACAATCATGTGACAATATTATAAACCATTGATTATATACTGTGGATGAACTGTATGTGCATGAAGATTTCTCATAAAAATATTTTAAGAAAAGAAACCATGGAGGCAAGGAAGCAAGAGGAAGGTATATTTAAAGTACTAAAATGGTAAAAATTGCTGATCAACTATTCTCTATCTGGCAAAATTGTCTTTCAAAATGGAGGGAGGAAAAAATATAAAACTATTAAACTTTCCCACCAGGGAAGACCCAATACTCTCTCAACAATTAGGGACTCCCAAGTTAATAGGTCAAGCCCTTGATCATGAGCCTTGCTCTTATGTAACCTATGTCTAATTAAGAAATGAATCTTACCTATAATAATGCATACGAATTACCACCAGAAAACCTCTTTTGCTGTTCAGTTATGGTTTCTATTTCTCTTAGCTCAACTCTACAATTAAAATCATTACCCTCCCCACTATGTCGAACATGTCATCCAGGGATGTAAATCTCCCTGGCAATGCGGGAGTGAGAATGCCTAGCAGACAAAAAGGGTAAAAAGAAATATAACATAATAAGGTATCAGTGGCTAAGAGATTTCCAATAGAATTGAGAAGCTATTCTGGATGTTACTCTTATGCAACCTTCAGTTGGATACTACTAATTGCCATAGTATGCCAAGTCCCAAACAACAGTATTCCTATAAACACTAAAGAATACCCAGGGCTCTATCTGAGGCACATTCCCTAAGTTTATTTTTCAAAAACCTATAACCTCTAGGTTGTTCCTAGACCAGATAAGCCCTGAGACCCAGTGTGCTGGTTTGAAATGATCCATGTACCCCAGAAAAGCCATGTTATGATCCTAATCAATCTTGTGGGAGCAACAGTTTCTTCTAATCTCTATTCAGTACTATAGGTTGGAAACTTGATTAGATCATCTCCACAGAGATGTGCCTCAATTGATTGTGGGTATTAAGCTTGATTAGATGGAGACATGTCTCCACCCATTCTACATGGGTCTCGATTATTTTACTGGAATCCTATAAAAGAAGTATTTTAGAGAAACATCAGAATGCTACAGAACCACAAAGCAGAGTCCACCAGCCAGTGACTTTTGGAGATGAAGAAGGAAAATACCTCCTGGGGAGCTTCATGAAACAAGAAGCTTGAAGACAAAGCTAGCAGACTTTGTCATATGCCCTTCCAGCCAAGAGGGAAACCCTGAATGTCATCAGCCTTCTTGAACCAAGGTATCTTTCCATGGATGCTTTAGATTGGACTTTCTTTAATTTGGACAATTTCACAGTTTTAGAACTGTAAACTTGTAACTTATTAAATTCCCCCATTTAAAAAGCATTCTATTTCTGATATATCACATTCCAGTACTAGCAAACTAGAACACCCAGAGTTACCAGACTCTCTCAGGACTTCAACCTTTGCATCCCCCTACCCACATAACGTCAACACCCCTTTCAGCATGAAAAAGTTAGAATGCCCATGGTTAAAATATCACTACAGAGTGGGTGAAGGATCAGTGGAGAAGGAGCAGTAGTATCAGAGGTGATATGATGAGTATGACTACTGAACCTTTATATTGATTTTTTTTTTTTAGTATCCAGTGTCTGAGACCAGCTGGAAGAAAATACCTGAAATGGTGGAACTGTAACCTATACCATGCTTTGAAATTTATTCAAATGCTACTTGTGAAAATGTACTTTGAAATTTATTGCTTTTTTGTATATATGTTATATTTCACAATTAAAAATATTAAATATAATGAGGGAGAAATTAAGATATCCCCAGATAAACAATATTTGAGGGAGTTTGACACCATTAGACTGGACCCACAATCCCTGCTAAAGGGAGTTCTGCAGGTTGAAAGGAAAGGACACTAAACAATTGACTGAAGTCACATGAATTAATAAAGATCTCTGGTAAAGATAATGGCATGAGTAAATATAAATGCCAGTACTTTACTTTTTACTTCCTACAAGATCTATAAAGCATAAAATATAATGATAAATCAATAATTTTGGACTCATACCATATAAATATGTAATTTGTGATAAGAACTACATAAGGGGAAAGGCAGAGGGGTATAGAAAAATAGTTTATGTATGCTGTTAAGATTAACTTGTGCTGGAGAAGACAAGGAAATGTTCAGCAGCCTTCTCCCAGCCAGAACCCCCTCCCTCCTTTTCCCTTTTTGTTTGTTTGTGTACAGATGTTTTAATATTCTTCCATTTCACATCCTGGGCGAGATGTTAGGCCTCAGCCATAAAAAAACAAAAACAATAACAAAATGCTCCCCATAAGAGAAATGGCCCGACCATATCATGATCCCAAAACTAGGAACAAGCAGACCCAGCTACCTGCCAGAGCAGGAACTCCACAAAAATATTGCTTGATCCATGCTTTATAATCATTGGCCGGGGACCCTCCCATCAGGGTGAGTAAATACCCAGTCATTGGGCAGCACAGAGTTCCTCATCTCTGACTCAAAGCAGGGCAATGCAGAACTGCTGTCCGTCAAACATGATCTGAGCAATTGGCCTCCCTTCTTTCTTCATTTATTTTTTTTTATGATTTTATACAATTGTACCATTTCCACTGCTCCTTTGGACCCTTTTGGCTGTGTAAGTACTAAAGTGGTCATTTGCTGAAAATCACTGTTGTGCCTGAACCTGTGTTCCCACAGCAAACTGAGTAGCAGTACTACCACAACTTGGTATCAAAGCAAATAAGATTGTTATAGATTTAGGGTGTTTAATTTAACACCATAAACATAAATTAAATATCAATGAATAAGCAAACTCATAGCTCTATCTGGGCTTTCATCACACTTTTCCCCTTTATAAGGACTTTAGTAAACTCATCAAGACCCACTTTGAATGGGTGGGACCACATTTCCATGGAAGTCATCTAACCAAAAAAGGTCACACCCACATTTGGGTGTGTCATATCTCCATGGAAACATCCTAATAAAAAATGTACACCCTAAACAATGGTCCTGCCCCTACATGATTGAATTAGAATTTAAAGAACATGGCTTTTCTGGGGTTCATAGCAGTTTCAAACTAGCACATTCCACTCTCTGGACCCCTAAAGACATGTTCTTTCCATATACAAAATCCATTTATTAAAAAAGAAAAGGTAGTGCAGTCATGGCTTAGTGGCAGAATTCTCACTTGCCATGACAGAGACCCGGGTTTGATTCCTGGTGCCTGCCCATGCAAAAACAAACAGCAAACAAACAAACAAACAAAAAACATTTATTCCATCACACTATCACAAAAGCCTTAAGTCATTTCAGTAACAATATACATACAATTCCAAAAGCGTGCAGGGCAAACTCTAGTAGATTTCAAAGTCTGAAAGTCAATATCACCCTCAAGACTTAGGGGAGTGGCAGTATCACCCTTTTCAAGGGCTTATGCAGTGGTCCTCTTCTTTCCAAATGCTGAAATGAGGCCTGCAGCTTGGGGAACTTTAGGGTGACCTCCTTTTTTCTTGACTCCCCTCACTCCAAGTATTGGGGCAACATCTGGACCCTTTTCCATCTCCAGGGCTCATGCTCAATCCCCTCAGAACAATGGGGTGGCAGCAAGGCACTCCTCAATCCCCAAGAAATGTGACTCACCCTCTCTGGGTCCTGTGCAACAAAATACTTTCTCAATCTTGAGGTACAGCAAATTCACCCTTTTCACATTCATGTATGAATCTACTCTGCTGGCCCAAATTTTCTAGCTGTAGATGTTAGCTTCCATAGTTTTGCCTTTGAAGTCATTTTTTCTTCGCTCTCTCCCTTTTCTGTGTCTTTTATTCCAATTGGCAGTGATTTCATTTATAGAGCTATCACAAAAAATATTGGTTGAGCATGTAGCATATAGGGATCAAAGTAATCAGGCAATAGAATTTGTACCATTATTTCTGGATAATTCCATCTTCAACCCTGGCTTTTTCTGAAATGGCTGACAGTTTCTATGCTCAGTTAAATCCTCATGTGGAGCAGCATTCTCCAGGGTTTCATTTTCCAGAAACTCAGAGTTTCCTAATCTCAGTTTCTGGTTTCTTTAGACCCAAGAGTTTGATTCTCAGCTTATCCCTTTCTTGTTGCATTTTACTCTAATCTTTCAGGAGAAGCCAGGTTGCACATTCCACATTTAATTTGGGAATCTCTTCAGCTAAGTATCCCAGCCCATCACTTTCAAATTCTACTTTCCATTCCACATAAGGACACAATTTTACCAATTATTTTGCCACTTTAAAACAATGATCACCTTTCTTCCAGTTTGCAAGGAAACATTCATCATTTCTGTCTAAGGTCTTATTGGAAGAAACTTCAGTGTCCATATTTCTGCCAACACTCTCTTCAAAGCAAATCAGGCCTTTTCTATCAAACATATCACAATTCTTCCACATTCTTTCTCTTATCCATTTATAAAATTGTTCTAGCACTTTTTTTTTGGTTTGGTATTTGCAATCACAGCACCCCACTTCTCTGGTACCAAAATCTGCTTCAGTTTGCTAAAGTTGCCAGAGTTCAATATATCAGAAACGGATTGGCATTTATAAAGGGGATGTGCTAAGTTACAAACTTACAGTTCTAAGGCCAAAAATATGTCCAAACTAAGACATACTGAGAAAGATACCTTGACTCTGAAGAAAAATGACATGGCATCCAGGATTTTTCTGTCAGCCTGGAAGGCACATGGCTGTTGCCTGAGGTCCTTGCCCCAGGTTTATTTCTTTGTGGTTCAGATTCCAGTGGCTTTCTCTCCAAGCATATGGTGGATCTTTTTTTTTCAATTATTAACATTTTATCAGTAATTATCAATGATGTATGAACACAATATGCAATAATGAGATTTAACACAAAGTAAAATGCTAACATTCTTGACTCCATAGTGATATAAATGCATTGTTAAATATTTAAATACGTATGACAAAGAGACACATTTTTCTTGTAGAAAAGCGAAGTAATTTACATAGATAAATCACACTCCAGGAAATGAAGCTTAATTCCCTCCCTCCCTTACATTTGGGCTGTGCATACTGACCTGCTTCAAAAAAAATGGTGCATGATAAAATAGTACCTTTACAGTGGCAGAAACTGGCAGACCTTTCTTGGCCAGGGGAACATGACTAATGTCATGAGTGATAAGTCATATTGATGGCATGTACCTCTGAACTGACAGGACTAAAAGGGGTCATCACTTTTCTCTTTCCAAAAGGAATACATCAAACAAACCCAAAATGAGGCACACTCCACAAAGTGAGGCACCATATGGTGGATCTTACTTATCTTCCCTTTATTGGCTCTCTCCAAGTTCTAGCTTGCTTAGCATCTCATGGGGAGTCACACAGTGATGTCTGCTGGTCTCTGACTTCCAACATCTCTCCAAGCATCTGTTTTGACACTCCAAACATCTCCAAATGTCTGTGTCTGAACTTTCTCCAAAATGTTTTCCCATTATAAGAACGCCATTAAACTAATCAAGATCCACCTTGAATGTGTGGGGCCACATCTCAATGGAAGTAATCTAGTTGAAGGTCACACTCACATTTGGTTGTGTCACATCTCCATGGAAACAACAATAAAAAATTTCCACCCTAAACAGTAATTCTCTATCCACATATTGGATCAGGATTAAAAGAACATGTCTTTTCTGGAGTACATAACAGTTTCAAGTCAGCATACTTGCAATGTCCCAGTAAAATTGATATTTCTATCACTTGAGAGAATAGTAGGAATTCCCCAGGTGTGGCAAAAAAAAAAAAGAAAGGATCAGAGCTTTTTAGCTAACTTGAGGGTGGTAGGCTTACAACAAGAAAAAGACTAACTATCCAGAGAATAGACATATGATAAAAAGGAAATATTAATATCCCATGGAAGGAATTGGGCTTATAAACTCCATTTAAAGTTGCTCAAATTATACTGTTAGTCAAGGTACTTGACCTTGCCCCACCTTTACAGTTTTACCAGTGTTACATAATTGACAAGTGGAAAATGATTTATATACTAACCTTACTTCTCACATAAAGTCCTTAATCAGTGATTTTTTTAGAGTCAAAAGGAGGGATTCTGGAATTTCATAAATGTATTCATTAAGGCATAAAATACCTGTGAGCCATTTTAGGGACTCAGGTGCTAAGAGGTGGCCATCTAGGGACCACCAGTGCCCATCAGAGTGGAGAGTACATCCAGCTCTGAGACAATTTTGTTTTTCAAATTTAGAAGATGATTATTGAATTGTACTCAGGGACCCTTGAAAATTCTCCTTAATCTTGTCTATAGGTTTTAAATCATAAGCTGTTGACTTGACATTGTTTGTGCTGTCTTTTAGCATAGAAATCAGCCAAAGCAATTTCTTTATGTTTCTCAGTGTCTCTTCTTGAGTGAGTTTGTATTTTTATAATGGTCACCTCTCTTTGGTATTTTAGAGCCTTGAGGTAATTTACTAGAAGGCAATTTTTTTTTAATGGACATCCCTGCAGATGTGATTAATATCTTTTACTTACATAGCATGCCAAGTCATGTACTACACCAAAGACATATCTATTATCTATAAAAATGTTTACCCTCTGAGAGTCTGCCAATTTGCACAAGCTAGTCAAGGCTATTAATTCAGGCATTTAGGTTGGCTTAACCTCAATAATAGTTTATATATCAAGAGGTTACTGAGAAGTACTTATTGCTTAGTCTCTTGAATATTGCCATTTTCAGGCATAAGGTAAGACCCACCTACAAAACAAAATTGGTTCACAATTTTGTAGATGGGTGCCTCTGAGATCCATCCCAGGAGTAGAAATTTCATGAATGAGGGAAAAGCAGTTATAGGTTGTGCCTTCTTCTAGGAGAAAGAAGGAAGAAGACTGAATTTAGGGAATTGCATTGATGGACAATTATATGGGAAAGGGTCAGTAACAAGAATTCATATGAAGTCAATTTGCTAGCAGAAAAATATTGGGTGCTTGCATTTAGAAGCAAAGATATTGTACCACAAAGGGAACTATTAGGTGTAGAAGAGGGCCCAGAATTACGTTAGCTAAATTCTCACCAACTTAGAGCCATAGTGACAGTCCTAAGAAGGCGAATAAGCTTTGGCAACTGGCCTCTTCGCCAATAGGCTTTGGCAGACTATAAGTCATAATCTCTGTCTCTGTGGTGCTGAATTTGGATTTCTAGACCATAACCCTCTCTTTCATGTTTACATAGGAAGAATTTCTTATAATTTGGAAATACCAGAGAAAGTGCTGGGATAACCATGTCTTTAGATGGATAAATGACATTTTTAATCATCAATATATAGGGGAGGCAATGTCACTGGGGCAGCTATTGCTGAGAAATTAGCTGACAATAGCAAGCTAACTTAAGAATCCCTAAGGTTTTTTCTCTGTAATTGCCCTAGGGAAATTTCAAATGGTGCCAAGTCTATCAGAAGTTAATTTTTAATCTTCTGTTAAAAATCATGACCTAACTAACGTATAATCCTTTGACAAAATTTTATCCTTGGATGCCTTATGTCCCTTTTTGACAAATGTCTCTAGTGAGTAAAGAGAATCTCCTTACAAGACTCCTCAGTTTTACAGCAAATTAGTAGGCCATTCACTCATTGTATTAAAATATACCCCTGTGGGACATTTAAGTCTCATAGATCCTGATAAAGAATTTCAGAGGAATAGAAGGGGTTGTATTGGTTTGCTAAAGATACCAGAATGCAATATACCAGAAATGCAATGGCTGTTAAACCAGGAATTTATTAGGTTACAAGTTTACAGTTACAAGGCAATAAAAATGTCCGACTAAGGCATCCAGAGAAACATACCTTAACTTAAGAAAAAACAATTTAGGAAGTCATGTAGCTGGCATATGTTCATCCTTTTGCTTCTGGTTTCAATCAGTTTTCCTAGGTGCATTTTTCTTCTGCATCTCCAAATGTCTCAGTGTTGGCTCTGAAGCAACTGCTCTCCAAGCATCTCACCTTCCTCCAAAATGTTTCCCTTTTAAAGGACTCTGTAAAACTAATAAAGATCAACCTTCAATGGGCAGAGTCACATCTTCATCTAATCAAAAGGTGATTCCCACAATTAGGCATGTTATATCTCCATGGAAACAATCCAATCAAAGTTTCCACCCTAGACAATTGTTCCGCACCACAAAATAGGATTAGGAAAGAAAGCATGGCCTTAGGCATATAACAATTTCAAACCAGCATGGGTACCCCCATAAATCCTTTAGGAATGACAGTACATGTATATTGTTGTTTTTACTTAGATAAAAGCAAATAGATCTGGTTTTTCTGGATGAAGAGGAATACTACAGAACACTGAACATACATCTATTATAATAATGTAGGTGGAATTGAAGGGACAGATCGCAAGGTGATATTTGTGTTAGAAACTAGTAGAAATTTGGGATTTCTATTTTATTTATAGTCTTTTGGATAAACTAACAAACACATCTTCCTAGTTTCTTTACAGGAAGAATGGGAGTATTATACGGACCCATGCATAGCCTAAGGAGACTGCCTTTGGATGAAACTCTCTACCATAATCCTTCCATGATTTCTTACTTAAGGGGATATTAAGGCCCAAATATAGTTAGTTCCAACTATTTTATCCACTTTTATTGACTCTTTGGCTCATAAGACCTCTGAGATTAATGGCAGCATCTTGTGTGAGGAGATGCTGAACTGAACTAGGGTAATCAAAGTCAGTAGTTAAATGATAGTGAATCAGAGTATCCTCTAGAACTTCAGAGAATTATCTCCCAGGCTTGCATTCTATTTTGCAATGTAGTATGCTTAATAAATCTCTACTTAGGAGGTTAAGTGGTGTGCTTGCACAGAGAGGAAATGAATGAGTATCTTGTAAAGGTCTTGTAGTTACATTCAATGGTTGGAACATAGGGCTAGTCTGTAGCTTGTTTGAAATTCCTGCTGTGCTGGTTGGAAAGGAAATATGTCCCTTTGAAAAAACATTCTTTAATCCCTATTCACTACTGTATATTCAAAACTGTAATCAGATCATCTCCCTGGAGATGTGATTTAATCAAGAGTGGTTGTTAAACTGGATTAGGTGACGACATGTCTCCGCCCATTTGGGTGGATCTTGATAAGTTTCTGGAGTCCTATAAAAGAGGAAACATTTTGGAGAATGGAGGAGATTTGGAGAGAGCAGAGAGTGCTGCAGCACCACGAAACAGGGAGTCCATGAGCCAGTGACCTTTGGAGATGAAGAAGGAAAATGCCTGCCAGGGAGTTTCATGAAACCGGAAGTCAGGACAGCAGCTAGCAGATGACGCCATGTTTGCCATGTGCCCTTCCAGCTGAGAGAGAAGCCCTGACTGTGTTCACCATGTGCCTTCTCACTTGAGAGAGAAACCCTGAACTTCATCGGCCTTCTTGAACCAAGGTATCTTTCCCTGGATGGATACCTTTGATTGGACATTTCTGTAGACTTATTTTAATTGGGACATTTTCTTGGCCTTAGAAATGTAAACGAGCAACTTATTAAATTCTTCTTTTTAAAAGTCATTTTGTTCCTGGTGTATTGCATTCCAGCAGCTAACAAACTAGAATACCTACTATACTAACAGTTTGGTCACTCTGAGGATGAGGTACTAGAAATGTAGTAGGATTAACAATTGAGAGCATGGCCATAGAATTGATTAAAAAATTCTTTTCTACACCAGTAATCGAAATTTGAGTTTCTCCTTTTTCTAGCACCTTTTCAAAGAGTTCTGCCGAAAGTGTTGACATTCAGAAAGGGGAGTTTTGTTTTTGTTTTTGTTTTCCATTCAATCTTTTGCTTCCTTATTGAATCCCTGATCTTTGGTTTAATTACATCAACAAAGTATGAGGATAGAGTGGGTATGTATGTACTTTTTTTAAATACAGAGTGTTGCTGGTAAGTGCATTCTAACCTGTCCCAGTAGTCTGAGATGATTCCATCCTTTTTCTTTTTAAAAGTGTGCATAAATAAGAGTATAGTCAGTGTTAATGGGGAATGTTTCAGGGATGTTTGCAATAAAGATTGGTCTGTTTCATATAGCCTTTTTTATGCTGTTTGGTCCAGTATTATGTGACAAGTCCTTAGGTCACATTCTGGATCTTCCAAGTAGCCGTATCCATTAAATGTTTAGCCTATCCTGTACCAATGAACATATGAACCAATTGGTATAAATCTGGTAAACTGGGCTAACAGGTTCCCTTCAGAATTTGATATTCTTTCATATATTGGTTGATTTTCTTTGGGTATGAGGATATCTTTTATGATCATTCTGAGTTCTGCTTATGTCCTAGGTATAAATTCTGCGATAAGAGGCATGTCAGTTTCATACAGGCTTCGACCTTTAAAGGCACTTAGATTAAATTGCTTCTCTTCAAGGAGAAAGGAGAAAAAGATAGGGCATAAAGAGTTGGAAAGAGAAACTTGTTCTTGTGGATATGGGGGAATGGCTAGGTAAGGAGAAGCTGGGGAGTAATAGGTTCAGCTTGGAGTTTGTTTCCATTTATTCTTCATTTGTCCTTTTCTTTTTCTAATCAATCTTTAAGTATGGCTATTGTAGAGGTAGATTGTCACCTAGCAGGCTTTATTTATTATCCAAATAACAGGCCTAATTTTCTTCTGGGAAGTCTTAGATTCTTTCTTTTCTAAGTTGCTTCTCAAGTGCACAATTTTGTTCATAGCAAAAGTTCCCCAGAGTGGCCACTTCAAATACCGATTGTCCTCATCAGATCCAACCAGGCACAGTGAAAGTTATACGTATAATGTCGATAGTGTGAACTCATGTAAGAAGCAGGTGTTTTAGCAGTTAGAAGAAAGGGAGGTTGAGAGCAAGAAAAGACCATAATGCTGCAGTCAGAGGAAACATTATTTATGTACCACGTCTTGGGGCCCTGAGCTTTTAGATTCAGCCATTTGGAGGCTGTTCTGACTTCATCAGAGTATTCCAGTGAGTGAAAGGACTGGATAGACATCTGAACTAAACCTGGAACAGCTCTATGAGCAGAAAGGAAGACTCTGAGAAAGACATTCAGAAAATTGAAGTGGAAGGGACGAAAGAAATAAAATGAAATGAGACCTATCACAATAGGACTGAAATCAAAGATAATCAAACTAAAGTCCTTAATAAAAAAGATATTGAACTGGTCACAAGTTTTGGACCTTGGATATTTAAAAGATCTTCCTTCAGGGATATGGAATCTCAGCAGTGGAGCAGTAGACATAAGGGGTCTATTGTGGGTGTTGAACCTGGTCAGTCACGGGACCTGCAGCTCTGAATGGGCATCTGCTTCTGCTGGAGCCTCCCAATGTGTCAAAAGACAAATTGAAGTTGAGTTTTCAGATTATAAGATTTCACTCAGGACACCAAAAATTTGCTATAGCAAGAAAGTTGTTTCACTTGCAAAAATGGAAGTAATTTTGAGCTACCAAGGATGACAAGTGATTTTTACAGGCACAAAGAGGAAGTTAGAAGTCTGATGGTTTGGACAGGGGTTTGATCATCTTATAGGGGAATATTTAGGGTAAGTGGTCTTTATTTTGTATTGTATCAAACATAACTGTAAAATGTATTTGTATTTTGTATTAAATGTAACTAAATAGATGTTTGATTGGCTATTTGGGTGGGTCACCTTGGTGGGGATTTCAAATTTCAAAATATTTCAAGAGAGACATCAGCACAGTTTTTTTTTTTGGATCTGAATGGTCCTCAGGGCTTTCTCTATAAAATTTTATTGAGTAAGAGGGCCACAAGCTAAAAAATATGGCTAGCTTCTAAAATTGTGAGAAACAGATTCTTCCTCAAGTCTCCAGGAAAAAAAAAAATGTTGCCCTGTTGACACCTTGATTTTAGCCCAATGAGAATGATTTCAGACTTCTCTCTAGAGCTGTATGATAACACACCAGCATTATTATAAGCCACCAAAGTTGTTGTAATTAATTATAGCAACAATATTGTTCAAGCCCAACATAACCCCAAGACCAAAGAACATGCTAAACAGTAGAAGATTCATGCATTTACTTAAGGGCTTACAGACAGGAGGGAGATCTCCACTGTTGGCCAGTTGGGAGATGAAAGTCTGCATTCCACCCAAAGTCAAGAGGAAAAGAGAGACATGCCCAAAGAAAGGCTTTTAAAGTTTAACAGTCTCACAAGATGTGGTTATAATGGAGTTTCAGCAGATTTTTATGAAATTTGGTTATTAGGAGAGGAGGGTTTTACATTCTTTGAACTTTAAAGTATTTCTAGGTCATGTAGGCTGCTCTGTGACTTGCTTTAAAAATGGAGGAGGGGGCAGGGCCCAGACCCTGGGCCCTTACAAATACACCTGTATGAGAATCTACGTAAAATCTACAGTTAATATCATAATTACTGTTGAACACCAAATGTTTTCTCACTAAGACCAGCTATAATACCAGGGTAACACTTATACTGGAAATTTTAACCAGTGTTAAAGGCAAGAGAAAGAAAAAAGAGTCATACATTTCAGATACAAAAAGGAAGACTGTTCATAGATAAGATAGTTGTCTATGAAGAAAATCCAATAAAATAAAAAATCTACCAAAATTAATAAGTGAATTTGGAAAATTTATTGAATACAAGACAATATGCAAAAATCAATTTATAATTCTATATACTAGCAAAGATCAGAATTGAAATTTTAAGACATTACAATTTCAATAAATCTGACAAAATCTGTGCATGAACTGAATGTCAAAAACTGCAAAACATTCTAAAAGAAATTAAAGGAGACCTTAAAAAATGTATATATATATTTATTCATGGATCAAAAATCTCAATATTAACATTCAGTACTTTCCCCATTTATTGGTTGATAGATTCAATGCCATCCCCAAACACCATCAGTCTTTATTGTTGTAGAAAATATCAAACTGATTACAAAATTCATTTGAAATGCAAAGAATCTCAAATGACCAATGTCCCTGGAGACATGTGTTTAAATTTCAAATGGGCATGAAACCAGGAACCAAAATATATAATCCAAAAGGTTATGAAGTAGGAACTTTCCCTTTTCTTCCCAGATAAGATTCTTTTGCATTAGGTATATAGAGTCACTCTTTTCTCTCTTTTTCTCTCTCTATAGGGGAGGATGGCAACTACAAAGCAGTTCCCATTTATGAAATTATGAAACATCTAGATTCATAATTAGGGATTTCTCTCCAGTGTTGCGAGAACCCCATTTTTTGCAAGGCCAGGGTGATATCTAACCCCATGGCATCACTCTGAAGGAGAACAGGGTAAGGGGCACTCTTGTGCTTATTGCTGTGGTCAAGTGAGCTCAATCCCACTGAATATCCTCTGAGAAAGTGTGACTAACACCTCACAACAATCCCTCAAAGCACGGAGAGGCTGCAGCATTGTAAATACAAAGACACTCATCTCCTATTGATTGTAGTTTGCTATCAAGATAGTCACTCCATTTATGGATTAAGTTGCATCTGTGTTGTTTCTCTGGTGCTACAGAAAACCCTCTATCAGAGAAGAAAGATGCAGTTTCAGTGTTTCCACAACTGAAGCAGGTGGTCTTAAATGGACTGAGAGGATATGCTACAGGTCATTATCATGAGAAATCAACCCCAGATTTTCTCTTTATAAAGCCCATTGAAACTACATCAAGGAACATCTTTCCTTATTATGCATTCAATATTTAAGTTAACTTATTAATCATATGATGAGACATTTTTAAAAGTTATTATTCATTATATTTTCAAGAGCCAAAGTAACTTCTATTTTTGTGTACTCATAATTTGCAGACATATAATTGAATCAGAAGCCAATAAATACTAAAAAATAAATACTGGATCATAATTTTTCAGTCAAATAACCTAATAAAATAGAAAAAGTTACAATAATTAAACTATAACCAAGGTAAAATAAGTCTTCAAGAAGACTGAATAATTCAGAAGGAATTTTGAACACTTGGAATAGTCAGCCTTTTCATCCTATAGATAAAATATTGCCCTGTACTTTTAAAAAAAACTGGCAGGAATGATTGTAATAGAAGCTGTGATGACCTCACAAACTTTAAATAACAGAAGTATTTAACTATTTAAAATCACAGCTAATGAAATCCCTAACACTAAATCAAGGATCCCTGTCCTCTCTACCCTCCATGCAATATTTCAATGTAAATCTGTTTATTTTTCATACTGTCATAAGAATCATAATCCAAATGACTATATGTTCCTTATAATCGATACATAAAGACTAGTTACTATATGTGAAAAGGTGAATTTTAGAGACAAATTTAATCGTACAAGCACTGACAAGTTGTAATTGAAGATTCAATTCTTTCAATAATTTTTTATTGAGACCCTACTATGCACCTGCACGTTTCTTGGAATCTGGAAGCACATGGATGGAAAGGAAATAGCATCTGTAATTAAACATGCTTAATTTGAAATGGTGGATATAGACTGAGAAGACAAAAACAAAACATCTTAAAAAGGCAATTAAAACTGTCATAGACGTAGTGCTGGAGATTAAACAAATGATTCTCTGGGAACAAAGGCAGATAAAATGATTTTAATGAATCTGGAAAAGATTATCAGAAAAGGTGGCATTTAAATGAAGTTCTGACAGGTGAATAAAAAGTAAACCAGGTGAGGAAAGGTAGGGTTACTGTTCCATATAGGGACCTGTATTAGCACATTATGACCAAATTTCATGAAGGAGAAGACATAGCAGAAGAAAGAGCCATATAATTCTGGAATAAAACAATTTTGGTGAATCATGTTAACACGTAGGGGATCAATCTTAAAAAACATGGGCATCCACTGAACATTTTTTTTAAGAAAATAAATGGTATACACAAATTTGTAATTTATAAATTTGGCTGCAATGTAGAAAATGAATTGGAAATGGAGATATAGGATTGAGGATATTTAGGTGGTGATGGTGCAATAGTCCACAAGAAAGACTTTTATAATGACTTAGGTAAAGTTTGGGCATTGCCTAAATTATACTAATTCAAGAGACCATTATAGGTAATATAAAAAGCCTGGGTGATAAATGAAATGGATAGTGTAGAATGAGAAGTCAAATATGGGAAGGATTTGGGTTAGGGTAACTGGATCAATATTTGGGTCTTTCACTGAAATTAAGCGTACATGAGCGGCAGAAAAAAATAACTAGAAAACTGAAGGCAAGGGTATTCCTTTCCATTCATGTAGATTTTTCCTTTTTTCTGCTTATAAAATAAAGCAGATATTTGCTCACAGAAATTAATGGTTTAAAGGTAAGAGGGATTTAGGAAAACAGATTGTTAAACCTGAGAGAGAGAGGGAGAGTGCAAGACAGAATGTGAAACAATAGCATAAAAAAAGGGGCAAACACAACTAACCGATTAAATAATATATCATCAATGAAGATCACCAGATTAGGACAGGAACAGGAAATGGCAGTGGCAAAACAGAAAACTACTAGAATGCTTTGAATATGTAAATAAGAGCTTAATAACTTTTAGTATACTACTGACTTGTCTTGCATGCTCTTTTATTTTCCAAAATATTGAAAAAGAGTTATTATTGCAGTACACAAATCTAACTAACAAACAACAATTACCTGGTAAAAATGAAATAACAAAATGAAAGTACTATAACTTGAAAATAATGAGATTTTGAGAATAAAATTCCAGAATGATTTGTGTATGTACCCTAGATTTTAACTAGAGAAAACACAATTTTAATATCAATTTCATAAATAAAAAGGATGATCAGAAAAATATTTTTAAAAACTTTGAAAAGTATACTCTAAAAAAATTTTTAAAAATTGTGAAATTATTTAAAGATATTAATACATATAACAATAAGTTCCAAAATTCACACATTAAAGGTTAAGAAAAATAGACAGGACAGACAGTTGATAATGAAAAATAATACATATGTCAGCATTCTGTGAGTATAAGTAGGGTATTTAAAATTAAAATATTACTGCTACTTACTAAAATGCAAAGGACAAAAACAGGATATTTTGCGTCTATCTGGAAGATAAAAAAAAGAAGAGAGTGGTCATAGGTCTAAGGTTGGAAGATATAGTCAAATTATGTACAGATAGAGTCCTCAACTGTTACCTTACTTCCATTTTCTCTGTAATTTGGGAATGATATTAAAAACCAAATGGGAAGAAAAATAAGTACCAACATGAATTAAAGGCATTCAGAAAAATTCTAAGATGATAGCTATATTGATAAATGAATTTAAGACTCCTGGCTCAGACAAATTGCATCTTAGAGCACTGAACAAAGTTGAAGAAAGAGTTCATTAAACTAATCTTCCCTGTCTGTGGAAAATTATAGGCAGCTAAGGAGATGGTAAAGATGTGAAAATATAGGCTGAATGTTCAAAGAGAGGAAAAAGGTTAAGTCTAGATTCAAGACTAGCTAAAGCTTGAGATTGATCATGTTCGTGATTGCAGAACTCAGCATTAACTGGTTAATTTGGAGCACTTAGAAAAGCAAGTGATAAAAATCCAGAATGCTCCAAAATTGTGAATATTTGGAAAGGTCAAGAGCTAAGTTTAATATGTGATGATTTAAGGCTGTTATCTACCCTAGAAAAAAATCATGTTCTTTCAGTTCATTCCTATGGGTGTAGACCTATTTTGAGTGGGAACTTTTTTTTTTATTTTTTAAAATTTTTTTAACATATGATCATTCTGTTCTACATATATAATCGGTAATTCACAATATCATCACATAGTTGCATATTCATCATCATGATCATTTTTTAGAACATTTAATCAATTCAGAAAAAGAAATAAAAAGACAACAGAAAAAGAAATAAAACGAAAACAGAAAAATTATAAATAAATTATACATACCATACCCCTTACCCTTCCCTTTCATTGATCACTAGCATTTCAATCTAAAATTTATTTTAACATTTGTTCCCCCTATTATTTATTTTTATTCCATACGTTCTACTTATCTGTTGACAAGGTAGATAAAAGGAGTATCAGACACAAGGTTTTCACAACCACACAGTCACATTGTGAAAGCTATATCATTATACAATCATCATCAAAAAACATGGCTGCTGGAACACAGCTCTACATTTTCAGGCAGTTCCCTCCAGCCTCTCCATTACATCTTGAATAACAAGGTGATATCTACTTAATGCTGCAGGATAACCTCTCAACTCTGGAATCTCTCAGCTATTGACACTTTGTCTCATTTCACTCTTTCCCCTTTTGGTCGAGAAGGTTTTCTCAATCCCTTGATGCTGAGTCTAAGCTCATTCTAGGATTTCGGTCCCACGTTGCCAGGAAGGTCCACACCCCTGAGAGTCATGTCCCACGTAGACAGGGGGAGGGGTGAGTGGGAACTTTTGATTAGGTTATTTCCATTGAGATGTTATCTACCTTATTCAAAATGGGTCTTAATCTTTTTACTAGAGTCATTTATAAAAGGACACAGGAAAGAAAACAACCTGGAAAAGCTTTAAAAAGGATGCAGAAAATAGAGAGGATGCCTCTGAAGCCAGAAGCTGAAAGGAATGTTAAATCACAAGTGAAGGACCAGCCATATGCCTTTCCAGGCCTTTCCATGTGACAAAAGTGTTCTGGAAACCAGTAGCCTATCTTCTGAGCTCAGGTGTTGTCCTATTGATGCCTTTAGTTGGACATTTCCATGATCTAAGAACTGTAAATTGCAAGTCAATACATTTCCATTGTAAAAGTCAACCCATTTCTGGTATATTGTATTTAATCATCTTCAGCAAGCCAAAATAAATTAAATATAGTGTATAGAAACAAGGGAATAGAAGCCTTGTTCTCTGTGCTGGTTATATTTATTTGGAATGTTGTGTTCTGTTTTCAGTGATACACATTTAAGAAAAATGTTGACATACTGAAGAAACTCATCTAAAGAAGTTTAAACAGAATGATGAAGACAAAGGAAGCCATAAAATTTAAGAATTTATTAAGGGCATGAGTGATAGGTAATAAAGAGAAAAGACTCTTAAAAGCCTGTGATAATTGCAGGTACATATTTGAAAGAATGGCATTGGAAAATAATTAGGACTGTTTTGTGATGAAAAAAAGAAAAACAGAATTCACAGCAAGAAAAATATGTCAATACTTATTCTTCATTTCCTACCAATGGTTTTCTGTTAATGGGATACTATTTGATTTAAAATATGTAAGCCAAAAATGTGTAAGCAGCATGTTTTTGTTTCATAATGGATGAGAGAAATATGGAAGGGATAGACCTGCTGACCACAATTTTCTTCCAAATATGATGTTATGAAAGTTGTTAATTGTGTGCTAGTCACCACAATTACTGTGCTACTTTAATCCGTGTGACTGAGAGAAGAAAGTACAATCCAAATATTTCTATACAATTTCTTCACCACTCACACATATACACACACACACACAAAGTTTACTCTGGTTAATAGAGACACTTATGAAGTATACCTTATGTCACTGGAAATTGAATAATTTCCTAAAAATATACTGCAGGGAATATCCTGTATGGAAGGGTGGTGACCCAGGTGATCCAATACCTGTGATTTTTCAATATTGTGAAAAAATACTTGACACTGTACTAATATATAAAGTGAAATACTCTATTATAACCATTACATTGCCAAATCTAATACATTCTCTCTTATTTAATCTGTAAATCTACCTAATTCATCTCTTATTCATTACAGGAGCTACATCTCATATATTATCCAATTCACAGTGTTAAGTAGCAGAGTTCCCAAGGATAATTGCTTCATCTGCTTATAAAATGAAACAGGAAATTGGCCATTTTTACTTATAAAATATTTCCTCTCCATAAGTGGACCAAGAAATTTGATTTTGTATGCATATTTTTCAGTAAGAAAGTACTAGCCAATAAAAAATTGAATACAAGAATACAATCTGAATACACTGTCCCTCTGCCTGACTCTAAGCACCTACCTATATTAGATAAATTATAAAAAAAAACATTTAGAAGATAAATCTAAGTTCAAAATAAAAGTCTTCCAAGACTAAGCTTAATAAAAACACATAGCCATAAGTAAGTTCAAGTGTACAGACCTGCTAATTTTGAGTCAGAAAGTAAGCCAAGGAAGAAAAATTTAAGGCTTCTTTTGGAATAATCAGAATGAAAATATGAGACTGATGACTCCTCAGTATCAAGAACTGTGGTGGTTGGTCTGGCTGGGGCTATGCTTTACATAATTACATATAATGAGATATAATGAAGCAGATAGAATGATATAGAACAGCCTTGCAGCCCAACCAGGTGGGATGTGGTATGTATCATTATCACCACAGATCAGGAATCCTGAGCCACCTGTATAAAGTCTGGTTCTGGTTTGGAAAAATATAATTGTGTAGGTAAAATCACTTGATAAGAAGATTCATATACAAAAAGAAAAAGAAAAAGAAAGCATCCTTTCCATACTCAATTTGGACTTGCCAACTAACATTTGGAAACTGTAATTGATATTAAGATGTTTACTGAATCAATCGGAAGTTGAATTTATACCAGTTGAAATAAAATTAATAGAAAATATGGAAAAAGACATATATATATAATATATATGTTATAGGTAAAAACTGGAGTAACAGTCATTAAAAAACACTTTAACAAGTTAGCAATCATATAAATAATAATTTACTTGATTATTAATTTAACTTACTAGTTTAACTTGTTCGAAATCTGAAAAATGAGAAACATAGTCATTGATATTTTAGCTTAAAATAACTATTCATTAGATGATGGTTCTGTGTGTTTAAAGTCTGAACATTGCAAAGCTGGGCTCTCTGCTCAGAGTGTTGGTCAGGCGATATTCTTTTCTGGAAGCTCTGGGAAAGACTTTTCCACTGAGCTCATTTCCTATTGCTGACAGAATTAGTCCCACGCAGCAGGACTGATGCCTGCTGGCCATTGGCTGGGGGCTGTTTGTAGCTCCTAGAGGCCACTGTGTGGCTCACCATATGGCTCCTCCCATTTGCACTCTCATCTCTTGAATCTCTTACTTCCTCTATTTATGGCTTCTTGATCCTGATGTGATTCGTTAGGCCCATCCAGACAAACTCCTCCTCTTAAAGTCAGCTGTGCCATATAATATAACTTAATCACAGAAGTGCTGTCCCATCATATTCACAGTCCCTGGGACTATGCAGGGTGTGCATGCCAGGGGGTGGAAATCTTGGGGGACAGCTTGGAATTCTAATCTCTGTTCCTTTATTTATTTATTTATTTGTTTGTTTGTTTATTTATTTATTTATTTATTTATTCATTCATTCATTCATTCATTTATTCATCAAATATTTAAAGAGTGCTTGCCCTGTGCCAGGCATAATTCCAGCAACTGAAGATATGGTCGGAACAAGACATACTTAATTGGAGAAAGAAGAGTACACACTCAAGGGGAGAGTATGGGTATGTTTAAGGGAGAGATGTGCTCCAGGTTGCTTGGTACAAGGAAAAATCCTTTGTTTAATATCAATTAGACTAAACAAAGGGAGGTAGGCTTAGAGATGTTGGCACACTGTGGTTAGTGGACATTCAAATTGAGGATTAAATGGGCTATTGCAATTGGCTGTACATACATTCAAATTAAGGATTGTAAATGAGCTATTGTGATTAGCTGTGCATACTTTCAAATTAAGGGTTGTAAGGAGCCTATTAACCCTCTGAACGTAATTGGGTATGTGATGAGGTTTGGGGACTGGGATTTTCTATTCCCTCACCCTCATTTCATCAATGTTGTCATTCCTATCATTCTTATTTAAGCATAAAGAATGTATGGTCCATGACCATACATGTGTGGTTGAGCAATGTATCCTGTTTTGCTCAACTCCTCTGTGTTTCAGGAACTTAATTGTTATCTCCAGATGCTGTACTCCTGAACTGGGTTCCAAAGGCACCTTAGGGTCTGCAAGATGTTTTTCCCATGTTTAACCTGCGTCACTTATAATCTTGTTTTTTTTAAGCAGTTTTATTGAGATATATCCACACAGCATAATATCCATCCAAAGTGTGTAATCAATGACTCTTCGTATAACCATTGAGTTAATTAATTCATTAACAATTAATTTTAGAGTTAATTATTATCACAATCGACTTTAGAACATTCTCCTTACTAAAACCCAACACTCCTTAAACCCCCCCCCATTATTGCTACTGAGTAATGGTGTGGTACCATTGTTACAATTGATAAAATGATATTAAATAATATTAACTATATATAGTCCATTGTTCACATTAGATGTCTTTTTATCATACACCACCCTATTATTAACACTTTGTAATAGTGAAATTCATATAGTTCATCATAAATATATGAATTACATCATGTGTATTTTAACCACAGTCATCATGCACAACAGTCTTTAGTGTGTTATACAGGCCCATCTATTATCCTCTAGCTTTTTTTCTAGTGATAGATATAATCCTTTGCTTCCTCTCTCAACTACACATTTAAGTGCTATTAATTACACTCACAATAATGTGTTACCATTGCCTCTATCTATTTCCAAACATTTATAATCAACCTAATAAAAAATTCTGCACTAATTAAGCATCAGCTCCCCATTCTCTACCTTCATTCTATCTTCAGGTATTTATATTCTAAGAGTTTGCTTCTTATAAATAGTTCACATTAGTGAAATCTACAGTATTTGTCCTTTTGTGCCTGACGTATTTCACTCAGTTTAATGTCCTAGGTTCATCCATGTTGTCTCATGCATCAGGACTTCATTCTTTTTTATAGCTGAGTAATATTCCATCATATGACTATGCCACATTTTGTTTATTATTTATCAGTTGATGGGCACTTGGCTGACTTCCATCTCTTAGCAATAGTGAATAATGCTGATATGAATATTAATGTACAAATGTCTGTTTGCATCCCTGCTTCCAGTTCTTCTTGGTAAATTCCTAATAGCAGGGTTGTCAGATCATATGGCAGTTCTATACTTAGCTCCCTAAGGAAAAAGCTGTCTTCCACAATGGCTGCAACTTTCTGCATATCCACTAGCAGTGAATGAGTGTTTTTATTTCTCCATGTCCTCTCCCAAACTTATAATTTTCTTTGTTTTAAATAATGACCATTTTAGTAGGTATGAATTATATCACATTGTGGTTTTGAATTGCATTTCCTTAATAGCTAATGATGCTGAGCATCTTTTCATGTATTTTTAGCTATTTGTATTTCCTCTCTGTAGAAATGGCTATTCAAGTCTTTTATCCATTTTTACTTTGGGTTGTTCATCTTTTTGTTGTTGAGTTATAGGATTTCTTTATTCATTCTGAATATTAAACCCTTATCAGATATGCAGTTTACAAGTATTTTTCTCCATTTTTACATTGTTGATAAAGTCTAGTGAAGCCCAAAAGTTTTTAATTTTAAGGCAATTGCATTTACCTACTTTATTTCCTTGCTTGTGCTTTGGATGTTAAGTATAAGAAACCATTGCCTACCACAACATCTTGAAGATGTTTCTCTAGATATTTTTCTAGGAGTTTTATTTTCTGGTTCTTATATTTGTTTTGTATAACATGTTTTGTATAACATGTATAACATGTGAGAAAGAAGTCCTCTTACATTTATTTCTATAGAGACATCCAGTTCTCCCAGTACCGTTGGTTGAAGAGGCAACTCTGTTTTAGTTGGGTGGACTTGGCAGGCTTTTCAAAATCAATTGACCATAGCCGTGAGGTTCTATTTTTGAACTCTGAAATTAAGTACATTCCATCAATATAATTGTTTTTATGCCAGTACCATGAAGTCTTAACCACTGTAGCTTGGTAATATATCTTAAAAGTCAGGAAGTATGAGTCTTTCAAATTTCCAGATCTTAGAAAGAAACCTTTCAGTATTTCACAATTGTGTATTATATTAGTTATAGGGTTTTCCTATATGTTCTTTATCATATTGATGAAGTTTCCTTTGATTCTGTGTTTTGAAATATTTTTATCAAGAAATGATGCTGGATTTTGCCAAATGCTATTTTTCTGCATTGATCAGAATGATCACGTGGTTTTCTTCTTTGATTTGTTAATGTGGTAAATTACATTAATTGATTTCTTTTGTGTTGAACTGCACTTATTCTTCCGTTCCTGTGTTCCTTCTCTGAAAATCTTGTTCTGTTCTGTTTTTGATTTGCCTCTATATAATTTTTACACACAATTCCTTGCCTCTAGCTGCTTTTACCTGCAAGGAAAATACCTACAAGGAGGATGGTCACTGTGGGAGAGGACTTTCCCTAGTCAGTATTTCCCAGGCAAAACAGGGCAAGGGATTCACAAAGTAGGGACAGACCAGTTCCAAAATGTCCTGGGAAGAGTAACAGAAAAGATGCCTTTTTAAATTTTTGCTCCCCAAAGCTGTGTTTCCTTGTCTGCCCAGATGATGCCACTCTTTAGCAAAAGGTTCCCTGTCGCCTTAAGTAGGCAGTGTGTCTTTAAAACTCCTTCAGATCTGCCTCTAGCAGGATAGGATTGAAACTATAGCTGGAGCTATACCTGTCTGGGACAGACTAAAACAGCAAATCAGAGCTAGTACTAAATTTCCCAATCAACATCTGTAATCTATATTTTGCCAAGATCTCTCCCCATTCATTGCTGAGGAAGAGAGCTTCCAGGATCCTCTCACTCCATAGCAGCCAGCCAAGGACTGGAACTAAGCAGGTTAGCCTCAAGGGTAGGTGATGGACTTCATATAAGTTACTCACAAGTTTTTACCACAGTTTATCAGTCTCTTTATTCTGCTCTTCCCTGGATGCTCCTCTAACCTCTGGTCTTCAGAACAGTTGCTTTAGTCAGGTTCTGCCTGTCCACTAGCAGTTTTTGGAGGAGGAGAGAGTTTGTAGCTCCCTATTCTACCATCTTTCCAAGAAGTTTTCCCCTCTCTAATAATTGGTTTTTAAATAGCTGAATGAGTGGAATGAATTATAAGTTTAATATAAAAAAATAATTACTCCATCAAAATTTTTTTCTGAGGAATTTTCCCAGAAGCAATATGAAATAAACCAATGAAGAAATAAGTAAAAATAAGTAAGATTTAGAAAAAACAACACATGAATATTACAATTTTCAGGGGATAATGGCAGACTAAATGTCAGAGAAGTAGCATATAAAGATAAAATAACGAATTCTTATTTTCTAAATGCTCTCAGGGCTCAGATTGAAAGCAAACATTATATACTTAGAATACCAACACTCTCTGAAGTTAAATGGATGGCAATTAAGAACGAATGGAAAAATCATAAGAACAGCCAGAGAAAAAATTTGAAAATCCTAGAAAAGAAATGATAATTAGGTCAACAGCAATTATTGGAAAAACAAATCATTGTGGGATCATCAGGATTATACTTGGCTGAATTCCAGCAATTGGCACATGACTGAATGTTGTGCAGGAAGATATGAAGACAGATTCCAGTGGTAAGAAGTCTCCTAGGAATAGAACTTTCGATCATAAAATAGGAGCATGAGCAAGTGACATTGCCTTCACTGTCCTGGAGGATATGATGCCTGGAGTTGCAAATATCATAATGTGACAGACACAAGCTTATGAGCACTCTCAGGATGTTAGAGCAAAACACTGAAAAGAAGCAGTGAGTTACTCAACTGCTTACCTACAAATTATTCTATTGTGATATAATAAATGTCCTTCATGCTTAAGCCATTTTGATTGATAGTCATTTGTTTCAGTTTACTAGAGTAATGGATGGACTGTACCAGAAGTTGTTTGGCTTTTGCAATGGAGTTTTATTAATTTACAATTCATAGTACTTAGGTCGTGAAAATGTCCAACTCTAGGCATCATCAGGAAGATAATTGGATTCTGAAGACAAACTGCTGTCTCATATAGAGACATATGCTCTCTATATGTGCTCTCATTTAGAAAGGCATGTGGTTGACATCTGCTTGTTCTTCACTGCAAGGTTTTGTTGATTTCATCTTCTGGTTCGAGTGGCTTCCTCTCCGAGCTTCTGTGGACCCTCCAGGGGTTTTATCTATGAGCTTCTTCTCTTAAATTCATCCCTTAGCTTCTGTATGTATTTTATCCTCTTATAAAGGACTCTGGAAAGGGGATAATGGCCCATCTTGAGTGAAATGGAGTCACGTCTCAATTGAAATAACCCAATCAAAAGGTCTACCCACAATAAGTGTGTACCCACAGGAATAGTTAAAAGAACATGGTCTTTTCTGGGGTACATAACAGCTTTAAACTGACCCATCATTTCTTGCAAATGAAAGCATTTTACCTAATATATATAGTCCATTAATAAAATACTTCTTGTATACTGCATATTGTGTAAAATTTACCAAAGCATAACTGTATGCAGTAAAATTCTGCTGTAATGCAATTAGTTTTAAAGATGATGCTATTATTTTTTGTCAATGCCTCCATTATGGAAAATTCCTTCTTGGTATTTATTTAATAAATAAATTTAGTGTATTATTATTAAAATTTATTTTTGTATGTGCTTTGCTATATTTAAGTAAAACAAATAAAATAGCATTAATTTAGTCATAGAATTATTTAATACATTTTCTAATTTGGGTGGCCAGAAAAAGAAAACACTCAACAGATATAATTTTCTTTTCTTTATAAGACAAACTATCTGAAGACTTTTGTATACCAATCCTCTGAAAACTACCTTGAAGATGTTAGTTTATGTTGTCTCAATTATAATCACACAACTTCTCATCTGCATTCAATAAGTTTTAAAAATGATTCTCACTCTTAACTCTGCATGAATAATCTCAATGATCATATCGTAATAAAACAGAAGATAGTAACATCAGTTCTCAAACAATTTTGTGTATTGAACATTAAGAATAAAGTCACAATATTTTAATTGTGACATAAATTATATTACCAATTATACCACAAATATAAAATAATCTTACTATTTACTCTAACTCACATACAGAAATAGAAATTTCCTATCACTGAATGTAAGGATTACATTTCCACTACATTGTAAGGTTTTCTCTGTTCTGTTCTTCTAAATGTTTACTCTGACGTGAGAAACACAGGAAAATATTTTTGTCATAAGACTGACAACAAAGCCCATTGCTTGATTTTTGGCACTGCAAATTATTTCCCTATTATATTGTTTCCTTTATTCTGAAGCTTTCCATTCTTATCATCACACACTTTGCACCTCAAATAATTTTGTATCTGAAAATACTTATGACTTTGTATCTCAAATCCTATTTCATATAGAGCATTTTAATTATTTTGATTGCATGTCCTGATAGCACCCTGTGTGAATTTGATTTTAAAAATACATAACTGCACATTATTTATTTTAATATCTACATTACTGTGTTATTTAGCATTTGTAAGAAATTTCTTGTTAATCTAGAAGAGAATTCATTTCAAAATATAGTTTTATCTTGGGCGGGCCAAGGTGGATCAGCAGTGGAGTTCTCCCTGCCATGCCAGAGACCAGGGTTTGATTCCCAGTGCCTGCCCATGTAAAAAACAAGAAAGAAAAAAAACATATATATATAGTTTTACTTTAAAAAAATGAGATGTTTCCATAATCCAAAGTCTTTAGTTTATAAAATTCTGCAAAACCTTAGGAACTATTTCTTGAAACTGTTAAGCTGAAAATAGACTCCGAAAGCCAAGGTGCAGTATAAGTTTGTTGAGCTAAGTGGCATGCATGGGAGTAGAAATAAAAGAAAATTATTGTTCAAAGCAAAGTGGCAGAGAAACAGTTTATATACCTGCTTAGAACAAAGAAAGGGTAGGGAGAGGCAAGGAAGGTATGAACTGAGTGAGTTATTTGGGGCAGGACATCCTTGGGTCATGGACCATAAACTTATAAAAACCACATTTTCATGTAAGAATGGGTTTACATTTTAAGGATAAGCAGACCTGCTGGTGTCAACATGACTTATTTATCATAGCTCCTCTTTTCCTATGGAGGCAGGGGTCTTAATGCTGCAAAGAATTGTTAATTTAACAGCCTGTCTCAGTGGTTTTTGAGTTCCTCTTTGTAGTTTCCTGCGTAAAAATGGAAGTTTAAGCAAATTAAAATGATTCGTAAAGCTAGTTACCATTCTAACTTTGCAAAACAGATTCCAGCTCATTCTACAATTTGGGACCAGACTAGGTTTTAATGACAATGGAATGAAACCATTCCAGTAATGTTCATGAATAAAATGAGAATATGTTTTCCTTATTAGATTGAGTTAATTCTGATAACAACCTTTGATTTTCCATATTGAATCAGATCCATGGTCTGGCCCAATGTTGCATACAATATTTTTGTCCATAATTTCCTTTGACAAAACTTGCAACTGCTTGATATGAGGTTAGAATATAATGAATTAGGCTTAATTTTTTATTTATTTATTTTTATTCCATATGCTCTACTCGTTTCTTGATGAGGTAGATAAAAGGAGCATCAGAGACAAGGTTTTCACAATCACACAGTCACATTGTGACAGCTATATCATTATTCAATCATCTTCAAGAAACATGGCTACAGGAACACAGCTCTACATTTTCAGGCAGTTCCCTCTGGAAAGTAATCTTAGTGCATGAAACTTTTATAGATCCCAGATAGAGCCCTCAGTATTCTTTAGGGTTAACAGGAATGGTTTTGGTTGGGGTTTGGCAAACTGTGGTAATTAATATCTAGCTGTAGGCTTAAATTTTTAAGGATTTTCCTTAGTTCAAAAGTTCCATCCACTTAGAAAAATGGAAGAAATAGCTTCTGTTAATTCTGATATTGGAAGTTTGAGGAGACTAAGGTCAGCTTTGTACATTGCATTTTTTTTCAGTTTTATATGCTATTTATGTCCATTGTCAGTATTTACTTTGCTCCCAAACTCTTTAGACTCCCAACATATGGGAACACTCTCACCCTCAATCATTTCTGTCTTCTTTTTGACACAGTTTCATAAACAGCTTTTTTATCACATTGTGAAATTTGATTAAATAGAAAGAGAGACAGACAGATTAATAGACAGATTGTGTATAATGATATTGAATGTATAATAACATAAAATAATTATACATTTTTTGCATGCAGTTGTAGTTATTATTCATTAGATAAAGGTTATTTATAATGAAATTCATCTCTTTTCTCTCTTTACTAACTTTTTTTCTTACTTTTTCCATCAAACACTGAGACAAATCATCCAATAATATGGTGGGTAGGTTTATTTCTCTTTGTATTATTTATCTTTATATATTTTGAAAGTTTATTATTAGATACACAAAGCTTTGGAATAGTTTCAAGTTTTGGCATAATCAGTTTAATATGTTTTAATGGTCTTTATAATCTTGTTTTTTGTTTTTTTACCAACTACAATTTATATGAAAATTTCATTTTTTCTTGTATTTTTCCATTTTTTAAAAATTTGAAAAGTTTATATTATTCTGCATGTGTTGCTTTACTACCTTGTGCATAGCATATGCCTTCTTCTTCCTCTCCTCCTTGCCCTGAAGTAGCAGATTGCACTTCAAAGGATTTCCAACTACACTTTCCTAACTCAAACTTTAAAAATAGTCCTCATTTTTTTGTGGTAATTTTTCCAGAGTGATAAAGGCTTAAGATTTCAAAGCAAAGAGCCATGTATTGATTCAACAACTCAGATAAAGTTTTTGGGCTTGCTTTGAATTTACTAGTTTTAAACCTTATTCTAGATTTTTAATGTCTCATAGCCTCATTGTTTTCCCCATGAACATAACAATGTCTTTACAGTCTTCAAAAAGCTGCTATAAGGGTCGAAAGAAATGAGAGTAAAGTGCTGTAGAAACTCCCAAGTCTTATGAACAGAAAAAAAAATTAAGGTCTTGTTATTCTTTAATTAACAATTTACAAGTAGCTTCTCTTTATATTTTTCACTAATGTTTTTCTGATGGAGTGATTTGTCTTAGCCACTTAAACTATGCCTATCATAAATAGCCTCTGCCACTTGACTTTTTCTGATACCAAAATTATAAGATTCATGTTTACTACCAGGCTGTAATTATAGGGGACTATTCCAAATGGGAGATCCTGGCTTTATTTCTCAAATGGAAAACGTATAAAGATTTTAAGGTTTGTCACAATATCTCCATAACAAAATTCTTACTAACATGTTTGGTGATTTCAGTATTTCTATAAAAGATCTTTCTAGTCCTCTGGCTTCAGAAATTTCCTAACTGCTTCAACACCAATTATCTTGTCACCTCAGCCTTCCTCTCCATTGTCATCATTGCCAGCAACCACATTCCTTCCTTAATCTCAACTTTGACCATCCTATTCTCCAACCCTGCTTCATATTTTTCCAACCACATCATTAACTGAGAGTTCCAACAACATTTTAACTTTTCCCATCTAAACCTCCTCTAAACCACTGATCTAACTCTGTTACCTGCCATGTCCTTATTCTCCTCATTACACACTTTGGATTCTGTGCTTTATCCTCATACTAACTCTGTTGTATGAACCTGCAGTTCTCTTCTTCTACCTTTTTTCTCTATTTTACTATCTGGAAAAACCCTAACCTTAATTAAATGCAATCTATTACATACTGGCTTCCAAGCAAGTCAAAATCGTGTGAACAGGAATGATGTCGTCAACAGTAAATAGTTACTGAAAATCTCTCCCCAGTGATTCAGCAAAAAAAAAGGGGACAATTCTCACTTATTCTGAGCTCTAGAAGAACATATAAACCAGAGAAGTATCTCATAAATGCCAAATTGAAGAAAGAAAAAAAAATCAAGTAGGAAACTTTCATCTAGGACTGGGTGGTCCTCTTCCTTATGCCTCATTTGGTCCCATGCGGCTCATTCCCAGAATCAGCAGCTAGAATCCCCCTACCCCCCAACCACCACCTCTCACCAGGGACACAGAAGATAAAATCTCTCACAGCAGAGATAGATGCATACCTATATCCAGACCCAGAGAAGCAAGGCCACAGAGACCTATGACAGGACTTAAGTTGGTGGGGTTGACAGAATAAACAAAGGCAACAAGGAGGAGTTTCCAAAATGAGTCTTAGGGAAATGACAGAATATTCCCCCAAAGAAGCTGGTAGTCAGGCAGAAAATGTCTGAATCAACTATTTGGAGACCCCGAGAAAGGGGAGGACACTTCAAGGGGCAGGTCAATGAGGGAAAAAGAGTCTGAGAAACGGTAGACAGAGACTGTATTTCCAGCCATGGAACCTGGTACACACCCCCCACTCTTGGAGGAAATAGCAGCAGGCAGTGAGATACTTGCTTGGGGGATAGCTACAGACTGGGGCAGCTGCAAATAAAGTGGGGGACACAGCACCAAATTGAGCTAGATTGTGGCTGATGAAGTGAATGCCCAGGAACCCTACAGTTTCAGCCCCAAAGTCAGACACTGCAGGGCTCCAGAAGGTAAACCACTTCTGAGAACAAATAAGTCACTGAACAGCACCATCTTTTGGGCAGTATGAAAATGCAGTGAACACTGCAGGGCTTTGCAGAACCTCTCCAGATCCTATCCCAAGCCCATCAAAACTGTTTTATACTTTGAATGGGTCCCTAGCCCTCTTTCGACTGAGAAATACTGATGACATAACTGGCAAAGTCCTAGCACAAATCAGGCAACAACCAAATCTTAGATGAGAGAAAAAACAAAGTGATCTTCAGAATAAACCCATAATCAGATGACTAGATATCAGTAAAAAAAAATCACAAAACATACTAAAACTCAAGAAAAAATGGCCCAGTGAAAGGAATAAATCAAAAAGTCGAAGGAGACACAGAATCTGGAACAACTAATCAAAAATGTGCAAACAAATCTCCTAAATCAATTCAATGTGATAAAGGATATTAAGAAGACACTGAAAGACCATAAGGAAGAATTTGACAAAATACAGAGAAAAATAACAGAAATTATGGAAATAAAAGGCACTGTTGATGAAATTAAAAATATACTGGAGTCACATAACAGCAGATTTGAAGGGGCAGAAGAAAGAATAAGTAAACTAGAAGACAGATCAACCGGATTCAAACAGACAAAAGAACAAATGGAGAAAAAAAATGGAAAACTTTTAGCAGGATCTCAGGGAATTGATTGACAACACAAAGCACACAAACATATACACCATGAGTGTCCCAGAATGAGAAGAGAAGGGTAAAGGGACAGGAAGAATATTCAAAGAAATAATGGCTGAAAAATTTCCAACCCTTATAAATGGCAAATATACAATTCAACATACTTCAAACAGAAGAGCTCTGAATAGACACACTCCAAACATAGTAATTACTGACAAATGCTGAGGAGAAGGAGAAAATTCTGAAAGCAGCAGGAGGAAAGTAATTCACAACATAAAAGGAAGCCAAATAAGACTAAGTACTGATTTCTCATCAAACACCATGGAGTGAGAGAGCAGTGGTATGATATATTTGATATACTGAAAGACAAAAATTGCCAGCCAAGAATTCTCTGTCCAGTAAAGTTATCCTTTAAAAATAAGGGGAAGTTTAAAATGTTCACAGATAAATAGAAACTGAGAGAGTTCATTAATAAAAGGCCGGATCTATAATAATTACTAAAGGGAGTACTGCTGGTTGAAAAGAAGACAGAAGACAGGCGTCTGAAGGAGGTTACAGAATTGAAGAGTATTAGTAAAGGTAACTTAATGGATAAAAAGAGACAGCAAAAAAATGGATCTGACAAGTTAAAACGAAATGACAAGATGCTTGAATTAAGAACTGCCTTTACTGTAATAACTTTGAATATTAATGGATTAAATTTCCCAAACAAAAGACACATATTGGAAGAAATGGTTAAAAATATGTTACATCTATATGTTATTTACAAGATTCATCTTAGACCCAAAGATACAAATAGATTGAGAGTGAAAGGCGGAAAAAAAAAGATATATTCTATGAATTAGTAACCAAAGAAAAACTGGGGTAGCTATACTAATATTAGACAAAATAGACTTTAAATGTAAGAATGTTAGCAGATGTAAAGAAGGACACTGAATGTTAATAACATGTGTAATTCACCAAGAAGAAATACAAATTAAAAATCTATGCTCCTAATCAAGGACTCCCAAAGTACATAAGCCAAACACTGCAAAATTGAAAGGAGTAATAGCTTACTACTACTTATACTATATGGTATAGTATACCATAATACTGGTATTTTGACACACCATTCTCTCCAATTAAACAGAGGATCAAAAAAGAAATGGAGAACCTAAATGACCTAACAGATATATATAGAATATTATACTTCCAAACAGCAAGATACACATTCTTCTCAAGTGCTCATTGAACATTCTCCAGTATAGATCAAATTCTGGGGCACAAAAATAGGCCTTAATAAATTTTAAAAGATTGAATTTTTACAAAGCACTTTCTCTGACCGTAAAGGAATGAAGCTGGAAATCATTAATAAATGGAGAAATGGAAAATACACGAATACGTGGAGATTAAACAACACGCTTTTAAATAATCAGTAGTTCAGAAAAGAGGAATCAGTGAATGTCTTGAGATAAATGAAAATGGTAATACATGTATTAAAATGTATGGGATGCATGGAAAGCAATGCAAATAAGGAATTTTCTAGCTCTAAACATCTACATTAAAAAGGACGAAAGAGCTAAAACCAATGACCTCACTGAATGACTGAAGAAAATAGAGAAAGAACAGCAAACTAATCCCAAAGCAAGTAGAAGGAAAGAAATAATGAAGATTAGAATAGAAATTAATGAGATAGAGAATAAAAGCCAATAGAGAAGATCAATAAAACTGAACGTTGGTTCTTTGAGAATCAATAACATAAAAACTCTAGCAATAAAATCGACAAACCCTTAGCTAGACTGACAAAAGCTGCAGATAAATAAAATGGGGGGGGGTGTATTACCACGGACCCCAAAGAAATAAAAAAAAACATGGATACCAACCCAGTTCCTTCCCATCTCCCTTAAAAAACAAAAAGCCTTAGTCCTTACCTTACAGTTCCTGCTAGGTCTGCCCCATTATTTCTTTCTGAGTTCACATTCTTCTACTACACTTGTTCTTTGCAGCCTCAGGACCTCCTTGTTCTGTATGCGCTTGCATCTGACATCCAAGTATATGCATTTGCCTTTCTTTCAGATTATAACACCCTTCCTCTAAATATTTGCTTGTCGTGCTCCCTGCCTTTCTTTGGTTCTGCCCAAATGTCACATTATTAGAGAAGTTCTCCCTGACCAATCTGTAGAAGATAGCACCACAATCTCTTTCTTTTATTTGACATTGGTTCTTGATAACTGAGTGTTTTTCTAAGTCAGGGAGTGTTTCTCTCTTTTATTTTTCACTGCTTTACTCTTAGAAGGGTGCCAAATATCAACAGCCACTCAAAATTATTTGTTGAATAAATTAATAATGCATGCTGTTTTAATTTGCTAATGTTACTGGAATACAATATACCGAAGATGGTTTGGCTTTTATAAAAGGGATTTATTAAGTTACAAGATTACAGTTCTAAGGCCATAAAAATAGCCAAACTAAGGCATCCAGAGATAGATACCTTGACTCAAGAAAAACCAATGGCATCTGGAATACCTCTGTCAGCTGTGAAGGCATGTGGCTGGCATCTGCTAGTCTTTTGGCTTCTGGTGTCAAACTGTTTCCCCAGGGGTATTTACTTTCTGCATCTCCAAACATCTCTATCTGGTTAGCTCAGAGTTTTTTTCCAAAATCGTTCCCTCTTAAAGGACTGTCCTTAAGCATGTTTAGATTCTGGTCAATGAGTATATAAACATCTCCATGGGAACCACTTACTCAAAAGGTCCCACCCTCAATTGGGTGGGTCACATCTCCATGGAAACAACTTAATCAAAAGATCCCTCTCCAAACAATAGGTCTGGCCCCACAAGACTGGATTAAGAAAAAGAACATGTTTTTTCTGGGGTACATAATAGTTTCAAACTAGCACAAATACATATACTGTGAGTGTTCTAAACTGTGCAGATATCTTTGTGGTTATCTGAAAACGAAATGAAAATGAAAAGGTGTACATCCATCTTCTGTTAAAAGAAAATTAACGATATTAGTTGTTTATCTGAGTAATAAAATATCATAGTCTATTACTGGATAATTTGATGTGAAAAATCTCTGGACCTTGTTTGCCATATTTTTATCCACAGTGGAGGCAGAACAAAATATTTACTTCACAGTTCTCATAAGAACAATTCCTAATTTACAAAAATCAGATTTACTAGACCAACTACTGAGACAGCTTGGCCTACACGTCATCATTCCTAAGGCGTCCCTATACCCCTCATTGGCTGAGTTAGATTTGTTTTCTTTATTCTCTAAATTAGTTGTTTCCAAAGCAGGTTTTTTGTTTGTTGGTTTGGTTTGGTTTTGGTTTTTGTCACAGGGGACAACCAAGATGATCTATCCGAGTGGAAAGCATTAAATAATAGTGAACTTAGAAGAAGAATTCAAGTTTTACTAATATTTGATATATGGATGAATACTGGTGTTCTTGCTCCATCTGATTGTCAAATGGAGTGTTATCTCACATGGTGTGACATATTCCTTCAGGGAAAAGTGAGAGTTCAAACTTGCAAAGGGGTTAAGAGTGACAAAGTCACTTTTTTTTCACAACTGTTTATCATTCTGTTAGAATAAAATGGCCATCTGGTCAGGCCATGGTGGTTCAGTGGCAAGAGTTCTTACCTGCCATCCCTGAGACCTGGATTCAATTCCTGGTGCCTGCCCATGCAAAATAATAATAATAATAAAATAAAATAAAATAAAATGACCTCCTTCACTGAGTGTTGCCAGGAGGAACTCCTTTCTGAGAAATGACAGGGATTCCCAAAAGACAAAACAATTGGTCACACAGAGCAGACCTTACAAGACGCAATAAAATTGCAGTTTGAGCAACATTAGACACTTGGTAATAAGCCAATTTTAGTCTAATAGAGATAACCTAACAGAAATGAATAAGTATATCATACTCACCAACTTACATCTGTTCCCTGCTGTATAAGACCGTCTATGTAAGAGGACATTTAAATTATTGTAATGTTTCACTTCGAAATCTTCTAAGTGTCTTTATAATTGGCTGTTATCAGATGGCTATTGAGCCTCTCAACTTTCCTGGTGTGAGCTCTCCTTGCTCAAGTAGTTTCCTTATCAATAAACATCTTTAATAGTTTAATTTGTAAGTGGTAAATTATTTCTTTTGACAATGCATCGCAGCCTAAGCAGCCTGTTTTCAGGTTTGGCAAATTTAAGGACTATATTATTTAGTTGTAACAAACCTAAATCTTAAAACCTAGCTGAAAAACACCCCTGAAAGGAAATTGATTGAAGATACTGATAGTAGGGCAAAAATAAGGAAAAAAGAATGGTAGTGCCTACATTTAGAAAAAAAGAGAAATGGTAGAGCTTACATTTTCCCTACTTGGTGCACAAGCACTTTGCCAGTAATTGCATAATTAAAACTATGTCACTATAATAAAATTTAAAAGGAAGATGACAAAAATTGAAATTATAAGAAAACAATTGGAAATATAATTTTGATTCTCATTTAAGTGTGTGTTATGCTTTGATATATTGGCTAAGGATAGTGTAAAGCCATCATGATTATCAAAACTGTTAAGATCTAAACCCTGAGAAAAGTACTGATAATGGTTTATCAAAAGCAGTATCAGTAATTGTTGTATTGACAGTTTTGTAGCATTAATCAATGATATGAAATTAGAAAATCATTAAATCATGTAGAATCAATGCTTGTTTCTTTATCATTCTTCCTTTTAAGTCTCTATTTTGTAGAATTTTATAGCATATATTCTGACTTACCAACATTGTGACATCCTAAAAAATAAGAAATAATGCATATAATTAAGATTATATACAGAAAATTTTTAATAGTAGAGGTTCATGATTAAAACAGTTTGGAAACATTGTTCTTGATATGAATGGCTCCTGATGCATGTTTTATTGAAATAAATTTCTAGTCACTAATAAAAGTTGATATTCAAGAAATTGGTTCATTTGAAAAATATTTAAAAATCATTAAACAGACTCGTTGGCACCTTGTAGATTGCCTACATTAAGAAATACAGAATTAGAAATTATTGTTACATTAATGCTAATAGACCCACATTAAAAAATGTTTTATAATGTTTTGACTAGTATTCCTTACAGCATATAGTTAAATTAGGCTATTTTATCATAAAAATATGAGGTCCCCAAATATGATAAAAAGAAAAGGCTTTCAAAAATAACCATTTGAAGTAGCTGTTATACAATTTTAAAATAAAAATTGCCTTTGCATGAATGAACTTATACAGAATTCCAACACTAAATACTTATTTTCTGCGTAATAGTTAAATTTCTACATTTAAAACTACGTACTATATACTGTGCTATATATATAGTATGTAAACATACTATATAATTTATGCTGTATATCACTAAACAATGAATATTTTACATGCAGATATTTACATTAAGATGCATTATAATTGATCCTGATTAATAGATAACACAAATATCTTTTCAGAAATATAATTGTATCTCTAGGGTATGAAAATTATTGTTATTTGAAAATATAATATGTTAAATGTGCAATAAAATAATAGTGCTTGTTTAAAATATCTACATGATTAATCATGCATATTTATGTTTTTAAATACAAAAAGTTTTATAAACACAAGGAAATCACTCGCATCCACTTTTGAATTCAATATTCAAAATTAATATACAATATTTCTATGTGTGCTTGAGAAGTAATTTGCTTTTGTATGCTTATTGTTTAAAAGTTAGAGGTATATGAAACCAAGAAATAGCCACAAGAATAGTAAATGAATAAATAATCATTTTAAAATTGTAGTAGTGTAAAATATAATCTTTAAGCTTTCCAAATAAAGTTAATGTGTCATTATTTTTGATACTATTAAATAAAAGAAACACAATAGAGCAAAAGTTGGACTTTAGAAATATCAAATTTTCTTAAAATCTTGGAAAACTTGTCATAGTAAGCCAAACATATGATATTTAAATTATGATTTTTTTAGTTTTTCAATTGTAAAACAGTAAATTTTTTTTTTTTTTTTTTGGTGTGGGCAAGCTCCAGAAATTGAACCCAGGTCTCTAACATGGCAGATGAGAACTCTGCCACTGAGCCACCTTGCTCCACCCAAAACAGTAAAATTTTATTTGTAACTTTTAACTGTGGGGGAAAGAAAACTTTAGAGAAGAAAGCTTCCTGAACACTTGAAGAATTTTATTAAAACTATGAAAAATATATTTTTTTCTTTTCTGATATATAATTAAAAAGAAAAAAGAAAAAAAAAGGAAAGATAAGAACAAAGGTGCCAATCTCAAGAAAACTCTTCAAATGATGAGTCATACATAATAGTTCTATTTCTAATTCCCAGACTCAATTGGTAATTCAATTAAATATGAGGTAGTCAAGTAAGGTAGTCAAATAAATGCAAGATAATGAAAAGGTGAAGTGCTCTTAATATAACCATGCTCAATTTAGTGTGTGGATAATAAAGTGTGCTTACTGGTGGCCAACCCAAATGCAAAGCAGTCCAGGTATTAATATTTATCATGATGAAGGCAAGTTCAACAACTGAACTAATGCAAGTAGAATGAAAAATTCAATACCTTAGAAACTTCAATTTCATTTCTGTAAAAATGTTTGCGTTATTTCATAATCTGGAATAGTTATAATTCATATTGTTGTAAGCCTTTGATCCCTAGATGAAACTTCTTAACAAGAAGACAATGCTGTGATTTGGATAGTAAGACATAGCACTTCTCACATCTCATAGATCAACTAAGCCAGTCAATTTTATCTCCAAAATTCTGTCTCCATAATCCAGCCGTTTATCACCATCTGCAGTGCCCTGTGGCTCCATTTAGGTTCCCTTATCCTAATTTCTGGTCCATGCCAACTCACCACTGACACAACCTAAGTTATATTCTATAAAAACCAAGATGATTCTGGCAGTTCCTGCTTAAAGTAACAAGAAACACCAATAACAAGCAAACAATCAGGTTTAAACAAACAAACTTGCACTAGTTATCTATTGCATACCATATAAATTTATGCCCTCAGTTGCTTACCTTCCCAATTTTCCTGCAGCCTGATTGTTTAAGACTCATCACAGTCACAGATGGGCCTTCTCCCAAAAGCAGTCCATGTTCCTGCTACTTTAAACTTTTTGATTATTTCACCAGGAACACATCTGACATGTTATAACACTGGCTCATTTATTAAAAGGTGAAATAATCTCGATTGAAACAGGTTGTTTGCACAGTCTTAAAGTATCCTCACTAAAGTGTTTATTTATTATTGTGGTGGATTTTGCATATTTCCTTAAATTCCTTGATACTACTCTTTCTAGGAGGTGGGGATTACATAACCAATTCCCCACCTATTGACTTTCGACTCTATATCCATTTGGTACACAGACAATTTTAAAAACTCATGTGGGCTGGCATAGGAAGTTCAGATTTACTTGTAAAGAGTGGTAAAATCAGTCAGAACTTGAACTTCCTAGAGCTTTCTAAAGTGGCCCCATTAATTCGGATAAATTCAGACAATTCCATATACCCCCAAAAAATAACATCATAAAGTAGATTAAAATTACTTGAATATTTATCAAAAATTTTCACAATGAATGATATATTTTTAGGCACTAGATTTTGAATTTTTATTGTAGCAAGGTAAAAACTGAAGCAGTTTATACACTTTCTTTACTTTATCCGATACATCTCATGGAGGGTATTAACTTTAAAACGACATATATGGGGGAAAAAAAAGACATATATGGGGAAAATAGTTACATTATTCTCAATTATATTTCTGAACAAATCTGAAATCAAGTTATGAAACTATTGCAGATTTGCTTAAAGCACAAACTCATGAATGCATCTAGCCCTATTCCCTGGCCACATTAGTAACCAGTCAACACAGTTAGTTGCTGAAGGAGACTCAGAAGACAGTTCCTTTCTTAGAAAGGCATAATAAGCTACATAACTTAATGGTAGTATATTTTAAAGTGCTTTATTCTGTCCATCTATATCTCAAAATAAATGTTCTGCTTTATTAAATCCATTTTCATTTGTTTAGTCTTCTGTAGACATGGAAAACTGCATCTCCTTCCTAACTCTGTGTAAGGCTCAGCCGGAAACACCCTTGTCCTTCCTTTCTCTAAGTTAAAGAAATCAAATTCATTTAATGTTTGCCAACAAATTCATTTTCTTTGTTTTTTCTCTCTGACCAGCTTCTGTTCTTTCACCTGTTTTACCTTTTAGTTTCAGTATTTAAAACTGGGCACAATTATAGAAACCTGATTGATGTAAAAGAGCAGAAAGATTGCTTTCTGACCCTTCTGTCACTATTTTATTTAGTGTTTCTCAGTGTCTTATTGGATTGTTTAATATGACATTTCATTGTTGATTTCATCATGGCCATGTTCATCAATTCTTTTCAACTCTACCCTATAGCATTTTTCCTCAGAAGTTATCTTCTCAACACATTCATGCATCAACAGTTTTGAGCTCTTATATGACAGTGTCATCTACCTCTGTCTATCTCCTCTCCAATCCATCTATCTTTCTCTTTCGCCGTAAGATAATTCTTCTCAAAGTATCATTGTTTCACTCCAGCTCATGACAAGCCACTCCCTGTTAACTGTTAAATCATCATGGCTTTTCTGGTTAGCCACAGTATTTCTTATTCTTTCATTGGACTTGAAAGTGAGCTGAAAATTTCTCCTATAATAATTTCTCCATTTTCTAGTATAGCATTTACAGCACTCTTCTGTAATTTTCTATTTAATCATTTGTCATCTCTGCCCTTTTCTAAATTCAGTGAGAAAATAGATCACGTGATTCACTATTTGTCAATAAATTAAGCCTGGCATTTTACGCTGGCACTAAGATACACAATGCATTTCTGTTAATAGTTTAAATATATAAATCAACTGGTTTATAAATAATATATATATATTTGTAAATAGTATTTTGAAGATATTAAATCAATATATTTTAAATACATTCATGATTTAATTCTTTCTGAAGCACATTGGAAAGATCTATTCCCATTAGAAAGAAGGAAATGGTGAACGTTATTCTAGGAAGGGAGAGAATATGACAAAGCAGCAGCACTTGCTTAAAGAAACTTCAGAGAGAGAGAAGTAAGAAAGAAGACAAGCCCTCAGACTTGAGGTTCCTGATACCTAATCTGGCTTATAATGGCATGTGGTCACAGCCACAACATTAAAAAATGCTCAAATTTGAGGAGAAAGCTGGATATAGTAGGGCTTTTTTTTTTTTTTTTTAAATCTTCCTGTTAGATAATCTGGACCACCTGGAAGAGAGTCCTGTATCAACACTGTCTTAGCAGAAGAGAAATGGTGCTGAATTTGTCTAGATACCACAGGGGCTAAGGGTTGGTCTTATTGTATCCTTGTCAATTATTGAGTTCTACGGAGAGAAGTTAAGAAACAGTGAGTTACTGCATTGAAGGTAGACAGAGACCCCAGATCAATGGCTATAGCATAAATAGCTTAGAACAAGAGCTCAATGGCAGACATGTTTGTTGCTCCATTGGTCAACGTTATGAGCAGGAACTACAGTGGGGATAGGTAAACAATGAGGATTCTGGAGGCTCTGGCCCTGTTAAGAGCACAGATGAGCTTGCCAAGAGACAACTTGCTCTGTAGATGAAATCAGGACACAGTGCTAAAATTTATGAATGCATAAGCCAATGAGGACTCAGAAGAGTAACTCACATAAGAAACTATCAGAGTTTTGGTGCATTGCCTCCATTATGATGAAGAAAAAAAGGTGTCTTCTATGCACAGGCCATGCTGATGGGCAGAAGAAGTCCTGAAAGTAGGGGGCATTTCCCTCCCAAAAGACAGTTTTAAACAAAACATGCTGCATTATTTTAAACTATTTTTTTAAAAACCCCCTGCTCTCAGGAAAAATGGAAACTTTAAAGATCAATGAAAAATCAATAAGAAATAGCATCAACATGTTTTCTAGTATATTTAAGGAGTGATATTATATATATTTAACCAATAACAGAAAAATGAAAATCATTTCCCCATTGGCAATAGAGTGAATATTTGGAAATTTCTTGGCCCTTCCCAAATTCTGAGTATCCATTCTAAACTGCATGCAGAGTCACAGATAAAAACCTTCTCACAAAATCCATCTGTAAAGTACTAGCTCAAACTTTTCACCCATTTGGTCTTAATTCTCCCCAAAACAAAAACGTTTTGATCTCTTTACTGTGTTGCACAATTTCCCAACTTTGTCTTAATTCACAAATTACCTCACCTTTCTATTTATTTTTTCCTAATCCTAAAGTTACTGATCTTTAAGACTCAAGTGGGTTTCTACCTTCTAGATAAAGCCTTCCTTTGCAAACATAGCACACTTTCATTTCTGTCTCTGCTGCAACCTCAGACGTGCACAGTTTAGTTCTTAATTGAACCTATATTGCTCATGTTTATGTATTAGATGTTGTTCAGCAATTAGACTCTGAATTTCTTATAGAGAAATTCTGCAAAGTTTATTCATATTTCTTGAATAAATCCTATTACATGCCACAGGAAGTTCGATTAGTGACTATGTTTATTCAAGCTTATGGCAAATGATGACCTTCCCAGGTCTATTTCATTTGTAATTTTATGAGGTTGTCTCAATTCCATACATTTTAATCTCATATTGATGTCTAATTTCATCTTCAAATGTACTTTTCTTCTTAATATTATACTTTTTATAGTTGTTTAGACAAACAAATATTGTTAATTTTTGTTTGTTCTTGTTTGTTTGTGTCTACCTGTTCAAAATATCTATTATCTCTTATTTAAGAACTTCATCAAAACTTGTCTAAAATACTATAGAAAAAATAAAAGGAATGGAGACAAAAGCACATTCAACAAATCTAGAAATTTCTGAGCTTCTTAGCAAATGTAAAAATATGGATGATCTATTCCTTACTTTATTTTAAAGAATAGCTAGAGAATTGCAAGCAAGTACTGTTAAAAGCGCCAACATTTTATCAAATTCACTTATCATTTTCTATTTTGGTTGAAATATTGAACTTTTAAATTCCTAATTTATTACAGAGATCTTGATATATATATATATATATATATATATATATATACACACACACACACACACATATATACACACACACACACATATATATACACACACGCACATATATATATATATCTTTTTTTTTTTCTTTTTGGCATGGGCAGTCTTCAAGAACGAACCCAGTTCTCTGGCATGGCAGGTGAGAATTCTGCCACTGAGCCACTGTTGCCTGCCCATTATGATATATTTTAATCAACCATTCTCAGAGTTAAATTTATTATTACTGCCATAATACACCTACATATGCTTACACACACTAAAGTGTTCATCGTGGTTATCTCTTTTCCTCCACCAAAACTGCAGATTTAATTTTAATGTTTTTGTATGTCATCTTTTTATATAAAAGGATGAATAATGTAGAGAAAAACAGAGATGTTAGAAATGTTCAGTGATGGTAATGAGGACAAAATAAGTCTATATAATGATGTGGAATGTGCTCCAAGGGAGGACAATTTTGAATGGTGCAGAAAGAGGTAGTGAGGAGCTGGGGAAATGACCAGTGCCTCCTGGTTAGGACATGAGGGAATTTCTGTACACAGGCCTGTATTTAGCCACACCCTCATCGACACATATTTATCATAGTTTGTTTCATTTCTCTATATACAATATGTTATTAACTGGGTCAAGCTGAGAGCCCTAACTGATGTTTGGATATTACTGACCACCAGACAATCCCATTCACATATGTCACAAAAAAAAAAAAAAAAGCTTACATTCTAAGTACTCAACATTGACTTCCTCAGGGAAATAAGATCATGGGCAAGGAGTAGCTCCCAATCACCAGGCAGGGCCACCTTGTCAAGGACATGAAGAACAATTCTCTGGAGGAGAGTTCTCTCTTCTTTCTGCCCATCATAGAGCTTGGAGATGTCTATCAAGGGAAAGGTTTTGAAAATTAAGCCTGTGCAAAAGCTGGCCAGTGAACTAGCTTCAAGGCCTTGTGACCACTGAGGAGTAGGATGGCTACATTTGTCTGGTTATTAAATGTTCCAAGGAGATAGCTACCACTGTTCACAAGGACCATCATCCCCATGTGGTTGAGCTACAGTGGAACAAGATCAGCAAGCCCTAGGCCATCCCCTGCTAGGGAAAGGGTTGATGTGGCTCTGTGTAACATACCTCAACCATGGCCACAGAAGCACTGGCATTGTTACATCTCCATGGCCAAGTAGCTGCTGGTGGCCAAAGTTGACCACTACACTACTACCCTTGGCAACTTCACCAAGGCTACCTTTCATACCATCTCAAGACCTACAGCTATTTCCCCCTGACTTCTGGAAAGAGACTGTGTTCACCAAATCTCACTCTCTGGAATTCATGGACTATCTTGCAAAGACCAACACCAGAGTCTCCATGTAGAGGATCCAGGCTTCCTCCATTGACACCATATAGTGCTTTCATATAAGAAAATAAAGTGAATTAATTATGCCTTAGAAATGCTTGTATACATATTTCCATTTCATCAACACCCTTGTAGTCATAACAAGAAAATAAAAACTTTTATTATATAAGATCTATTATATAATTTTGCCTTTGTTTTCGCTTTTTATCATTTCTAGAATGTCCAGTTTTCATGACATATAATATTTTTAATCCAAATAACACATTGGTATATATTCATAGAATGCCAAAAATTCATTATTAAAGACAATTACAAGGTGTAAGTATTATTTCTATTTGGTTATTAAGTCTCAGATCAGTATGGAAGTAGCCCGGAAGCTCGGGAGGTAATCCATTCACTAATAAACTATAAATGAAATTCTGTGATTTATTACCTTTTTAGAAGCCAATGTAACATAAATATTCAATTTCTTCTTTTCAATTATTTTCAGAAACATACTAATAGACACTTGAATAACATCAAAGTCAGTTTTAGAACTGAATTATTATACTAAATAGAAATAACCAATAGTGGGGTTATTTTCCCATTAAACTGTCATACACCATACTTTCATTCATCTTTTTATCACCTAGTCTTTCCCCAAAAATGTTCTTTCTTACTCTCTCCATTGGTATATATCCTACATATGCAGAATATAGTACTATTTTTGTTTTTATTTCTTATTGCACTTTATTTGCATTTCTTTTGTGGTACACTGCTTTTCATCTGAATTATACTCACATGTCCATACATCTAATTTTCTATAATAGATTCTATCAAAACTATTCATGGTTAAAGCATCTTTGTAATTATTTCTTTATTTTCTACAAAACCTTCTACAGTGCTTTACACAGAGTAAACATTCAATAAACATTTCCTAACTCAGTAAACCTGTAATGGCTATTAAATGGACGTTCCTACCTTACTTTTGTCTGAGGCATAAAATTAATACATGTACATTCCAAATTATTAATATTTTTAAGATGCATTTTCTAGTTTTTTTTCTAATTTTTATTAATAAAACCAATCAACACACAATATGAACATTCTTTTTTTCATCACATACTTGTATATTCATCATCATAATCATTTCTTAGAACATTTGCATCAATTCAGAAAAAGAAATAAAAAGAAAATAGAAAAATAATTCATACATACCATACACCTTACCTCTCCCTTTCATTGACCACTAGCATTTCAATCTACTAAATTTATTTTAATGTTTGTTCCCCCTATTATTTATTTATTTATTTTTTATTAAAAAAATACTAATAAACACCAAACAAACGCAAACATTCTTAACTTTTGATCATTCCGGTCTACATATATAATCAGTAATTCACAATACCATCACATAGTTGCATATTCATCATCATGATAATTTCTCGGAACATTTGCATCTATTTAGAAAAAGAAATAAAAAGAAAAGAGGAAAAAATTCATGCATACCATACTCCTTACCCCGCCCCTTCACTGATCGCTAGCATTTCAGTCTAAATTTATTTTAACAGTTGTTCCCCCCATCACTTACTTTCAGTCCATATGTTTTACCCATCCACTGACAAAGTAGACAAAAGGAGCACCAGACACAAGGCCCCACAATCACACCATCACATTGTGGAAGCTATACCATCATACAATCACCCTCAAGAAACATGGCTACTGGAGCACAGCTCTACACCCCCAGGCAGTTCCCTCCAGCTTCTCTACCACATCCCAACCAACAAGGTGACATCTATTTAATGCACAAGAACAACCTACAGGACAACCCCTCGACCCTGTCCAGAATCTTCCAGCCGCTGACACCCTACCTTGTCTCACTTTACTCCTCCCCCACCCCCAGTAGAGAAGGTCCCCTTAATCCCCCCATGCTGCGTCTCAGCTCATTCTAGGGTTTTTCTCAATCCCTTGACATTGAGTCCCAGCCCACTTTAGGACTCCTGTCCCACGCTGCCAGGAAGGTCCACACCCCTGGGAGTCATGCCCCACATAGACAGGGGGAGGGTGGTGAGTTTGCTTGTTGTGTTGGCTGGAGAGAGAGACCACACCGTAGCAACAAAAGAGACTCTCTTGGGGGTGACTCCTAGTCTAGCTTCAAGTAGGCTTTACCCATCCTCCATGGAGTCAATTCTCACACAAACAACCCCTAAGACTGGGAGCTCAGCCCACTGCTCTGGCCGTCCGCACTGCCTGCAAGAACACCAAGAACTCAACCTGGGGAAGTTGAATTCCAATCCCCCCCCACCACTTCCCAAAGAGGACCCCACAAACACTGTTCAAATCACTCCGGGACCCACCGGGGCAGCACTCTGGACAAACCAACAAAATCTCATGTCCTACTCAAGGCTCCATGCACCCAAGGTATTCAGCTAAGCTGTCTACATAAGCCACACTAGGAAATGCACCAGTCAAAACTCTGTACCAAACTAACGTTCTCAGCTCTAGTCTCACACACAAGTCAAAATTTCAAAATATTAATTATCATCTATTCTCAGCACCCTTCAGTAATGACACTCCCCCTTTCCTCCCCATGCAAAAACACCTCTAAAATTTGTACATTTAGTCACCACCATTATACACTCCAGGCATTCCTAGACTACACCATCTCAGTCTTTATCGTCTATCTTTCTTCCTGATTTCTTTGTGCCCCCAGCTCTCCTCCCTCTATCATTCTCACTTTCAGCTTCATTCAGCGTTTTAACATAATTGTATTACAGTTAGGTAGTATTGTGCTGTCCATTTCTGAGTTTTTACATTCAGTCCTGTTGAACAATCTGTATCCCTTCAGCCCCAGTTACCCAATATCTTACCCTATTTCTATCTCCTGATGGTCTCTGTTACCAATGAAATTCTTCAAGTCCAAATTAATTTTTAAAGCATAAATTCAGGCAGACATTTTACAGTATATGTTTAAGAACCATTTAGACACTTTAACTAAATATAAAGTATAGAGGGGTCAGGTTTGTCTGCTTGAATTTTGTGATGGGGGTGATGCAGTGAAAGTGTACTTGGAAATTACTAAAATTTCAATCCCTACCAAGATGGAGAATGTCCACCCTTCACATCAAATTTACAGTGTGCAAGGCCATTAGAAAAACTTAATAGTTGTCTCCTGCAGGTGGAGACCCAGGGGACTATGGCTTTACAAAAATGGTGATGGGACTTTGTTTAGAGCAGCCTGTGACAACTGAGAAGTGGACTGTGAAGGAGCTTCACTCCTCTACCAACCCAGGCAAAGGGATGTGACCTCAAGGACCACTGTAAAAAGGTTCCCATTCTGGAAAAATTCTGTCAGAGGGTCCTCAGAAGAAGTAGGTGGATGTATCTTCAAATTGAAAAGCAGAAAAGGGAGTTGGAAGTGTGGCAATGAAAGACAGACTACACTGAGGAGCAGCTAACCCAACACTGAAAACTCCACAGACATGCAAAAGCACGCAGACATAACACTTAACCTATTAAGTATAGCCTCTCTGGCTCCTTTTCTCTTATTCTCTTCTATCAGACTCATTTTGGAAGGGGCAAAACCTAATGGTGAAAGTTTCAGATGATAAATATCAAATAGGAAAAGAGGGAAGAAGGGTCCCCAATCTACTTCCTAAATTGCAGGTTCTCACTCGAATCAGGCCCCAGCCAGAGGTAAGAGAGACAACTGTTTTTGATTTGTCATTAGATGGGTTTATTGAGTTATAGTTGATATACAATAGACCACACATTTAAATTGTAAATTTTAATGTCTGACATGTGTACACATCTGTGAAACCATCACCAAAATCAAAATATCATCCCTAAAGTTAGCACATGCCTCTTTGCAAATCCCCCTTCCCACCCTTCCCACATCAGCGTTCTAAACTCACTCATTTTTCTGCTTTTCTGTAACTATAGGTTTGTTTGAATTTCTTGAATTTTATATAAATAGAATTATACATTAACTATTCTTTTTTAAAGGTGGTGGTGTCACTTTTTTCATTTCAGCATAATTACTTGAGGTACATTCATGGGTCTGTTGTATAAATAGCTCATTATTTTTCATTGTTGAATAATATTTCATTTTATGGGTATACCGTAAATACAATAGGAAGGATTTAGGCTAAAAACATTCTTATTTAAATGACTCAAAGCTTTTGCTTTCCTATGGAAACATGCTATAAAGGTGATTATTGTGGACAATCTGTGTCCTGTGTACTGAGCTTGAGATGTACATTTGTCCAACTATTTCTTTAATTTTCTTTTTTTCGCAGACTCCTGCAAAGACCAGTAGTATACCATAATCAGGATAAGTGTACTTAGGTGAACAAAGATATTTTATTTGTTTGATTGTTTGTTTTGTGTTGTTTTTTCTGGTTTGCATTTTTGTATTATTTCAACAGTAAGGAGAGGAGAAGAAATGGTAAGGTTTTAGGGTAGAATAATGATAACTATCACTATTAATTGAATTTTTGTAAATTGGGTGAGTTCATGTAAGTGATTTGCATAAATTTTAACTTTTATTTCTCATAAAACTGCTGTTTTACTGTTAATAAAACTGAGGTTTAATGGAGTTTAATTACTTACCCCTAAATCAAACTGGGTAGCAATGGTGGTGTTAGGCATATTCCTTAGTGTATAATCAGGAAAACAGAACTCTGGGTGCACACACATGCACAAGCATGTACACACACACACAGTGAAGTCAATTTATTTCAGAGATTGGACCTTTTGCAGTAATGTGAAAACTGGCTAAACAATGTCTGTAAATCTGTTTTCTTTATATCTGATGCTGCAGCTTGAAGTCCTTAGGGCACAGGTATCTGGAAAGGGAGAAGAGATGTAAGGTGGGTGAAAGCAAACACTAATTGGAACTCACAGGCACAAGCAGTAGCCTATGAAGATAGACTAAAACCTGGGTCTGTCTCTGCCTCTGACCTCAGCAAGGTAAGGGAGTTCTGCAGAATCTGAGCCTTTCATCACAGAATGAACATGTACACCTCACACAGGAGTTGGTGAAACCAAATGAGAAATAGGAAAAGGTTCAGGGTTTACAGATCTGGCTGGTGCTTCATACAAAGGAGCTGCATTAACACATCAGCCACAGATTTATGAGCTAAAAATGACTGCCCCTGCATTTTCACCTTTTAAATATTACATAGGAATCTCTTTCGTAGCTCACAGAGGCATACAGTAAGGAAAAACATGGAAAATGTATTTCAGTAAAATCAAGTACACAATGAAAAAGTCACCACCTTGGGATTCAAATCCAGAGTGTTCTAGTTTGCTAGCTGCTGGAATGCAACACACCAGAGATGGTGTATTAGTTAGGGTTCTCTAGAGAAACAGAATCAACAGGGAACACTTGCAAATATAAAATTTATGGAAGTGTCTCACGTGACCGTAGGAATGCAGAGTCCAAAATCCACAGGGCAGGCTGTGAGGCCGACGACTCCGATGGATGGCCTGGATGAACTCCACAGGAGAGGCTCACCAGCCAAGGCAGGAATGGAACCTGTCTCCTCTGAGTCCTCCTTAAAAGGCTTCCCATGATTGCATTTAGCATCACTAATTGCAGAAGACACTCCCCTTTGGCTGATTACGAATGGAATCAGCTGTGGATGTAGCTGACGTGATCATGACCTAATCCTATGAAATGTCCTCATTGCAACAGACAGGCCAGCACTTGCCCAATCAGATGAACAGGTACCACAACTTGGCCAAGTTGACACCTGTCCCTAACCATGACAGATGGATTGGCTTTTAAAAGGGGATTTATTTTGTTAGTTCTTCAGAGGAAAGGCAGCTAACTTTCCACTGAGGTTCTTTCTTATGTGGGAAGGCACAGGATGGTCTTTGCTGGCCTTCTCTCCAGGCCTCTGGGTTCCAACAACTTTCCCCAGTGTGATTCCTTTCTGCATCTCCAAAGGCCTGGGTTGAGCTGCAAGTGCTGTGATGACATATGTTGAGCTGCTTTTTCTGTGCTACATTGCGCTCTCTCATTTAAGCACCAGCCAATTAACTCAAACATCATTCATTGCAGCAGTCACGCCTCTTAGCCAGCTGCAGATGTAATGAGCAACAGTTGAGGTTCACGTACCATTGTCTCATGTCCACTTCAATAGAACTAGGTGCCTTCGCCTGGCCAAGTTGACAACTGAATCTAACTACCACGCAGAGTTTACAAAATTTGAGTATCAAGTCCGGGGTTATATGGTTCTCTATCATTAGAAGAAAATTAGAGACTTCAATCTGTGGTTTTTAAGTTGAATAGAGGCTGCCTGTGCACAAGCAACTGAGGAAAATGCATTTCAAAGAAAGAATACCTAACCAGAACCTGCAAAACTAAGCATGGTGTTTAGTACAATTATCTAGAAAAAAGTAGGCACCAGATTTTCACTGAATGATTGAATTGGAAAGGTGCAGAGTAGAGAAGGAGATGGGTGGGAATGGAAGTCATCATGGAAATGAAAGAATGGCAGTTGTGTCAGAAACTGGTGGTCTGGAGAAGCAAAAGATTGTCTGAAAACCAAATATTCTGAAGTTACAACTTAAAGACTAATGGTTCAAACTCTGGATTTTCATATGATACTTGTGATTCATTCAACAAATGGTCTTTTTTTAATAAACTTTCTTTTATATCTTTATGTTGACAAAAGAGTATTTACAAAGTTTCCTATAGAATTAATGTTTTCTGAAATATATACTGGAAAATTCTAGTTTCTGTTTTCTACCATCATTCACTTGCACTGATTTATAAAATACTCATATTTGTCAATAAATTAAAATTAATTTTTTATATTCAGTCAACTTCAAGAATTCCCCCATAATTGTCTACTTTAGAGCTATTCCTTTGCTATCAAAACAAAACTATCTTCTGAAAAATTTTTTAAACATTTTTTCTCTTTAATTTTTATATTGTGAGAGATAACATATACTTAAAAAAGCAATAAATTTTTAAAGTACATTTTAACAAGTAGTTATAGAACAGATTTCAAAGTTTTGTGTGGGTTAGAGTTCCACAATTTCAGGTTTCCTTCTAGTTGTTCCAAGACACTGCAGACTAAAAAGAAATATGATTCAGTAGTAATACTCATTTACTAAATTATAACTTCTCTCATGTAGCCCCTCCTTATCCTTTGATCTTTCTCCCAATCTTTAGGGATATTTACGCTGGGCCTATTCTAAATTTCTCATGTTGAAAAGGGGTGTTGATAATATGGGATGGAACTGGTTGATGTTCTTGGAGAAACTGGCATCTCTGAGCTTCAGAACTTATCTGGCCTAGGAACTGTCTGAACTTCTACATTTCTGAAAAGTAAACTTAATGTTTGAAATTTTGTAGAATGTCAGCTAGAGGCCTGGATGTTCTTTAGGGTTAACAGGAATGATGCTGGTTAGGGTTTAGCAAACTGTGGCAAAGAGCAATATCTAGCTAGCCACTTATTCCTTATTTTGTTAAATTTATTTTCCTCCTTTTGATCCAGAAGGCATTGCTGATCCCACAGTGCCAGGGCCAGGCTCAACCCTAGGAGTCATATCCCACATCGTCAGGGAGACTTTAATAATCCCTGAATGTTATGTCCCATGTATGAGAAAGGGTAATGGTTTTCCTTGCAAAGTTGGGCTTATAGAGTCTTCTGAAGAATTTTGAATGAATTGTTAAAACCATAATTATTTTGGCCCATATTTTCTTGGAAAGCATCTTCTATAAATAGAACAAGTATTAAAATTTATGTAGGGATCTTTTCAGTATAAGCAATAACTGACAATTCTTAAAATTTTATTTTAAAATTAAATTAATATAGTAGGCTAGTGGATATGATCAGTGACCATTAATTACGCTAATCTAAAAGACCATGAAACATCATTTTGACCAGGATTTCCATCTTCATGAAGGGTAAAAGCTACCCATATCACAGCAAAACTAGTTTAAAAAGCAATAGTGATAAGTAATGTATAAAATGTGGAAATGTATACCTATATAAGTAATAGAGTTTTTAATGGAACTAACCTATATAGTCAGAATATCAGATGCTGCAATTAGAGTTCATGCTTATGAAAGGTGGGAATTACTTTGCAAAAGGCATCAAGAAGAAAAATGTTAAAGTAATCATTTTTTATCTTACATACCATACCATCCAATGTTCTCTTCATTATCTTTTGAAGTTTCCTGTTTCTACATTGATTATTCAGTGTAATTATAACCATGCATTATAACAAGGTCGCCTAGGACATAACTGAATATAGTGAACTTGCATTTTAGTTTTGGAATTTCACTCCAAAATGGAAATGAGGGGGTTACTTTAAAAATATATAAATAATTTTCACACCAATTAGCATGTTCCCATTCTTGCTTTCATGAAGCAAATTGCCATTTAGGAGCTATGCACAATTTTTCTACACATCACTTAATGAAATAAAAATGTTCGTACTATCTAACTTTAGGATGTAGAAGGATTGCCATTATAAAATATTTCCAGTATTCTGAATTTTACTTTAACTTTTTCTCCTCAAATGAAACATATAAACCAGTTATAACTGCCAAGGAGCTTTCTTATATCTAACATACAAATACTCCATTAGGTAGAATAACAGCGTAAATACTAATAAGACACAAACATACAACCCAACAATATTGTTAACCTTTTAGTCCTATTTCCTCATTTTCCAAGTATTTAGACACTGACTTTAAAGACTTCATCACCTTAAAATTTACCATTATTCTGGGTAATTCCAAACTCCACTTGGGCTTTTTATCCGATATTGTGTCCTTACTTTTATGTCAGAAACTAAAACCCTCATCACTCTGAAAAGGTGTGGTTTTTGGTCATATTATATCTTTCAAGGAAATTCAGAAAAATCCCTATTTCATCTCAACTTTGGATATAAGTCAGTGACGTTTTCTGAGGCATCTTTTGACTTCTGCCACTAAAGTTTCTCTCTCTTCCCTCTCTCCTTTCCTCTCTGTCTCTGTCTCTCTCTCTTTCTCATCTTTTTAGTTTTGAGGCATTCTATGGTGTCCTGAAAATTCAGTGAAGTTGTCTTAACCCTTATACTCATCCCTGTCTTACTTTTCCTTATGTAGGCAATAATTTTATTCCTTTTATGGGATGGGATGAATTCTCTGAAATTACCTAATGCCCTCCAGCTTTAGGAAGACCCAGTACTGATTTCTACTCTATTCATCTGAACCATGCTGATACAAGAAAAATCTCTAGGATCATGCCATTTTCTGTGTTCTCTCTAGAAATAAAGAACATATCTGCTCCATGGTTCAGTTTCCTGTATTATCTGGAACTCAACCTGTGGTGGTTTGAAGCTGTATGTACCCCAGAAAAACATCTTCTTAAGCCTAATCCATTCGTGTGGGTGTGAGCCCATTGTAAGTAAGACTTTTTGATAAGCTCACTTCAGTTTAGATGTAGCTCACTTCAATCATGATGGATCCTAATCCTGTTACTGGTGTTCTTTATGAGCAGCATGGTTTTCAGGCAGATAGACAGAAAGCCATAGGGAGCAAGAACTTGAGCATCAACAGAACCCAGGCGAGAAGGGAAACCAGGAGATGCTGCCATGTGCCTTGACATGTGATGAGCTAAAGACCAGGGATCCCCAGCAACCAGCCCCATAATGTCACAGTCTTTGGGAAAGAAGAATCTCTATGATGATGCCTTGGATTTGGACTCTTTCTCCCAGGCTCAAACTGTTAGCGAATAAGTTCCCATTGTTTAATGCAACCTATTTCATGATATTTGCTTGAGCAGCCTATAAAACTAAAATATAGTCATTCCTTTCCAGATTCAGCCACACGGGACAAGTCCATCTTGGAGAAAATCATCCTTAACTGTCTCCTACATTTTTTACCTATATCTTTCCCTTTTTCTCTCTTAGTCCAGGGGCTAGGCAGATTCTCTCTTCTACTGTCTTCAATCTTTGTATATGCATAGTAATTGGATGCAAATCATCAAATAATTTTGTTCTTAGCTTTTCTTTACATATCAAATGTGAAAGTCAAGGTCAAGTCAAATAAATTTCTGAGCAGACTTCTTAGTTTCCAATCAGTTCAGCCACTACAAATGGTAGGGCAGGTTTATTACCTCTCAGCGCATTATTCATTCTAACAAAATGATACCCAAAACTAAGCCTTTTGGGAAACTTATCACATTAGTTATGCATGTTGGAAGACATAGATATTATTACTGTTCTTAAAATGCAATGTCTGACTCACCTACAACAGCATCATCCAGATGCTTTTAAGAATGCAAACATCTAATTCATACTCCAAAACTACTTAAGAATCACTAGGGTTAAAAATCAAAGGAATTTGACTTTTATTCACTTTAAAAATTGATAGATTAAAAAATGAAACAGTGTAAAACATAAATAAGAAAATACTTATGAAAATTTTGATGATGTAACCAACCCAGTAACAATTACAGATGGTTTTAATGTTGTTGACAGGTTATAGAAATAATACAATTCTATCCTCTCCTTCAGATTAGAATAACAACTTGTCCTAGCAAGTTTTATGAATACAATCAATGAACTCCGAGTACAGATATATAATGAAACCTAACATAATTGTACAGATATTTGAGTATGTTAACACATAGTTGCTGTTTCAAGGAATTTGGAAATTTTAGACACTACCGATTGTGTCAGAATAACTGAGTTTAGCTAATATGAGAGTTTCTATTATTAGTTCATGAACTTGTTCTGAACAAGTCTATGCCTGAAGTAACCCTAAAAGTAGTTATGCAACTATTCACTTTCTTGAAGTATTTTGGTCAATCGCTCTTTGGAGACTACTAAATATTCAATATTTTAAATGCAATTTTGCATAATTTCTAAGCAGGAGCGTACTTGCAAGTATTCTATACAATAATTTTTTTTTCATTCCAGTTAATTCATGTCTAATTCAGTTATACATATTTTATGCTTGCCTTATAAAACATAGTCTTAGGATATTCTTGAATAATGCTGTTAATTATGATACATTGCTGCTAATTCAATTATATACTTTTTTTACATCAATGAAGAACAGATATGTAAATTCAGAAACTTTCTGGACAATTAGCATTAAGCATCATTTTATTTCTGGAATTGTTTTTAACACCTGTGCAACTCAGACAAAGATTTTGAGTAAAACTTGATATTAAGGTAATTGTGAAAAGGTTTATTGAGTTTTGCAACATTAATGATTTACCCCACACTCCAGTTAGTCTAAAGCATCATAGGCAATTAAGAAATGGGTTCTGACTTCAGACTTTGTGGTTACAGACCTCAGCCCTGTCACTAAATATTAAACTTCTCTGTATCTCAGTTTCCTAATGCAGTTGGTTTTTAGACAAAATGAGCTATTTCTGTAATGCCTAGACAATGCCCACTAAACGGTAGCTATTCTAAGACACTAAAGGTTCTTTCTTAGTTACATTGTTTATATACCCCAAAGAAACTATTCATTTGATGTGAACCTTTCCAACTTTGATATCATGTATATATCACAAACTTATTTGCACTTATCATTCAACGACTATGTTCTCATTTGATATAAAAGTAAACCAAGCTGGAAGTAACTGTGAAGATTTTTTTCTAACCATATGAAGAGAGTCTCACGTACACCTGGAACATTCAGGTTTCTTAAGGACACAACAGCCATCTATTATTTTAAATGTGTTTCTTTTAAAATTATTGAGGTATTTTTAAACAACTAAAAAAATCACCTTCTTATGCTTTCCTTTCAAATTTTACAAATGAATGCCCTGTCAAATAGCATCTTTTACAGCATTTATTGACTCAAATCATCACAGCTGTGGTTCCAACAGAGCCAACAGACACAGCAGGGTGTTATTTCTATCTGATGTACACGTTCTAGTAAAAAAAAATTGACAGGGCAGATTTTGTATAGCTTCTGTTCTCAAGTGATGGTATACTATAATAAATTAGAACATGGGAACAGAATTATGGAATCTCAACCAATCTATTAACAATGTTAAAGAATTAAATTATAATATCAAGTAACAAGAAGAAAAAAATAGGACATTCTGTAATGAATTTGTGTGAAATGTAGCAGTGTGTATTGTAACATGAATAAAATAAGTTTGTAAATATGAATGACGTAGATTTCTAATTTGGTAATCTGTGACTTAAAGTAAAAGCAGTGCAATTTTCCATTTTCTTCAGGCTACTTCAACTGACTTTTTCTAATTTACCAGTCAAATTGGTTTCCAAATTTAGGAATTTGGAATTTCTGATGAATGCTTAAGGAATCTATAGAATAATATAATTGCCTCATCCATTCATTATATGGCATAAAGATAGTACAGTTAAAATGTCAAATAGAATCAAGGCGGTCTGAATGAGAAATATTTCCAATTGTAATTTTTCATTTCCCAAAAGAGACATGAAGATAGTATTTCCTGCATATATGAAATGTTTATATTAAGCTCCTGAAAATAAAAATCTCAAAAACCATTTCAAAGTACAAAATATCTCATGTTTGTGACTTTGGACAAATCACCTAGTCTTTAGAGACCTCAATTTCTGTATTACTCAAGTAATAATTATGAATAATTCATTCTTTTAGTAAGTTGATAGCATGATTTTATTAAATTCGGATAATAATCAATATTTTTAAAGTAAGAAATTAACAATAATATTGAGCAATTTAATGGAACTGTAGCAATTCCAATGTTTTTAAAGATTCATATTTAAATTATAGCATATATAGTACATATTCCCTAAAAATAATAATTCAGAGTTTAATACAAATCAGGCCTTTGAGATTATCAGTGAACAAAAAAAATAAAGATCACAGCCGTTGTCAGAACATATATTCTCTGATGGAAAATGAATAATAAAGAGTAGATACAGTGAGTAAGTGATATGATATTTTTAATGAGAATAAGTGCTTTATGAAATTTTTTTAAAAAAAGGAGTAGCAAAGTAAAGGAGAACATAATGCTTATTTGTAAACTACTTTACAGTAATTATAATGGCATGGATTAATCAGCGAATAATTTTTACCAAGCTTTTCAAAATGAGTATGTAGAATGAAGGGAAGAAAATGGATATGGGGATATAAGCAAAGGAATAATTATAGAAACTGTGTTATTTTAATGTTGATTAAACAAGGGAGAGGAACATCAAGGGACTGAATAGAAGTTGAAACAACAGTATGTAGGATGAATGAAATAAAAGCTTTGGTGGGTTAAGAGAAGGCTTAGATGATGGCTTAAATTAAATGAATTATTATTATTATTTTCTTTGCATAGGCAGGCACCGGGAATCGAACCCAGGTCTCTGGCACAGCAGGCAAGAACTCTGCCACTGAGCTACAATCACTTTACATTTTAAAGTTTATCTTACAAACCAAACAAAAAAAAATTTCTTTTTTCTGACACTCATTGACTGTCCTTTCCAACTTTTGGAAAATGGGAATGATAATACCTGGCGGTATTATAAACATTAAACAGAACACATTGAAAAGCACCTTACAAGCACCAGGCACACAAGAAGGGTTCAGTAAGTGGTAACTCCTGAGACCCTTTACTTTAGTTCCGCGAACCACATTGCTGCTGCTTCTTGCTATGGTGTAAAATTGAAAATAAAGTCATGGCATTTTTCTTTCTACTTACTTGAATTTCATTGTTGAGGTTTTAAAAATAATTCAATTTGCTCTAAAAATACTAATAGATCCCTTCATGATTAAGAATATGACTGTGTCAACTTGGAGAAAATATAAATATTAGATAATTATTAGTTTTATGAAAGGATGCATGAGAGTTCTTCAAAATAGTGTGCCCTCCTGATTGCATCTCTTCTCTAGAACATCTGGTCCTTGTAGTTGGTCATCTGAATTATTACTCTGAGGCTTCAAACACCTGGCTCCATGGTCTTTTGGTTTTGACCTCACTACCCCTGTAAAGTCCAACTTGGATACATTCTGGAAAATTGCAAAATTGAGATGGCAAATGCATTCTCTTGAATTTTCTTTTGGCGCTCATTTGCTACTCATCAAACCTTTTACTTTCTCTCTTTTTTTAAATCATAATAATGATTCTAAATACATAGAGACAATTAAAAAGTAAATAAATTGGAAAGGAGCCAGCTTGTAAAAGTAAAATTCTGTATCTCCTTTTCTTTGTCATTCTGGAGGAAGAGTGTGGGCTCTCAAATACCTTGAAATTGACTTTGATTAACTGCATTTTTGCCAATCTTCATGGCAAACAGTGCAATTTTTCTCAGAGCAACGATGCCAATGATTGTTTTCCTAACAGATGCACTCGTGTCCAACTTCATACACTCATGAAGGCTTTCCTGAATATAATGCAATATATCATTTGGCCATTTTACTTACTGAAAATCACTCAATGTCATGTGTTCTCTACGTAATGTACTAAATAGAGGTGAAACTATTTTTATTTCCTAACCTATAGTGAGTTTGCATTTAAAAGATAAAGATTAATATTGGACCTTCTGATTGAAATGCAATTTAACCTCAGTGTCCTCTTTTGAAACATACTAAACTCATCAGTTAGAATTGATCTAAGTAAATATTTTTACTCAGCCTAATAATTTTAAAAGAACAGAAACATTCTTTTCAGTGCATTTAAAAAATATACCTAAAATCATCCGAGACAAGGTTAACATTTCAGGGCATTCAATCTGTCTTTTAATATGCATTGTCACACAAGCCCTAGATACCACCAAAACATGTTTCTCTAACAGTAAATCATCATCATGATTGTCATTATTGATCTGTAGAGTCAGTAACCGAATCTATCCATGGGATTCAACACCATCTATCCTGATGTCATATAGCCTCATCCTCCTGCCTAAACCCATTAAACTGTCACACATGGGTTTACATCATTTTTATTTGAGTGGCCTAGTGAAACTTTTCACTTTACTTGTTTTCTAAAACACTTCTAAGACCAAGCTATCTCATCAGGAAAATTCCATTTTTTTCCTATTAATAGCTGTTGTTTCCTGTTACATCTATTACCAAGAATGGAGAACATAACAACTTTAAATAAGAGGAAAATATCAGTGGACTTAGCATGCTATAGGTAGGTTACATGTTGATTTTCATTTGCATAGATGCTTATATGAATGTATAATATGTAAATGTAATATCTGATTGATCATGGGACATATTTATTTACAATGTCTGTTTTGGTATGTGCTAAATTTCATTTGAGAATAGTTGAATAATATTTAAATATTGTTAGCTATTCCCCTAAATAATAAAGTGGTCAAAATTAAAAGATGTAAGTCACAGATTATACAATTTATATAATCTGCCTAGAGTTAAATTGTAGGTGTTTTCGACAGTGAAATTTGGCTCTTCCCTTACCTTCATTTCCAATGACATTCAGGGGTCCATTAATGGATTTCACTGTGTCCGCACATATCTTGACAATGCACACAAAAGATTGTATCTGTATATTTCTACTAACTGGTGAGGAAAAGATTAATAACTTTCCAGAGATTTTCAGATGATCCCATGATTCATAACACATAATTTATGATTCATCTAGAGACATAGGACAATTAGAAACACATTTTTTTAATCTAAAGAATAGTTACAAAAGTCAATTTGCTGAAAATTAAAATTTGGCATACTGTACTTAAAACATTAAAGCATTGAATATTGGTTCAATGTAAAAATGAAATGGAAAAACACAATATATCTGTAGCCTAGAGCTCATTGCAGGAACTTCGTTAGAAGCTTTCAAAGAAAAGCAAACATTTATTGCATGCAAAGAAGCAGAAATTTAGGTAAAATTTGGCATAGTACTTGCCTGTTGGCTTATGAGTAATTTTTATACTCATGCCTATATTTTCTGTATTCTATAATCACAAATTACACTTTATACTTATAAAAGTATTAAAAAAATACTGCGACTATGCAGTACATATGTCAGTTATATCTCATAATTTTAAATGCATGGAAGGTTGGGCAATTGAATATCCTCTTTCTAACGCTGTCTTAATTGAAAGATAAGAAAAGCTAAAACTAAATGCAAATAATTCCCATTTTTGTTGCCATGTTAACATCTTTGAAAAAAAAAAGAGATATGGAAGATATTGAGCATCTTCCCTTAACTTGATAGGAACTGTACTGCTCAATCAATCAGAGGGAAAGCAACCTGTCTCCTGCATATGATTGCAAAACCGCGCTGTCATTTCTCCACGCCCTTGAGAACCAAAGAGTAAAGTTTTTAATTGCTTTTTCTTTTGAAAAATGCAATCTTCTACATTTTAAACAGTAATAAATATTGCCATAAGTCTTGGCAGAGCTAATGAAAACAATTCGTTAACATTTGCACCTTCTCTAACAAAGCAGAGTCACATAATATGAGGTACTTACCCTACGTGTATAGATGGTGGGAAACTGGTGCTATGCAGTGCAGTCAATGGCTAAGTTAACAGCAGTATGGAAAATAAGAATCAACCAGGAAACTCACCATCTGTATTGACAGCTGGGCTGTTAACAAAGGCTTTCTGACCTGGAATCACACAAAATATTGTAATCTGACATGAAAACTGCCTGCTTTAACTTTTTATCACCAGTGAGGTGTAAACTGGTGCCCTGTTGGCAAGGGTGCCTGCTGTTCCCTGATACAGGTGTGATAGTCTTGAAACTGAAAGAATTTAGAGACAAGAGGACCAGTCAAAGTTTATCAAGAAGAGAAGTTTATTAAAAAGAGAGAGTACATGTTAAGGAAGCTAATGCAGGTGTGCCCAAGGTGGGGACACGTACTAAATGGAGTGGACCAGCTTGTTTTATAGGAAAGTTTTGTTGGAAAAAGATTTCCATAGTACTTTTGAAGATTAGGTGTTTTCTTTGTTCTAGGAGGAGGTAGCTAGCAGAATTCTCAGTTTATTGTCACATACTAAAATCTGTCTTTGGGCAAATGGTTAACAATGTTTATGACCCTATACTTCCCACTATTTACCTAGAGTTTGCTTTAGGCCCAGAATTTTACAATCTTTATGGTCTGGGGAGGTTTCAATGGGTTGGGGAGGTTTGGGAGCTTTAGGGAAATTTTTGTCCCAGGAAGTTTGCAGCTCTATATTAGTTTCCTTAGAGCTAGGTAAGAAGCAAGGGGCTTGGAGTTGTTTGTTATTTCTTTCAGAGCTGAATAAGAAAACAGGGACTGATAGCTGTCCTTGGCTTCACCAGGGCCTCCTATTCTCATGGGAACTTATGAATAACTATGTGGACCATTCTCATGCCTAGACTAACAATGTCACTTTTGAGGCTCTCAGAATATGCCAGGGGGAGAATATCTGGTATTTAAAACATCCAAATAATGTTCCTCTACCTGCTACCTTATTGTCAATCATGGACCTCTAGCATGAACACTGTTAGAGCAACAGAAATTACACTTTATTGCTCCCCATAAACATCTTTCTTTTGTTCCTAGCAAATACCTTCCTACAGTGGGCTTCAGCAGTAACTCACGCCCACAATCAAACCCAGTGTTGGGTTTGCATGGACTTGCCATTTTAGGTGCTACTGACCTTCCTTGCACTATGAGCCCTGTAAATTTGACTGTGTGAAATACCCTGCTGGCCTGGAAGAATTCAATGCATTGGAAAATCTGGAAAAGAATCTTAAACCCCTTGTCTAAATGGTGTAATTCCCTTTCTTAGCCATAGAGGCATCTTTGCAAAGTTGTTACATCTATGTGAAGAACTTGTAGTGTTTTCTTGTCTTTTAGACTGTTGTGGAATATGGATGCAATGTCTATTTTATGGTCAATGTAGCCTGCTGCATGGGGGTGGATTGTGGAGACTCAGGATCTGCTCCCCCTTCTCTGCTGAGAATAAGTTATTACTCATAGTTGCCTACAATGACTGAGACAGAAGATAAATATCATCACATCTCCTCAGGGATGGGGGGTAGAGAAAGCACAGGTGGTATCATAAGTAAAGCATTAAAACTCCCCTTCCTTGATCACTGTTGATAACAAACCTCCAAACCCCGGTGTTACTAGACCCTTCTGAAACTCTGTTCTTACAACCTTGTCCTAAACCCTTATACGATCTTGCACTCCCCCACCTCCTTTGTGAAGCTCTAACTTCCATTTCCCAACTTGCCACCACTGGGAAGAATTCTCTCATGTTCATAAATCCCAGTAAAATTTGTGTCTTAAAAAAAAAACTACTTTGAAGTTTGTGTAGGGGAATTAATGGAGACACTTAACTAGCCATCTCCCTCACCTATCTCTTCTCCTTTTCTAGTGTGTGCAGATGTTTCAATATGTTTTCATTCCACTTCAGAAGAGATCTAATGGTATATCAGATGGCCTGACTACACCTTACACTCCAAAGAAGGAAGAAACAATTCCAGCTGTTTATCAGGGTAGGAATTCACTGGCAAGGCCCTCCCCATCCCGGATTGTATGAATAGCCCCCACTTAGACAGCATGGATTCACTACTCCTCTCCATTATGAAGTGACGCATGCAGGTCTGTCATATACTGACCTTGACCTGAGTCATTGGCCTTCGTGAGAGACCAACCATGGTAGAATCTTTTCCCCTACACTTTTGGACACTTAATGCTGTGTAAGTAATAAAGTTATCTTCTGAAAGTTTCTTTGGTGCTTTAGCCTGTATTCGCATGGCAGACCATTCTACACTACACATCATTCCACAGTTCCCTTCTTACAGCCGCCTTGTGGAATTGAGATTTGCCAATACCCCTGATTGCATGAGTCAATTCCTATGATAAATTTCATTATATATATCTCCTGTTGGTTCCCTGGATAATCATGATACACATACAAACACACACACATGTGCATGCTTATCTAATTATTTATGTATCTATGTATAAATATATGGAAAGTGATGATGAAACAGGTAATGAAAACATATGTAAGCTTTATAGTAAGATATAGAAGGTTGAAAGGGATCTTTCAGTTACTTGCTGAAACCAGAATGTAGCAAATAAACATTTCATGATAGATAACGTTTCTATATTTAGAACATCTTTAAAGACATCATTGAATGGTGACTAATCTTAGTAAGTAAATCATCTGCTTTGAATTTCTCCTAACAAATTTAAATGATTTTGCTATAAGAGAATCCCATTTCATACATTTTTTTAATAAAAAGCACTTACTGGGTGGTGCAATAGTGGCTCAGTGGCAGAATCCTTGCCTGTCACGCTGGAGACCCAGCTTAGTTTCCTGGTGCCTGCCCATGCCAAAAAAGAAAAAAATAAATAAAAAGCACTTACCGAAGCTGTGCTGAATGCATTCACAATATTAAAGGTTTAAAGAGGAGGAATAATTAGTGCTCCTAAAATATGTGAACTCCAAAAAATGTGTTCTGTGTGAGAAGTGTCAAGAACATCCTCAGGGAAGCTGTTTCTTTCTCTGGGTCTTAAAGAATGAAAGTAAAGTTATGTTAGTCTCCCTGCCAAAATTATTAAAATCTTCCCAATAAAAAGGAGAAACATGTGCAAGGGCTCATAGGTGTGAAAGAACCCAATACACTTGCCACAGAGAGAGAGAGGTTGTGCTTGATATGAGTTTACTAAGTGGGGACAGTCTAATGAAACAGATTTTAAAATTTAGAAAATAAAGACCATTTACTTATCAAAAGGAGAGAGTCTGAAAATTGGCTAATGCACTACGTTGAGGCAAAAGCCAAACACACTCCATTTTTCCCTGAGAAGAGGTAGCTTTTATTGTAAATACAGTTAGGTCACTCAAAGAAAAATAAGATTGGTAAAGAAAAAACAATAGGAAAAGCCACCACTGTAAGGGGATGGAATACTAATTAACTAAGCTTCCTCATCCCCAACAAAAATCCTAGTTTTAAAGAAATTGAGACCCAAGTTGAAGGAATGTTAGAATTTCCTAGCAAATTTAGGTAATCTCAGATAAATTGTGTCAGAGAGAACTTGTCTCGAATATGTGTGAGCGATTTCAGCTTGTACAGATAAGTTGGTCATTGCTTTAGATAGATACAGACAAGTTGCCTACAGTCCCTTGCTGATTTATCTAACACAACTAGCAGGGCAACCGAAGTCAAGAGGGACAAGTGGTCAGACTGGAAAGGTTGCTATGCACCAGGCTGGGAATTCAAACTTCTGGCCATAGTATAGGGAAGCTACTGGAGGGTTTGTGATCATATCCACGTTTTGTAGAGTTCAGGATTCGGCATGAGAATTGGACTGGATGAGGAAAAGATTAGAGACAACAATAGGGATTTTTGCAAAGGCTGATGAGTGAGCAGATATTAGAAAAAACATTTTGTTAGTCTAAATTCTAAACAATTGCTGCAGTTAATATAGATATATTTAATAATATATCTATCTTCATTTGCTGGTGCTGTTATCACAACACACAATGAGTGGGCTTAAACAGTGGTTACTTATTGGCTCATGGATTTTGAGGTTAGAATTCCAAAATCTAGATATTGGTAAGGCTTGTTTGTTCCCCAGAGACTGTGGAGTTCTGGTACTGCTTTCTGGCAATTCTTGGGTTTCCCTGGCTTTCCTGTCACATGGTGATGCTCTCTCCTTTCTTTTTTCTGTGAATTCTGTGTTATCTTTATAGGGTCTCCAGTATTTTGGATTAAAGGCCTATTCTGTTTCAATTAGCCACATTTTAATTAAGAATAACATCTTCCAAAGAACCCACTTATGGTTTCATACCCATAGTGATTAAGAACACGCAGGAGCAAATAATTCAACCTACTATAATCTGCAAACTTCAGTTTATTATATTTTTATTAATTGGCCTTTAATAAACATTATATTCTATGTGGAAGTTAATACAGAGAATTCCTAGTTATATTGTCAGATCCAAAACTTGAGACTCACCTGTGTAGCACATGTTTGTCTCAAGAGTAAATTTATAAGAAGTCATATGTTTCACTGTCTTTCATTCCTGTCTCCAATATCAAAAGTACTATGTATTTCTATATGCTAGTTTTGTATGCATTTTTTTCTTTTATGAGTTATAATCTTAAATAATATAAAGTTTTAAATTAGGTTAAGCAGAAGCAAATTATATTCACAAACAGCCACAATCAGCCTTGAATAATGTACAGTGAAATACCAAGCTTTGAAATCGTTACTTGAAAATTGTTGCACGGAAATTGTGGCACAGGTCATCAATTATGCAAAAACTAAAGTAAGGCAACAGATTCTTTCAAAGAAAAGTAAAGTCAAATTTCAAAGAATACCCAGAGAACTGACATAAATGCTGACCTTATATTGCCAAAGACATCAAATGTGCAACTTTTATTGCTTGTTTCCATCAAGAAATAAATGGTCTTACCAAATCATTGCACCAAATAATGTAAAAGATTCCTATGATTGGGACATTTTCTATAATTTTCATAGAGGAAAAATAACTTCAGACAGTTTTACTGAATATACTTGAAAATCATAGTATTTTCTGTTGAAGATATTTTAATGGAAAATTTAGGATAGCAGATAAGAAAATATCGTAATAGATTCTCATATGGGATTTTTATGACTATCTTTCAAAGCTGCTTATATTTAATATTTTTCTTTACAATATGTCTTAACAATTAATATATCCATTACATTATATGTAATAACATTTTCAATATTAAAATTGGCAAGAATTTTTTTTGACTTTCAGGAGAGAAAATAGTTTGCAATTATTGCCTATGACAGCCATTGACAATGAAGAAGATAATTTTAATGAAGTCTTTGATAAATTTCATGTTAAGGCTTAAAAACAAAAACTATAATATCATTTATTATTACATCAGATCAATATAAAGCTATGCATTTTCCTTTTGAAAAAAATATACTAATGCAATTAAAAAGTAAGAGTCCATTATTTTTGCCCTTATTCGAGAATTTTATTTTTTTAAATTTTTCTTTCATGATGTTATAAATGTGAAGTTGAATGAAGTAAGATTTTCATTTTGAATTTTTCTGGCCATTATTGCCATTTTCTCATCTTATTATTATATCTGAAAATAACAATGGCAAATGGCAAAGATAGATGGACATTAAAAAATTATCTGTTTTGCCTGCCAAACAGGCTAGGCTTGCCACTGTCCTCAACAGACCACCAAAAACCTCCTTTTAAATCTAATATTATGTGAAAGTTTAGGGAAATGTACACAAATTCCATCAAGAGCTCATCTTACAGATTGGGTAGTGGAGGATTCTAGATGAACTATTATAAATTTTCTTAGATATGATAATAGCATTGTGATTGTGTAAGAATATTTCCAATTCTCTATGTCATACACTAAATGAAAAGTTATGAAGTATGCTTTTTTCAATTATTTTGTCACTGTAAAGATATGAAAAGGAGAGTAGCAAAATGAATCGATGAGATTAAACAAGTGTAAAAATATATGTTTTATAATCTGAATGATAGATGTCTTGAGGGTTTATTATTCTAGAACTCTCTGTTCTCAGTGATTACTTGAAAGTTTTCATAATGAGAAAATAATCAATGAAAGAGTTCATCTTGAACTATGGGTCTGAACTGACACATTATATGCCTTGAAAAGGGCAAACCCCCATCCTGACTAAATAAAAGAGAAATGTGCATGTCACACTTTTCTCAAAGACTTGGTGTCTATAGCAACTTAAAAGCTGTGCAGTTATTCTTCTACAGTACAAATACGAACTTTGCAGGGGGACATAGTACCTTATAAAGTCTCTCTCTAATATTAATCAGTGTTTTAGTTTGCCTTTGACTGCTCAAGCAACTACCATGCAATGGGCTGGATAAAACAATGGGAATTTAATTAGCTCATGGTTTTGAGGTTAGGAAAAATGTACAAATCCAGGCATCATCAAAGTGATACTTTCTTCCTTAAGACGGGCAATGAACCTTAGTCCTTGGCTCTTCTGTCACATGGCAATGCACATGGTGGTCTCTCCTGACCTCTTCTTTCTCTTCCAGATTCCATTAATTCTCAGCTTCTGGCAGGTCCCACTGGCTTTCTCTGTGTATGTCCTAATTTCATTCTGTTAATAAAGGGCTCAGAAATAAGATTAAGACCCATTCTGATTGAGTGGGCCATGCCTTAACTGAAGTAATCTTATCAAAAATTCTCATTTACATTGGGTTCACACAGACAGAAATGGATTAAATTTAAGGACGTATTTTTTTCTGGCATATATACAGCTCCAAACCTACCATAATCAGAAACTCTTATTTTGTCTCCATTCAGAAACTGTTAACTTCTCAACATAAGCAAGTACAGAAGTGGAAGAAATACCATAAGATGGTCACAAAAAGTAAAAGGTCAAGAGAGTTCTTGTTGTAATGACTGCTGGGAACTGCAAATCAGTTTCTTCATCAGTATAGAGAGGCAGTGAAATAAAATGTGGGAGTAAAAGATGAATCCATCTCAGTGTCTTTTTTGTAACATCATATCAATAATAATGTGAATAGACACAATTTTTTTTCTTATATGCCAGAAACTCTTTGAGTTGGTTTATACACACCATTTCTATTTCTTGTTAATAAAGAAAAAATTAGACATGGGATCATTAAAGAATAGAACTATAAAAACGTAGGAAAAATATTTGTAATCACTGTAGCTATGGATTTGAGAAAAGAAGTGAGGATCCTGCAGTGAGGAAACTGAACCCACACACCTTATCAGTCACCCATGAAAGCATGTGTAATGGCAAGAAAAGTAATGTGAAAGAGAAAATACGTGAACAGTTAAAGTTAATAAGGTAGTAGTATAAGGACAAGGACCACAGAAAGCAGGTAAGCAAGTTGGGAGCAATTAAGTCTTATAACCATTCAAAAACCTATTGCTATAACAGTAAAATGAATAAGAAAATATTAGTTTTGCAGAGGCAGGAGCAGAATATGTAATCAGGAAGTCTGGAGTCATGAAGCAGCATATTTCATGCCTGGTGAAGGTATAGGCTGTTGAGAGACTGATGGAAGTCTTGAGAATATAGGAATGCTGGCAGCACCACAAACTTGACCAAAAAATAAAGTTTCTGGCTTGGTGGATCATTAAGGGGATTCAGCAAGATTAGTAGATATAACCAGGTTTAGACGTGTCAAAAATGAAGATCAAGATGATCTATATAACTTAAAGTCAAAGCAGCAAGTAAAATGAGGCAATGGGATCAAAGTTTGAGACAAGAACTAAGAATGCTCCCAAGTATGCTGTTGTTACAATTGAGGAACAGAATTATCTCTAGGTAGTAGTTGTCTTTTACCTTAAGTTAGGTCTTTCTATACCTTCAAGAGTCTTGGTGTGTTATGATTGATCCTAATTCCAAGAAACAGATGTTCTTCTTCATTTGACACTTCTTTTATCAATGTACATTTCTCATTGAAGATTTAGATGGAGGTATCAAAATTCTCTTTAAACAAGACCTTCAGTTAATCTAAAAGAACTACACAAGGGAAGAAATAAATATATATATATATATATTTCTCAGTATCACAGAAGACTTTGATATTTGAGGTAAAAAGTATTTCAGCCAATAGTTTATATTTTCCATTTGTAATTAGTCAATATGACTAGTTTGTCTCATAAAATTGGAGAGGTGTGCTTGTGTGAAATTTATATGTAGCCCAGAAAAGCCATGTTCTTCTAATCCATGTTTTTGGGGCTGATGCAGTGTTATTTGGGATGCTTTGCTAGGTTGTTTCCATGGAAATGTAACCCAGCCTATTCAAGAAGGGTCATACTCCTTTACTAGAGTCCTTTAAGAGAGCACAAGCAGAGAGCTCAGAAAATAGGCATTTTGGAGAGACCTTACAGAGAGCAGACAGATGAAACCAAGTGAAGGGCACAGGGTGGGAGGATATGGAGAGGCCCCAGAGATAGGGAGAGGAGACTCACAGGACACAGAGAGCTCAGAGAGGTGTCCCCAGAGAGGCAAACAAGGACCCACAGATGTTCATAGAGAAAGCCACTGGAAACAGAGGCTGAGAGCAAGGATCCCAGGGGCAAGAGACTGGCAGACATTATCATGTGCTTTCCCACGTATCAGAGGAACCCTGGATGCCAACAGCCTTTCGTTAGAGTCAAAGTATATTCCTCTTGATGCCTTAAGTTGGATATTTTCATGGTCTAAAAAACTGTAAGTTCATAATCTAGTAAATCCCCTTTGTAAAAGCCAATCCATGTACGGCATATTGCATTCCAATAGCATCAGCAAACTGAAACAGAAGGTAATGGGGGTACTCGGCCAAAATGCATATTGAACAGAAAAGGACAATTGCTAATGAGCCACTCTTACCAAAGACAGATATTAAAACAATGGCAGGTTATGCTAGAACTGAGTCAATCAAATGAGGAAGAAATCGACTAAGTACAGCATGATGAAGCAATGCAGCGGACTCTCCTAAGCATTCACCAAATTACTAAATTATTCCTATTCCTCTTAGAGAGAAAGCTAAATTATATCCCTACCCTCTTTCTGCCACCAGCTTGAAGGAAAGTGAGACAAACCGATGAGATTTTGATCAACGGGATGTGGATATAAATAATGTACTCTATTGAAGTTTTATTGCTTAAGCTCTCTCTCTCTTTCTTTTCTTTTTTGAGCTGGCCAGATGAAGGTAATCCATGAAGAACTCCTTATTCCTGGAGGACATTGGAAGATGTTGGAATTTCCTGAGGAAGATGCATGCAATGGTAAGTAAGATCAAAAAACCTCTGAATGTCTGCATTAGATTTGGGAAGACAAAAACATGCAATTTGTTGTATTAGTCAATGGAGCTTATTATTATTATTATTATTATTATTATTATTATTATTATATTAGAGAAGTTCTGAGTTTATAAAACAATAATGCATATGATACAAAATTTCCATACACCACCCCACTACCTATGCCTTGTATTGGTATGGAACATTGTTACTATTGATTATAGCACTTTTTAAATAATTGTAGTAATTTTTTAACAGTAGTTACCTTTGTTACAATTGAGGAAAGTTTATTAGTTTTTTTCTATCTATTGTCCTTTATTTTCATCAGGTGCATTTTTCCCATATAGTATTCTATTATTATAATAATATATTGTTTTAGATCGTATTTGTTATAACCCTTGAAAGAATATTCTTAACTTATATGGTTGACTATTTTCTTCATCTACTGTATGGTTCACTGTGCCATATGGTCCTATGTTTTATCATCTAATTTTTATCTTAGTGATATATACATCCTAAAGTTTCCTTTTTAACCAACATCACATACATAGTTGAATGCCATTGATTACCCTTACAATATTGTGCTAGTATCACTACTATCCATTTCTAGACCTTTATCATCAATACAAACAGAAACTCTGCACAAGTCTAACATCATCCCCCATTCTCTAATTCTGATCAATCTCCTGGTAACTTTTATTCTTGATTCAAACTCTATGAGCTTGTTTACTATTATTAGATGACAACAGTGAGATCATACAATATTTGTCCTTTTGTATCTGGCTTATTTCACCAAACGAAATGTCCTCAAGTTTCACCCATGTTGTTGCATGCATCAGAACTCCATTATTTTTATAACTGAATAATATTCCATTGTATGTATATATAACATTTTGTTTATTCACTTATTAGTTGACAGACGCTTGAGTTGCTTTCATCTTTTGGCAATTCTGAACAATGTTACTATGAACATCATTGTGCAAATGCCTGTTCAAGTCCCTACTATCAGGTCTTTGGAGTATGTACCTAATAGTGGGATTGCTGGATCATACAACAAATTCAAACTTAGCTTCCTGAGGAACCACCAAACTGTCTTACAGAGCAGCTATACCATTTTACATGTCTCCCAACAATGAATGAGTGTCCTTATTTCTAGACATTTCATCCCACACTTATAGTTTTATGTTTTGTTAATTGTGGCCATTCTAGTAGGTGTGAGATGCTATCTCATTGTAGTTTTGATTTGCATTTCCCTAATGGCTAGTGATGTTGAGGATCTTTTCATGTGTTTCTTAGCCATTTATATTTTTCTTTGGAAAAATGTCTATTCAAGTCTTTGGCCCTTATTGTCTTTTTATTTTTGAGTTGTAGGATTTCTTTATATATTACAGATAGTAAAATCTTATTGGATATGTGATTTCCAAGTATATTCTTCCATTGAGTAGGTTGTATTTTCCCTTTCTTCAAAAAGTCATTTGAAGCACAAAAGAGTTCAATTTTGAAGAGGTCCCATGTATTTATTTTTTATTTCATTACTTGTGCTTTGGGTATAGAATCTAAGAAACCATTGCCTACACCAAGATCTTGAAGATGATTTTCTATATTTTTTCTAAGAGTTTTATGATCCTGATTCTTACACTTAGGTCTTTGATTCTTTTGAGTTAATTTTGTACATGGTGTGAAATAGGGGTCCTATCTCATTCTTTTGCATAGGGATATCCTGTTCTCCTGGCACCATCTGTTGAAGAGGATTCTTTCCCAAAGGAGTGGACCTGGTGGCCTTGTCAAATACCAATTATCCATAGATGTGAGAGTCTATTTCTGAACCTTCAATTCCATTTTTCAACATATCTATCTTTATGCCAGTAACATGCTGTTTTGACTACTGTAACTTTATAATATACTTTAAAATCAGAAAGTGTGAGACCTCCAACTTTCTTCTTCTTTTTCAAGGAATTTTTAGCTATTTGAGGCTTCTCACCCTTTCAAATAGATCTGACAATTGGCCTTTCTGTTGTGGCAAAGTTGGCTGTTGGAATTTTGATTAGGACTGTGTTGAATCTGTAAATCAATTTGGGTTGTACTGACATCTAAATGATGTTTAGTCTTCCAATCTATGAACACAGAAATTTCTTCCAGTTATTTAGGTCTTTGATTCCTTTTAGCAATGATTTGTAGGTTTCTATATAAACGTCCTCACAATCTTGGTTAAATATACTCCTAGATTCTTGATTTTTTTTCATTTCTATTATGAATGGATTTTTTTTTGATTTCCTACTTAAATTGCTCTTTACTTGCGTCAAAAAATGTTGTTGATATCTGCATGTTGCTTTTATATCCCTCCATTTTGCTGAATTTTTTAATTAGCTCTAGAAGTTTGTTGTAGGATTTTGGGGCTTCTAAATATATATCATATGCAAACAGTTAAAATTTTACTTCCTCCTTTCCCATTTGAATGCCTTTTATTGCTTGTTCCCGTCTAATTGCTCTAGCTAGAACTTCTAACACAATTTTGAATAACAATAGCAACATTGGGCATCCTTGTTTTGTACCAAATCTTACAGGGAAAGTTTTCAACCTTTCAGGATTGAATACTGTATTACATGTGAGTTTCTCATATAGCCCTTTTCTATGATGAGGAAGTTTCCTCTACTCCTATTTTTTTTAAGTTTTTTTAATCAAGAAAGGATGCTGGAATTTGTCAAATGCTTTTTCTGTGTCAATTGACATGACCATGTGGCTTTTTCCTCTTTGATTTATTAGTGTGGTGTGTTTTATTAATTGATTTTCTCTTGCTTACCTGAGATAAAATCCACTTGATCATGGTTTATAATTTATTATAATGTGCTGCTGGATTTGATTTGCAATATTTGTTGAAGTTTTTGCATCTATGTTCATTAAAGAAATTGGTTTGTGATTTTGTTTACTTGCAATATTTTTATCTGGTTTTATTATTAAGGTGATGCTGTCTCACAGAACGAATTATGTAGTTTTTTCCATTTTTAATATTTTGGAACTGTATGGACAGAACTGGTATTTATTCTTCTTGGAATGATTGATATAATTCACTTTTGAAG